>NC_089264.1:62140299-62451890 GCF_963930625.1 Muntiacus reevesi | reverse complement strand
TTAAAGTGTCTGTCTGCAATGTGGGAGACCTGGGTTCAATCCCTGGGTCAGGAAGATTCCCTGGAGAAGGAAATGGCAACCCAGTCCAGTAGTCTTGCCTGGAGAATCCCATGGACAGAGGAGCCTGGTGGGCTACAGTCCATGGGGTCGCAAAGAATCAGACACAACCGAGCTTTCAGTTTCAGTGTGAGTCTTCTGGTTTTTGATAATATTGCTGAAGTTGTGAGTTTTTATTTAAATGGTCTAAAGAAAAGGAAGCCCTTACAAATCAAACAGTTGTAAATACAAGAAAAAATTTACCTAAATGTATTTCAGATTCACATCAACTGTGAAATAGTCAATATTAAATATCTAGTATTTTTTTTTACTATTCTACTATAGCCATGTCTAAGTCATTAACACTAAGCACAAAATTTTCATAGTGCCTAGGTTTATTATAAGTTTCAAATTGCTATATTGTTGCATTTGTCACAAGTTTGTCAACAAAGAAAGTACCTCTAAAAACAACAAAAAACACTCCTAAAAAATGTAATTGTGATATGAGCTTTTCGATAAACTATTAACAATAATTATACTCTAAACTATCTGTCTACAATAGTCTCTATTGAAGGCAGAGGAGAAGGGGATGACATAGGATAAGATGGTTGGATGCATCACTGACTCGATGGACGTGAGTTTGATCAAGCTCTGGAGTTGGTGATGGACAGGGAAGCCTGGCGTCCTGCAGTCTACCGGGTCACAAAGAGTCAGACACAACTGAGCAACTGAACTGAACTGAACTTACAGTAGTTTCTCCAGATTTTGGTTACCTGAGTCTCTATCATTGTGCTAAACTAAGTGATGACACTGTATTGAATAGCTAGGTCATTTCCAAATAAATTAAGTTTCTGAAACATCCACTACTTGACAGGACCTTCCTCTTACACAGAAACTAAAGAGATTTTTGACTATCCATGAATAGTGTCTGGTGCCATCCTGAGATGTTCAGTGTAAGAAAGCAATTTTTTTTATACATATTATCACTGATACGTATGTTCACGAATCTACAGAATGCTAATATAAAAGTCAGTTCTTTGTTGCTTAAGGAAAATGTACAACTTGTTATTAAAGAAGGTATGAGGAATGAAATCACATTTGAGGATGGAAAATGAAGAAGTTATGACTTACAGGTGGCAGTTTCAGAATGGGAGAAGCAAAGGAATGGATACAGAATGGGATAAAGAGGTTTTATGGAAAGTGGACCCCCAGAAAAGAGTTTTGTGCCTAGTACAAGTTTTCTTGAGATGTTGAACTGCCTTTGCTAATGGATTTTAAGTTTCTTTACCTCTTAAGTGATCTGTTCTAGGTTTACCTTTGAAATCTTTTGTTAACTTTGGCTAAGTGGATAAATATTGTTTCACAGTGACTTATTGATCCTACCTGACTGTTAAAAACCCTTTTGATATTTATGAACAAACCTTCCTAAATAACTGACTTCTAGCTAACATTGTGATGCTTCAAAGGGCCCCTGAGGCCTCCCAACAAGAGATATTAAGCAACCTGAGTTCATCAGAAGTGATGACTCTTCCCAAGTTATATTATACAGTGGATGTTACTATAAGGCATAGTTTGGGCTGAGGCAGAAAAGAAGGAGAGAGAGATGGCATTTGTAGTTGGGCAGGGGGTGATAAGTCCCCTGGGCAAGGGGTGATAAGTCCCAGATAGCTACAAACGGCCTGGAGCCTCAGGGCGGGACCTAAAGTTGGGTTTTATTTTCTCCGAAGTTAGATGATTCAGCAAGGGCCTTTGAGACTGCTGTTTTCTTTTCTAGGCCCAAAAACTCCTTCAGTTACTAATATAGGTAACCTAGAAATTCTGTGACATCCATGAAAATCTGGTATGTCCTGGTAAAATGTTGTGAGTTATAATTCTAGTTACCATATTACAGTGTTTCAAGTCACAGCAGTGACCAGACTACTTTGTCAATTTCTATCTAATCAGGTTTTAAACATGCCTTCTATGGTTTCACACTGATGCCTTTGCAAAAATACTGCTACTTCAAGATACATGGAAAAGACTTTTCTAAGCTTACCTGTGAACAATTTTTTTGTTTGTTATCTGGTAAGCTTATACCAGACTAGAATTTAGTCTCCTCTCTAGGTTAAGAGAACAAAGTTTTCTTAGAATGCAGCTTTCAATCACAGATGAATTTCTTTACCTTTCAGTGATTTATATTTGTTTTTATCATCTGTTTTTTACTTCAATAAAGTAAATAAGCATTATTTAAGATTATGGTACATGTAGCATGGACCAAGCTTTCCCCACTCCTGCAAATTCCCTTAAGCCCTCAGATTCTTCTCATGGGACCAAGGTCTCACTTTCTTCCAGAGGGACAATCCAAGCTTTTTTTTTTTTTTTTTTTTTAATCCAAGCTTTTTATCAGCTGATCTACCCCTGATATCAGAGTCAATTTGAGCATGAGTTGGTCTATAATTTAGGCATGAAACTATGACTACATAGAGGAAAGATGACTTTTTGATGCAGGATGGCCATGATATTCCTTGGACCTCAGAGAAAATTGGTTAAAATGAAACTTTTTCTTTGGAAACTGCAAAGCCAGTTCTTTTAGCATATGCAATTGAAAACATCTAGGTTGCTATGTCAGTTCTCATTCCGATCCCAAAGAAAGGCAATGACAAAGAATGTTCAAACTGCTGCACAATTGGACTCATCTCACACGCTAGTAAAGTAATGCTCAAAATTCTTCAAGCCAGGCTTCAGCAATACGTCAACCATGAACTTCCAAATGTTCAAGACGGATTTAGAAAAGACAGAGGAACCAGAGATCAAATTGCCAACATCCACTGAATCATTGAAAAAGCAAGAGAGTTCCAGAAAAACACTTATTTCTGCTGTATTGACTATGCCAAAGCCTTTGACTGTATGGATCACAATAAACTGTGGAAAATTCTGAAAGACATGGCAATACCAGACCATCTGACCTGCCTCTTGAGAAATCTGTATGCAGGTCAGGAAGAAACTGTTAGAACTGAACCTGGAACAACAGACTGGTTCCAAATAGGAAAAGGAATGTGTCAGGGCTGTATATTGGCACCCTGCTTATTTAACTTATATGCAGAACACATCATGAGAAACGCTGGGCTGGATGAAGCACAAGCTGGAATCAAGATAGTTGGGAGGCATATCAGTAACCTCAAATATGCAAATGACACCACCCTTATGGCAGAAAGTGAAGAAGAACTAAAGAGCCTCTTGATAAAAGTGAAAGAGGAAAGTGAAAAAGTTAGCTTAAAGCTCAGCATTCAGATAACTAAGATCATTGCATCCAGTCTTATCACTTCATGACAAACAGATGGGAAAACAGTGGAAACAGTGGCAGACTTTATTCTGGGGGACTCGGAAATCACTGCAGATGGTGACTGCAGCCATGAAATTAAAAGATGCTTATGACTTAGAAGGAAAGTGATGACCAAACTAGACAGCATGTTAAAAAGCTGAGACGTTGCTTTGCCAACAAAGATCCATCTAGTCAAAGCTATGGTTTTTCCATATGTCATGTATGGGTATGAAAGATGGACTATAAAAAAAGTTGACAGCCCAAGATTTGATGCTTTTGAACTGTGGTGTTGAAAAAGATGCTCAAAAGTCGCTTAGACTGCAAGGAGACCCAACCACTCCATCCTAAAGGAAATCAGGTCTGAATATACATTAGAAAGACTAATATTGAACCTGAAACTCCAATACTTTGGCCACTAGATGCGAAGAGCTGACTCATTTGGAAGTTGCTTTGACTTGCCTGTGAGTGTGGGAGCCCTACCCGGGCACAGGGCCTCAGGGGCATTGCCACTGAATCATGACCTCCACGCTGGCGCATTCCAGCTGTGTGACACTCAGCACGCAGGAGACTGGGAAAGCTATCTTCTTTGGAGGAAGGAAGGGCATACACAGAGAGTGTGTTTTCAGGCCTCTATTGCAGCAAGTGTTTTGCTTCTCAGACGTCAGACCTGCAGGCCTGCTCCAAGGACCTCAATTCCAGAGTCAGGGCCGTGTGTCTCCCTGCACATTCCGAGCCTTGCAAACACATTCCTGGGTCAGAGAGGTGCTGCCCATGAGGAAGAAGGCTGCAGGAGTGTCTGAGGGGGGCGGGTGCCATGCTGGGGTTACCGGGTCGAGGGCACCTTGCACATCCAATGGCTCCCAGGGGAGGAGTTATGGACCGGCCCCTTGCTGGAGATATCCCAACGCAAGGAGCAAAGAAAGCTCTGTCAGAAGGAGGAAAACAGCAATGGGATGGATTTTCAAGCAGTTGCTAGGTCACACTGCGTTAGAGCTCCCTGGGAGAGAAATGCGAATTTCGGCCTCTAGGCCCGGTATAAAGGGGTGCACATAGGGTGATTTCCCCACAGGATCCAGGAATGTTCCAGACAGGCCTAGGCTCACTAGCTGTTGCTAGGCTGCACTGCTTCAGGCACCCGGGAGAGAAACAGGCACTCTGTGGCCCCTAGGTCCAGTGTGCAGGTTCACACACAGGGTGTGTCCCCGTAGGAGCCAAGACTTTTCCTGACCATCCTGGGCTCACTAGAGCTCTTTCACAGAGCAAAGGGGACGGAACAGACATGTGGAGGTGGCTCTGCCTTTCCCTGTGAGTCTGGGGCCCTATGGCCCCAGAGTCTCAGGGGAAACTGCCCCTGAGAAATGACCTCCAAGAAATGCTTTACCAGGAGGCTGGGAAAGGGAGTTCGCAGCATGTGGGGAAAGTGAGCCTCCTTTGGAGAAGAAGAGGCTGCCACCTGGTGTGTTTGCAAGCCTCTATTTAAAAGGAACAGTTTCGCTTATACAACGGGAGACCTCCAGATCTGCTCAGAGGACCGAAGTTCAGGAGGCAGGGGCATGTATCGCTCCTTCCCTTTGCAATCCTCCAAAGACATTCCTAGCTGATAGCGGTATTGCCCTTGAAGAAGCAAGCAGCAGGAGTGTGACATGACTGGGTGCCTTCCTGGGCTCAGCTCCTCAAGGGGCCTTTCATCTCAAAGTAGGCCCCATATCCCCTTGGGCAGGGGGTTGGGCCCTCTTCCCTCCACACTGCCAAAGGGTGGAGCAAAGCTAGCTCTGTCAGAGGTAAGAAAAGAGCAATTGGATGAATTTTCAAGCTCTTGCTAGGCTGCACCGCTTCAGGGCCCACTTGAGTGCAACAGGCTCCTTGTGGCCCCTAGGTCGGGTATACAGGTTCACACACCGTGTGTGTTCCCATAAAAGCCAAGAATTTTCCTGACAGACCTAGGCTCACTAGAGCTCTCCTATAGAGCAAAGCAGAGGGAAGAGATGTGTGGAGGTGGCTCTGCCTTTCCCTGTGAGTATGGGGCTACTCCCTATGGCCCCAAGCTCAGGGATAACTGCCCCTAAGAAAGAACTCCAAGAAGCACTTTTCAAGGAGGCTGGGACAGGGAGTTTGCAGGATTCAGGGAAAGTGAGCCTCCTTCGGGGAAGAAGAGGCAGCCACCCCGCGTGTGCTTGCAAGCCTCTATTTTGAAGGAATAGTTTCACTTACACAACAGGAGACCTCCAGATCTGCTCAGAGGACAGAAGTTCCAGAGGCAGGGCCGTGTATCTCCCCTTCCCTTTGCGATCCTTGCAAAGACATTCCTAGCTGATAGCAGTGCTGCCCATGAAGAAGCAAGCAGCGGAAGTACAGTTACCTACTGAGTTCTTGTTCTAAGCGAGCCTCTGATCTGGATGTTACGGACAAGACAAAAGAGCATGCAACTCAGACCCTGAAAATGAAGAGCTTACAATCTAGCTCAACGGTTCTTAACAAAGGGTGATTTTTGCCCTCAGCGGACATCTGACAATGCCAGTAAATATTGTGGTGTTCACACTTGTGAGGGCGAGGTGGGTATTAGAGGGGTGATGGGGCTGTTTCCGCTGGCACCTAGTGCATAGTGACCAGGGATGCTGCTAAACATCCTGCATACACAGGATGGCTCCCCACAACAAAGAATTCATCAGTCTAAAGTGTCTAACGTATCAGCGGTGGTGAGTTTGAGAAACCCAGGGAGCGATGAAGGCTACACAGAGAAATATAAATGACCATGGAAGACGGTACCTAATTAAAAGCCACAGGGCAAGACAGGTCACAGCACTCTGGGAGCCTGAAGGAGGATTAGGCGGTAGTAAAGTACAAAGGAAGGCTTTCTCAGGCTGGAGGCAGAAACAGGCAAGGTGTCTGTGAGAACAGCAAATAGAGTAAGCTGGTGTAGTACGCATTGGTGAACAGTAAGAGTCGGGGTTGGGGTGATCAGATTTTGAAAGGCCCTGAAAATAAGGAAAGATACAATCTGGTTGCCATATGTTGTTGAGAATCTATTTTATCAATTTAATTTTTTGTTGAGGATTAACTGATATGGGAGTTGGCATGCTGCGATTTGTGGGGTCACGAAGAGTCGGACATGACTGAGTGATTGAACGGAACTGAACTGAATATTATAATAGTTGTTGCTGTACAACAGTGTTTGGGGCTGTGCTGTGCTGAGTCGCTCAGTCGTGTCTGACTCCTTGTGACCCCGTGGACTGCAGCCCACCAGGCTCCTCTGTCCATGGGATTCTCCAGGCAAGAATGCTGGAGTGAGTTATCATGCCCTCCTCCAGGGGGTCTTCCTGACCCAGTGATCAGATCCGCATTTCTTATGTTTCCTGAATTGGCAGGTGGTTCCTTACCACTAGCACCACCTTGGAAGCCCAGTGATTTGGTACACGTATAGGTTGCAAAGTGAGCAACACAATAAGTCTAGTTAGCATCAGTCAGCATACTGGTTACAGTGTAATTATGAGAAATTTTAAGATCTAATCTCTCAGCAACTCAGAAATGCAATACAGTATTATTAACTATAGTCACCAGAGAGTCATTTTAGATGCTGAGGATGTGGAGCAGTTAGCTAAGATAGACTTTTAGGGAAATGAGTATACAGTATGTATTGAGGGGGAGGAATTTTACCAGTGGGGAATTTGACCAGGTTATTCAGTCACTGAAAAAGCCCTGGGTGCCCAGAGGTTCAGAGCAGACTCTGGAGTGAGCCTCCCTGGGTTCTAATCCTGGCTCTCCACTTCCAAGTCCTTGACTTTCAACATCTCTGTGACCCAGAGTCTTCATCTGAAAAATTGGACTTCCTTCATGGGGTCATTGTGAGGATTAAGTGAATTAATGCAGAATTATAGGTGTGGGCTTCTGAGGGCTTGGACTAGGCTGGTAGCAGTGGGGAGAAGAAGTAAAAAGCCGAACAATTTGAACTGAATCATGGCAATTGGATATAAAGGATGGGTCTCAGAGAGAATCCATGATTTTGATGGACTCCTACACAGACAAAGGAAAACTGAAAAGGGGGAATGATTGGCTAGTTTTCTTATTGGGGTTTGCAAGGAAGATGATAATTCTGATTGGGTAAAAGGTGAGACAGTTGGCTGAATTAGAGAAATAAAAAAATCTTTCTATCTATCACCAAAAATCATATACTTTCAAAAATTTTCAGTCCTAAAATAGGCATCTAACTAGTCACAAACCTACCTGATTTTCTGGGTCTTTACTTTCTTAGCATGCCAGAAGTTATTCAAGGAGTAAAGTAACCATTATAAATACTTAGCTTTGATGATATTCAATGTTCTAGCTTATATTAAAACCTGTGGCCATGAAGGTCATCACTCACCTTGCCAGACTCTCTTACAAAGGTTTCTAGGCTGAGTACAGAGTTTATTCTGCTTTATTGTGACCAAATTGTTCTCTGTCTTCGGTAGTCAATGACTCTGTTCTACATATACAGTCAAGATCCTATCTTCTCTTATTTCAAGGACTTTCATAATCTAATCTTATATCCCCACTCTTACAGTTCACTACATATTCTGCTGCTTATTTAGTTGCACCTGCTTATTCTGTCCCCCACACATTCAGTTTTCATTTTCCTGTTGGGATTGAATCAAAACAGGTGGGTGCTTGGAAAAAGTTATCATTTGATGCTCCTTCAAACCCATTCATTCATATATTTATTTTGCTCAACAAATATTTGTTGAATAATGATTAGGTGTCAAAAACTGTTCAAGCCTCTTGGGATCTAACTGTGAACAAAGTAGACAATAATCCCTGCTTGCATTCTAGTTGAGGAGACAGTAAGGGGAAAAAATAATAAATTGCTTATCATGTTAGCATGTGAGAAATATTATTTTTTTAAAAAATAAAAAGAAGAAAAATAGAGCAAAGTTAGGAATCCTGAAGTTAGCGGGTGGAGGACAGGTAGCAATAGTCGTGGGTCAGGGTACTCTTCACTGAGGAGGTGAGATTGAAGCAGACTTGAGGAGTGGAGAGGGTGATGAAGACTGACACCCAAGGGAATAATGGTCCAGGCAGAGGAGAAGTGAAAAGCCTTTGCTGAGAGCAGGCCTGGCCCGGAAGCACTGTGGGGACAGTGTGGCCAGTGTGTGGGGGTAAATGAGCATGAGCACATTGGAGAGATGGGCGAGAAGGCACCAGAAAGCCAGACCATGGGAGGGTTATAGACCATTGTGAGAAATCTGGCTCAAACGCGCAGTGAAATGGAGAGCCGTTGTGGGACCTAGGTTTTAAATTAATTACTCTGCAGAAAAGAAACCATAGGGGGAGTTAAGGGTAGAAGCAGTAGGAAGTTAGGAGGCTATTGGTATAATTCAGATAATGGAGACTTAGAGCTTTTTAGTAACAGAAGGGTGGGGGAAAACAGTAGAATTTTGAAAACTGACAGAAGCAGTTGAGACCCAAAAGTCTCATAATACACAGTGTAGTGCAAATTTGGGAGGGACTCTATTTGAGTCTCCAGAAATCAACTTTGGGATGGAGAACAGATGGTTTCTTGGCTAAGGAAGAAAGCTACTAAATCAGAGGGGTAGAGGTGAATCTTTGCCTGATAGAAATGAGATGTTTGCCACTGGACCCCCAAGGGGTCTATAGCCCAAAGACAGAATAATGGCAGTGTCCAAGTCAGAGAAAGGCATGTAACTAACACATGAATCTAGGTTTTGAAGGTCAACTTCGGTGAAAGGAAAAGGAAACAATATATAATTGATTACTGTCTGGGTGTCCTCTTTATTCTTATTCACCCTGTTCTATCCTGGAAGGATGACCAGCAGGAGTTAAATGTAGAACCAGCCTCCATGGTGGCTTAGTGAGGTTGGCTTCTTGGTATTCCTTCTTCTCCTGGAAAATTAATCTGTAGGGCTTAGTTCAACATGCTTCCAAGCTCTCTGGCTTTTGGTTGCTAAATGGCCTGCTAAAGCCTCAATTCCTATGACATCTGGGAGACAACATCTTGCAAAGTTGGAATGATGTTCTATAGGATACAGTAAATGTCTTAAACCAGCAGCAAATGTGGTGATGTCTTCATAAAGCTAGGATGCGTGAGCCTGGCAACTGAGGGAGAAGAGATAGGAGTGGCCCCTCTTACCAACTGATAACCCACTGGAATATTGTTATTTTCTTTTCCCGTGACTTTTGGGTTTGGTGAGTTTGGAGATACCAGTGCCCAAGAGAAGAATCCTTTTCTTAGGGAATATTGGGAGCTAAGACTGCCCTCTGACCATTGTGGGATTCTTGGTATGGGTGAGTTGATGGGCACAGAAAGGACTCAATGTATCCAAGATGAGTATCCCAATTTCCAGGAAGAAACTGGGTTCATTCTTTACAATGAGGACAAAGAGGACTTGTGAACTCAGGGGACACACTAGGTTCATTTCTTTCCTTTTTGGGGGTGAAGTAGAAAAGAATAGCTTTATTGCTTTGCCAGGCAAGGGGGTTAGATTGCAGTAGGCCAATGCCCTCAAAACTGTCTCGCCCCTGGAGGCGGTAATGAGTTTTATAGAAAAGGTTCAAGGAGCAGGGCGTGCTCAGCTCGTGGACTTTAGATTGGCTCCTGGTGAGTCAGCATCATCAACTTCTGGTTCCAACAGGTCTGGTGTTCATGGCTTATGGGTGGCATGAGGTTAACTTCTTCCATATGGTGGGGGTTTCAGTATCTGGTTTTAGGACCTAATGAAGCTCAGTCATAATGTCTCATTACAGAAAGAATTCAGTGAAAGACAATAGGTAAGAGGTAGATTTATTTAGAGAGAAATACACTCCACAGAGTGTGGGCCACCTCAGGAGACAACAGTAGCCACTAGCTTCATTTCTTAATATTCAAAATAGTACTGGTCAGTAGAAAATTGTAATAACTCCATTAAGAAAAACTGAGGACCCAGATCCTACAGGAATGAACATTTGGACAATTCCAGCAGATGAAAACTCCTTCTACCAAAGTGTAAGCAAAGTCCGAGGGTGCAAGGAATGGAAGGTGACAGAGGGCATCTATGATCAACTTAGGACTCAGGATAGCTATAAAGGTGGGAACTGGAGTACCTGTGTCCTATGTTACTCTTGTTTTCACCTTGTTTCTTTCTCTATCTGATGTAAGAATCCTAATGGTGGTTAAGGTAATAGGTTTTAGGTGGGCGTGTGATCAAATTGACATCCCCTGGTGATAATACGGTAGCTGATGGGGCCCCACTGTGTCCTGTGTTCTGGGGGCACAGAGTGGATGCTGAGGGGTAGATTGTACTGCGTGTCTTCTGCTTGTATCCTTCCCTCTTCTATGTTCTGGGAGAGAAACTTTAAATAAAATATCTAATTTAATCTTTTCAACAACTCTGTAATGGTAACAGATCTTGATTGCCCTCTTACTATATACCTGGCATTGTTCTGGGTGTTGTGTATGAGCTCATTCAATTAATCCTCACAGTAGCCTTACATGCTAAGTATCCTATTATTCCCATTTTACAGATGAGGAAACTTAAGCACAAAAAGTTAAGTAGCTTGCCCAAACCCACAAAAGTGGAGGTTAATCTCTGCCCCTTAAGGTTTCTCATGGGGATAGGTATGATTTTCTTGTTTTTACAGATAGGAAAACAATGACTTAGAGAAGTTAAGGGACTTATTCCAGATGTAGTCAGCACCCCACCCACCTCCAGCTAGAATTCATATGCAGCCCTTTCTAACCTCAAAGCTAATGTACTCTGCTTTCTCAATAATACTTCATTTTCAGGGGCCAGTATGAGAAAGAGCTGCTGTGAAATGTAGGTTCTATGAACATAAAATAGCTTTTGATAAATTCAGAATTTATTTATGATTTGAAAATAGGCAAATAATCTAACAAATAAAGATTAAGCTTGACAAAAGAAGTGTAAGAATGACCCAGATTTACTAAGTAGTTAGTGCTTTCTTTAAATATTCAGTTTGTTTGAACCTAATTCATAGAAAGTTTGAGATCCAAAAAGGTAAGTGTATTTTTATACACAAAATATAAAAATAGAATAAACATGCTAAAATTTTTATATATTACACAATATTATAAATATATTTAGTATATTTATATTACTTTATATAAATATATTTAAAATATATTTGAAGAAATGTGATGGACCTAATTTAAAATCCCTACTAGCAGATTCCCTAGGAGAACGTTGTTTTCGGAATCATATTCTTTTGTACATTTGTCAGCCAACATCAGCCCTGATCAAAGTAAAGTAGAATACAGCGGTCATTTGTCATTCACTAAGGAAATGCGTGAAACCAGACCCAGAGACAAGAGCCTGAGAAAGGAAACCACAGTGGCCAGGGTACCAGTAACTTATTTTCAAGTTAGTGACAATCTTTCATCTTCTACTAGTGAAGAAGGGCACGGTAAAGGCTTGCGTGTGCTTTATTAATAGGATACTTTCTATCACCCGTGCCCTCAGAGATCCCCTCCCTTGGAACAGTGCCAGCAGCCTCCTCTTTCCAGTATCATGGACTCCTGGCTTTCTAGCAGCTGAAGATGATCAGCTTTGCAGATAACACCATCCAGTCGATTTTCTGCTGCTGCTGCTGCTCCATGCAGAAGCGGTGAGTCCGAGGGCACCTTCTCGGGTGGAATCGCCACATCTCTTTGAATCTGCTGTTCTTCTGCCTGGGAAACTCCTCCCATTTTCTCCCTGTTGAACAGCCATTCATTTAAAGCTAGCGATAGGTCACGTGTCAGTTCCATGGTCCTTTCTTGATCCTCTTGGACTTAGTTGCTCCTTCCATTGTGTTCCCTGAGCATGCAGCCTGGTTCTCTATTTAATATTTGTTTCACACGTGCTGTTCATGTGTCTGTGTCTCACTCTGTAATTTTTACCTTTTAAGGGCAAGAATCCTGTCTTCTTTGAGGTTCTCCCTGAAACTACCAATGTGTTTTATACTTTGGTGCCCAGTAAATGATATATAAAGATAAAAATCCAGGGTGCCATGATAATAGTAACAGCCACCGTTTAATGGGAGTCTTATATGTCAGACTGTCCTAAGAAGTTTACGTTTTTTAGCTCAAGTAACTCTCAAAATCACCCTTTTTATTTGTTTGTTTTTACAATCCCGATTATACAGATGAAGAAATGGAGGCCTAGGGAGGTTACATTGCCCAAGGCCACACTATAAAAATGGTAGATCTGGGATCCAAACTAATGTCCTTAATCACTACACCATGTCTACTTTTTAACAATAGATACTTTCAAATGAGGCAATGCATGTGAAGTGTTCAACACTGTGCCTGACGCAGAGTAAGGTCTTCATTATCGTGATTGTAATTGTATGCCCTTAATATTCCCCAGACTCTGCTGCCCACGTGACATGTATTTTTCTCAATTTTATCATTCATAACAACTCTATATGCTCTTAGTGTCTCTAGTCCTAGATTTAAAAAAGTAAAATAAAATTCTGAGAGGTCCCAGAGTACCTTGCCCACGGAAATGGAGTTAGGAAGTCTTCTAAATAAAAAATAGGAAGGAGACTTTACTACTAGCTTGTTTATATAGTCTAGTGGATTTATAGCTAAGAGTAAAATAATCCTTTGTAACGTGATTATTTTTCAATGTCAGACAAGTGAGGACACAAATAAGCCTTAACAAAGATGAAGAACTTTCAGAAAAATACACACAGCATCGCCCATCATGGTTCAGTGAATTGCCAAGTAAGAAGCAAGTGAGTATCATTTTGATGGGGAAGAAGGCGGGTAGAGGAAGGTGCCATTTTTAGGGTCTGTGCTTCGTGAGGTACTGTTTGCTACCCTGCGCAGACCTAATGCCATGCTTGGCATGTAATAAGTTCTCAATAAACTTTTAGTGAATCAACAGCCTAGAAGACAGGGAAAGAAAGACCAGCCTATTCTGCAATATTTTGGCAGAATTTGAAACGGGAAAAAATGCCTCTGGCTATCACCATTTTGAGGCCGGGATTAATTTTCAGTTCAGTGTTAGAAAATAAGTTTTCTTGGGAAGTTGATAAGCCCAAACACAAGCTTACAGCATTAAAGGGAAAAGCTTCTTTTTTTTTCCTCCTTTTTCCAAAGGAGAAAAATCCTTAAAGTGAAATTATTAAGGAGGAAATAAATTTTTAAGAATTATGACAAGAAAAATATTCAGTGCCATGCTGGCAAGAGAATTTGTGATCTTGAGAATTTACAAAATGATGAGTGTGTTGCTGGATCTGAAGATTGTTTTGTAGTTAGTCATTTCCTACGTTTATACCACCCGGGCTTCTGCTTTACTGCAGCAAGCTGGGAGAAACAAGGTGGCAGGCAGGTACTCTCTACCCCTCTTCTTTTTTAGCTTAGATCGCTTAAACAGTAGTACCACGACTCACTCCTTAGTTTTTTACAGTCCAACAGGGGCCATGGGCAACCATCAAAACGCAAGCCACTGCCTCCCCTCCCGCCATCTGAGGTTTCTGAAGAGAAGATCCACGTTAAGGCACTGTACGATTTCCTACCCAGAGAGCCCTATGATTTAGCCTTAAAGAAAGCAGAGGAATATTTTATCTTGGAGAAGCATGATCCTCACTGGTGGAAGGCAAGAGACCGCTTTGGGTAAGACTGGTGGTTTGTCTTTACCAAATCGTTCCTCTTTCAGTCCCTAAAAACTTCCTAAGTGTGAAGTGGATTCTGTTTAGTTTATTAGAGAAATAGACTCTGTTTATTTTTTCAAGGTTTATAACTCTCCCTTGTAAATGAAACAGAAGCTGTTCCCACACCTCTCCATCTGCATGAATGGGCATTTCAAGCAGAATGTTATTTCAGGCAGACTCTCCAAACTAGATACATGTGTCTTTATATCCTTATGTAGCCACACACTGCTGTGTGTTTTTGGGCAAATTACTTACCCTCTCTGTTTCCCTTCCTTCCTTCCTTTCTTCCTCCCTCCTTCCCTTCCTTCCTCCCCTTTCCCTTCCTTTCTTTCTTCTCAGGTATAATTGACATAGAACATTTTATTAGTTGCAGGTGTACAACAAAATGATTTGCTCTTTGTATTTATTGTGAAATAATCACTACAAGTCTAGTTAACATTTGGCAGCATACATAGTTACAATTTCTTTTTCCTTGTGATGGGAACTTTTATGATTTACTGTCTTAGCAAGTTTCAGACATGCAATATGGTTCTATTTTTCACTTTTAATGCTTTTTAACTTTTTTAAATTATGAAAATAAGGTAACACATTACAGGAGACTTGGAAAATATAGAGCAAAGTTACATATAGTTCTATTATATATATTATAATTTTTTAAAAGTAGGTAAATTAAGATGTTTAGAGTTTCAATATAAAGCTCTCAAAAATTGATAGAATGAATATACAGAGAAGTAGAAGGATATAGTAGACCTGAAAAGCACTATGAATCAATTCAACATAGTTTAAATTTATACAACTTTCACACAACAGTAGGATGCAAATTCTATTCAAGTTCCTATAGACAGTAAAAAGAACTAAAAAGCCTCTTGATGAAAGTGAAAGAGGAGAGTGAAAAAGTTGGCTTAAAACTCAACATTCAGAAAATGAAGATCATGGCATCCAGTCCTATCACTTCATGGCCGTTAAATGGGGAAACAATGGAAACAGTGAGAGACTTTATTTTGGGGGGCTCCAAAATCACTGCAGATGGTGACTTCTGCCATGAAATTAAAAGACACTTGCTCTTTGGAAGAAAAGCTATGACCAACCTAGACAGCATATTAAAAAGCAGAGACATTACTTTGCCAACAAAGATCCATCTAGTCAAAGCTATGGTTTTTTCAGTAGTCATGTATGGATGTGAGAGTTGGCCTCTAAAGAAAGCTGAGCACTGAAGAATTGATGCTTTTGAACTGTGGTGGTGGAGAAGACTCTTGAGAATCCCTTGGACTGCAAGGAGATCCAACCAGTCAATCCTAAAGGAAATCAGTCCTGAATATTCATTGGAAGGACTGATGCTGAAGCTGAAACTCCAATACTTTGGCCACCTGATTCGAAGAACTAACTGATTGGAAAAGACCCTGATGCTGGGAGGGATTGGGGGCAGGAGGTGAAGGGGGTGACAGAGGATGAGATGGCTGGATGGCATCATTGACTTGATGGACATGAATTTGAGCAAGTTCTGGGCATTGGTGATGGACAGGGAAGCCTGACGTGCTACAGTCCATGGGGTTGCAAAGAGTCGGACACGACTGAGCTACTGAACTGAACTGAATTGATAGACAATAAACTAGGAGATACTGGAACATATTCAGGGACATAAGGCCAGGTCCAAAAATTTCATTGTCTAAATGTATCGGAATCTTACCGAAGTCTGTTCTGTTTCACTGTGGAAGTAAAACACGCAATACAGTACTATGAACTCGTCACGTTTCTATGCATCATATCCCCAAGCCTCATCTATTTTGTAACTGGAAGTTTATACCTTTTGATCCCCTTCACCCATTTTATTGCTCTATAACCACCCTTGCTTCTGGCAGCCACCAGTCTATTCTTTGTACCTTGAGCTTGTTTTGTTTCAATTTTTCATTTTTTAAAAAAGATTTCACATGTAAGTGAGACCACATGGTTTTTGTCTTTATTTCACTTAGTATGGTGCTGTCAAGGTCCATCTGTGTTGTTGCAAATGACAAAAATTTTCTTTTTGTGGGTGAATCATATTTCATATGTAGCACATTTTCTTTATCAATTCATCCGTCAGTGGACACATGGTTGTTTCCATATCTTGGCTATTATAAATAGTGTTACAGTGAACATGGGGGTGCGTGTACCTTTTTAAGTTAGTGTTTTCTTTTTCTTCAGATAAATGCCCAGAGGTGGAATTGCTAGATCATATGATAGTTCTGTTTTTAATGAATTTTATTTGTAAATAAGAATACTAGTTTCTACCATACAAGTTCTTATTCTAATTTATGCTTTGGTTTTTTGGCAATTTGATTTTCTTTTCCTATTAAGCTCTAAGATAGAAGCAGAAACAGTGTATTACTCATTTTCATATTTCTACAATGGAAGTAAACATTGCAGTAGTTTCTGAATGAAATTAGGGGAAAAGGCCCTGGGATACAAAAAGATTTCTTTGTACCAGTTGCAATAGATTGTTAATACTAGGCTAAAGTCTTGGGTAGAAAAGAATTCTGAGGGGTATGTCTACTTTCTGGGAGAGAATTCTGGCCTTGATTTCTGATCCTTGTCAAGATTTTGAGGTTATAATTACGTAAGCATTCGAAGTACATACAAACCTCTTTCTTTATGTTTTCCTATTGATTTGGCTCATTTACCAGTTCTTAATTAAGACTCAACATATGCTGGAGACTTTTCAGTGGGTAAAGAGGAATGATGTCCCAGTGATCATGTAAGTTAGTAGGTTCAGGGCTGTATCATTAACTCCCCTTGCAGGTGGTGTGTTGTCATGACTCAGACTTAAAGAGAAACAGCACCAATTTTTAACTTCAAAGTTAATAAGTGAAAATAGGTTTTAAAAAAAATAATATTCAAACATGATAAATAGTGCCCAAATTCTATGTTGCCACACCTCAAAACCCAGACTCTTTCCCAAAAGTAAGCACCATTATTCATTTAGTGATTCATTTCAATGATCTTCCTGTCCAGATCACTTTCAATGCACTTTCTGGGATGTATTAAAAATATGGTATTGTCTGAAGATTTAATTTACTTAAATCTGACTATACTTTATGTGTTGCTCTGCAACTTGCTTGTATTCCTCAATAATATGTCTTAGACATCTTTCATAATTTTAAATTTCAGATTTTGTTGGTGAAGTTATAGGAAAAGAGAAATTCCTCCCCTGCTGATAAGTGTGAGAATTGCTGCCCTTCGATAGCTGTATCTGCTGAGAAGATGCAATTGATCAGCAACATAGCATTCTCCCTGCTTTGTATCTGTCTTAGAGAAATGCTCTTACTTGCACACAAGAAGGCGTATTCAAGCATTTCTTTATAGCTTTGTTGTAATAGAGGCATGGCTAAACTAGAATATCTATTCTGTGGGTTGCTCTGCAGCAATTAAAAAGAATTAAGTCAATATCTTTGCAATTGATATGTTTTTTAATCTAGTTACTATGATCATGTTAAGTGGCTCTTTTCCTATTTGCAAAGATGTCTGTGTCAGAAAGCATCTTAAACTACTAACGTTAAACATCAGAAACTTAGTATTTGTTGTGCAAAGATTTTAGTTGAATGTTGAAATGAAAAAACTTTTTTCTTCTTTCAGCAATTTAGTCAAGTGAATTTGATTTTCCTCTGCATCCTTGAGGTTTTTTAAAGGGGTCTTTGCCACAATAATACCACAGATGTGCCAAAATTTTGATTTTTGTTTTGTCTTTGTAGGAATGAAGGCTTAATTCCAAGCAACTATGTGACCGAAAACAAACCAACTAATTTAGAAATATATGAGTAAGTGTCCTCCGAAATATGTCCCATGGTTAATCTATAAAAATCAGGTACATTTGGGTAACTTATCAGTATACATACTGTTTTGGGTCTGAAAAGGGAAAAGAAAGTAACACATTTGGCAGCTTTAGCTTAAGAGATTTTTGATCTTAATAATGGCTGATTCAGAAACTTCTTTTTCTTAAAATTACTTTTTTTGTTGTTTTGTATGGCCAGTTAAAGAAAATTTTAACAGTGACTACAAGAAACCAAACACTCATCTTGCACCTGTTTTACTGCATGTCCTAAGTGGAAAAGCTATTTTTTAAAAAATGGGGACTTCCCTGGCGGTCCAGTGGTTAAAACTCTACACTTCCACTGCAGGAGGCATGGGTTCCATCCTTGGTTGGGGAGCTAAGATCTTCTATGCTGTGCAACTTGACCAAAAATAAAAACTAAAAATAAAAAATGACATCAATTGTTCATTAATGAAGTTAGACTTAATGTATAGACATATTACTATAGTTTGACTCATGTTTTGAAGTGTTTAGAAAGCACTGAAGATGAGAAATAGGCTAATGCTATAGTTCAGAAGAACTTTTGATATGTTTACTAGAGTTTTGCTTAGAAATGCATTCTTGTTACACTATATTAATGGATTTAGAAAATAGAAACATTAGCAATCACTATTTAACCACTCGATCTGCAGATCAGAAACTAAGATTGAGATATTAATGTATAGATAGAATGTGACAGGGCTAGGAGTGGTCCTTGTTGTACAGTTACCAAGTCATGTCCGGCTCTTCGGGAGCCCTGGGATTGCAGCTTGGCAGGCTTTCCTGTCCCTCACCATCTCCTGGACTTTGCCCAAGTTCATGTCCATTGAACGGGTGGTGCCATCCAACCATCTCATCCTCTGTCACCCCCTTCTCCTCCTGCCTTCAATCTTTCCCAGCATCACAGTCTTTTCCAATGAATCAGCCGTTCGCATCAGGTAGCCAAAGTATTGGAACTTCAGCATCAGTCCTTCCAAAGAGTATTCAGCGTTGATTTCCTAGTCTTTTATAAATTTAGGTTTGCAGTTTGAGCACTTGAGTGTCCTCCCCCCACTTAGATACTGGTTTTGCAATGAGTATATGTTCCAGTAGGTTGTAATAGGTGATGTGAGTTGAGGCATTAGAACAGGTACTTCCCTGAGAACCAGGCAAATTGAAAGATAACAACCTTGGACTGCCTTGCTGCTCATTGAAGCCCATCTGTAGGCCAGACTCAGCATGCCTGCCTGCCTGCCTGCCACATTGCTTCAATCATGTCTGACTCTGTGCGACCCTATGAACTTTAGCCTGCCAAGCTCCTCTGTTCATGGGATTCTCCAGGCAAGAATACCTTAGTGGGTTGCCATGCCCTCCTCCAGGGAATCTTCCCAACCCAGGGATAGAACCTGCATCTATTACATCTCCTGCATTGGCAGGCAGGTTCTTTACCACTAGTGCCGCCTGGGAAACTGCAGACAGCACGTGTGTCACCGAAAACACCCATAACCTCACCTGAGCTTCCTGCAGGCTGTTTCTGTTCTCCTCGTCAAGTCTCTGTCCTCAGCTCCATCACAGTGCCTCTTCTCTCTTCCTCTCCTGTGCTTAGCTTGTCATAACCCCATCTCTTGGCCTGTGTCATTTAGCTCTGCCCTGAAATTCCCGTCTCCACTCAAAGTCCCCAGGTGGCTGACCCCACCTTCCTTAGCAAACAGCCCCACAACTCTCCACAGTTGCTCAGGCATGCCCCATGCATGGAGTTGGAGGTGGGAGTGGGCAGGGGAACTCACCACTAGCCCCAGCTGAAGCTGCTCGGCACAAACAGGTCTCTTTGAAGGTCAGGTCAGGGAAAATTTTGTTTGAAAATCTCCTGCTAAGAAAAAACAGAAAAATAAGGTGGTTTTATCACCATATTCTAACTTCAGTTTGGATTTTCCTGGAGAGTAGAGGAGACCTGTGTGAAGGCACCTCACACAGTGCCTGGGGGTTAGCAGTGGACGCTCCGCAATCAGCAGGGCCACTTTTCTTCCTTCTGTCGTAAATCAATGTGCTTGTTGCTTCCCCTGTTTAGACCAGGCTTAGCATCTGGCTTTAACAACTTGTTTATACTGCAGATGCTGGATCACAAATTAAACCGCTCCGAAGTTAGATAATCATCTCATTTCCTTAGACTGGATTTATGTTTCTGTAAGTCTTCTTTTATAATGACTCTAATTACGAAAAGGCCAATTTTTAACTTTATTATGGTTTCAAGAAGGTTATTAAAATATAGATCATCAATATAAATCACTAAAATTAATCAACCACTTACTATATGCCAGGCACCATTCTCCTGACTGTACAGAAATTACTGTCCCACGTTGAAGTGCAGTAGTATGGGCTTGGAAATCAGAGAAATCTGGGTTCGAATCCTGGCATCACCCCTGACTAATGGTTCAGCTCTGAGCGAAGTGACCTAATGTTTTTAAACCTCTAAATGATCTGAACCCTGGGGATAATAATGCCTGTCTCATTTGATACATAATAGCTCTTCAATACATTCTAGAAGTTATGATTATTTCCTTGAACTGTGAAACAAGAAAGACATTTACAGTTTTGTCCACCTTGCCTAGTATAACTGGTATACTACATTCAGAGTTACTTCAGTCCTCCACTTCATTTGTTTGACTTTTATCATTATGTACTTAGGATAATATTAGCTGTTAACTGTTGTAAGCAGTGGAAACACAATACAGAATACACAGAAGGAGTCCTGGTTTTCATGGAACTTACAGCTTCACAAGGAAATAGACATTACGCAACCCTGAATTCACAAATAGACACATCATTTTAAAATGTGGTGTTTTGAAGGAATAGTATGGGGCACAGGAAGGAAACAAGAGGGGAGGGAATATAATTTAAATGAGCATGTTGAGTGGGGAAGACCTTTCTGAGAACATCACTTGAAGCCTAAAGGAAAAAGAAGGGAGATAGGGGGCTGATGGAAGAAGGAATGCTGCCCACATGGGCTTCTGACACCTCTGGGGAACCTTTATACAGAGAAATGTTTATGGCTACTTTGGTTTGAAATTAATGTCCAAATTATCAACGTTACAATGAAAAAACTTTGTTTTCAGTAAGCCTTCAAATTGAACTTTTAAATCTTGATATACTATTTATAAATCTAATAAACAAGAACAATCACCTAAATTCATACTCGACATAAAAATGTCCTTAAACAATCCATCCTATTTACAAACTCAGTTAATTAAGTTTCCTGAAACATTTAACTTGCATTTATAAACTGAATAAATTCAGTTTTCTTTATAAAGGACATACCCGACAGGCCAAATTTGTAATGGTAATAGCCCCTTGTAAGTCCGTACATGATCCTGGAAATGTAATAAATTAAACATAAATATTTAATTAAACGTAATGTGAATTGAGTTCTTTTAACCATTTTAAAAATTACTTATTCTCAAGCTTCAAATATCAAGTTGAAGTGTGACGTGAAAGTCACTCAGTCATGTCCAACTCTTTACAGTCCATGGAATTCTCTAGGCCAGAATAGTGGAGTGGGTAGCCTTTCCCTTACCCTGGAGGATCTTCCCAACCCAGATCTCAGGGAAGCCCAAGAATACTGGAATGGGTAGCCTATTCCTTTTCCATTAGATCTTCCCCACCCAGGAATTGAACTGGGTTCTCCTGTATTGCAGGCATATTCTTTACCAACTGACCTATCAGGGTCTTCCCTTGTGGCTCAGCTGGTAAACAAGTTGAGGATTAGTTATAAATCTTAAAGCAAAGACAAAAACCTGATATGGCAGATTCTCTTAAATATATATAATATCTAATATTTTAAATAGCAGACATTGATTATCCTGAGCTATGGATATATAGTCTGATTTATCTCATTTTCTCTACACTAAATGCTTAATATTCTCAGGGTCAGAAAGTCACCAAGTGAAGCAAATTAACCTTCTCAGATCTAATAGGGTTTCCAGGTCTAAAACTCAAAGCCACAATACTGTTCTTTACTTATTAGGAATCTAAGACTGGCACATGAGAGGCTTACATATATGTTCCATATGTGATGGTTGTACTCAACCACAGTTAGATGTAGTAGATTTTTTTAAATGTATTAATAAAATCACTACCCCAGTCCTGTGTATTGGGGCTTCTACTGACATTCAATATTAGTTTTGTAATCAGTGTTGTCTCAATAAAGAATTTGCAGCCTTACCTATTTGAAAAACACAAAACAAAACAAAAAACTCTTCTACTTTTTATCATCTGATTTAAATAGTTGAAATTCTGAAATACCATGCCTCAACCTTCTCTAAATTACATTTATCCCTTTTCTGCCTTTTACGTATCATTATCATAATACAGATGGAATTCTGCCTTATTTTAATTGTTGATCTTAAATTCATCATATACTTCTATCTGGTTCTTTTGTTACTACTTTGAAGTCATTCTGAGAATGACTTCCTCACGGATGGATTTTTAGTTTATATTTAATCACAGTTAATATAGTTTGTTTATCACTATAATAAGTACAAAGCCACAGAATTAATAATAACATGATAGCAGGTAAAGAAACATTATTTAGAAAAAAATCAGTTTATGTTAATTCCTCCCTTTTGAGTGTCATTATGCAGTCTTCTCTTTCCACAGCTTCAGTCTATTTCAGTCAGCTATAATCACTAGTCTCTTTTTAGCACCAATATTTCATAACTTGGCCAGTATGGGGGGCTCTTTAAACTGGTCCCCTGTGAATTTAACTCTGCCTCACTTATTTTGAAAGAATTTCTTCTTTGTACAGCAAGAGGTCTCAGACTCATCTTGAAATTCCCTCTCACAATGTGAATATTCATTAACAAGTATTGAATGATAGGCACAGTCTAAATTCACAGTTACTCTTGTTCCTATTAGCAATAAGTAGTTATAGGACTTTGACTAGAATCATCTGTAATCATCCCCTGTCCTCTGTGGTTCATCTTTTTAAAAGACCGTTTTCAATTTGAGCACATTAATATTAATATTTTAAAACCTGGCCATGCTGGTTAGTGGCAGCTTTCTACTATAGAAGGTTAGGGGAAGTCCACATGAGGACACAGGTTCCATTGCCCCAGGCAGATACGAGTCTCATTCAGCCACCACTGGGCCCCCCCACTTGACTTAATGCCTGGTTATACACACACCCTTTCTTCCGCTGTCCACAAAAATAGTATTTCTGGTAATATTGAATTAACTTCTTTTTAAAATCTTATTTTGAAATGAAAGTATTTCCATTTTTTTTTTCCTCTCCATTGTTCTACTGTTGTTTCCTCTCTCTTTCCTGTACATTTGCTTACTGCTTAGGTGTTGTCACATCAAACCGTGTTTGTTTATTTTAAATTTTTTTAAATTTTTATTAAATATTTTTAATATGGACCATTTTTTTTTCATTAAAAAAAAATCTTTACTGAATTTGTTACAGCATTGCTTTTGCTTTGTTTTTGGTCTTTTGGCCCTGAGATATATGAGATCTTAGCTCCTGGATCAAGATCAAACCCACACACCCCTTGTATTGCCAGATGAAGTTTTAACCACTGAACTTCCAGGGAAGTCCCCAAACCGTATGTTTAAATTACAGTGTTCATTAATTATGATTACTGTGTGAACCTCTGATATTTTAAGGTCATTTAATGCCATGTTTCATGCAGAGATAACAGGAAGTCTGGAGGCAAAAAAGGGCTTGGTGAATTTCAGCCAGGAAAGAATTCCAATGTGGTGGAAGTTTAGTGCGTTGAAGGAAAAATGTGGAGAATATGAGGCCCAGGAGGGTGTGGGATGGTTAGGGTTAGTGTTAGGGTTGTTCCATTTACTCTATTAAGTTACTAATTTTACTACAAGGTAGCATACTTTGGAGCTTCCCAGGTGGCTCGGTGGTAAAGAATTTGCCTACCAATGCAGGAGATGAGAGTCAACCTCTGACTGGGGAAGATCCCTGGGAGAAGGAAATGGCAACCCACTCCAGCATTCTTGCCTGGGAATCCCAAGGACAGAGTAGTCTGGCGAGCTACAGTCCATGGGGTCGCAAAAGAGTCGGACAAGACTTAGCAGCTAAACAGCAACAACATATTTAGAAGAATCAGATAAATCAGTGTGAGTTTTAAGTTTGGAAAGGTAACAGCACATATAAAAGCATGCAAATAAGATATTCCTGAGGGGAAAAAAATGGGTATGTTTTAGTTGGGTTTAACCAAAGCTCAGGAAAGTGTTTATCGAAGATGATGACTTTTTAACCACATACATTTCATGGAAATTTTCAGGAAGTTAAACCATTCAAAAAAAATTTTTTTTTTACCATTCAAAATTAAGTGTGTTAAACCAAGTGTGTTTCAGAAAGTTGAATTGAAATATGGTAGAAAAATGAGATACTGGCTTGTAATTAATATAACTATGTTAAACCAATTGATATATTATTATAGTACATTATTGTTTATGTGAATTAATCAGTCCATTTATAAAATCAGTTCTGGAGTGTGTTTTTTAAAATGAAGGAAATGGAACAGGTTTTTTTCTGGAAATAAATGATATATAACATTTAAAAATTATTTGTATTGCTTTTACAGGTGGTACCATAGGAATATTACTAGAAATCAGGCAGAACATCTTTTGAGACAAGAGGTAATTTATTCATAAGTAATTTTGTGGAATTTCAAAATTTCTGAGAGGTAAATTATAAATACTCAGCTAAAATGTTTTATCACTTCCTGATTTTTTCTAAAATATTATTACAACTTTACTGCTACTACATTTTCTATTAAATTATAAACTAGATTAATTTGTATCAAATCATTTTTTCCATTGATTTTCACTGCAATTTCACATATCTTTCTCCTGAAATGATTTCATCTCTAACATACCAAAACTGCTTCATTCACTGCAAAGTGCATTCTGCCAGAAGGGTCTCTATTTGAACTGCCTGTATACATTTGCATCAATGTCAGTCCAAGAGATACTCTGTCCTCCTGAGCTCAGCTTAGACTCATAAAAAGCACAGATACAGAAAAGTGCGTGCAGCTACGCCTTCATTCTTGGGAACAGAAGGAAGAGTGGAGCAGCCAGAATATCACACTTGGATCAAAACTGCTCATTTAGGTCAAAACAAAACAGAACTGAGTATAGTTTAAATTTCCCACTGACGGTATCAGCTGTGGGTAAATGAATAGTCAAAACTAGAAAGTAGCTGAGAAGTATGCGTGCCATTATGACCTGATGTCACATGTTGAGGAAATCTAGTAATATGAGTGAGAAAAAAGTCAGTTCTGTAACTCAAAACTCAGTGCCAGTAATGACCTATGACACAGGGAAGATTCAGTTAGTATTTGGGGGATAGGCTGAGCACGAGGAACACAGGCCTCTCAGGGGCTGGTGGGGATGGAGGTTGGAGGTCTGGCCCGGTCTTGTTGGCTACAAGAAAAGGGAGCATGGCGGCAACTGTGATACCTGCCCGGCATGGCGGCGTTATGTATTAGTTGGTTCAGAACGGACAAGGAAGGCGTGGTGATAGGCAGGCAACACTGGAGGAAGCAAGTGGACCATTCGGTCCACGGAAAGCAAGCTTATCACAGGCAATATGGACCGAATCACTGGGCTGAGAGGGTTCTACATGAGGTTCTGCATCTGAGAGGAAGCCAGAACAGGGTGAGGAGCTGACCTACCTACCAAGAGTAGAGTGGGGCATTTTATGGCAAAGCCCCCATACCCACAACCCAGATATCACAAATAGTAGCACTGATCATAGCATTCTGTAATAAGATAAGACATTCCAGAAACTGTTGAGGCCACCCTCTCCCTTATCTTTTTGGTCCTTCCTTCTCAGAGCAACCACAATAGAGGGGCGTGTTCCCATTTTGTCCATGGGTTTATACTTTTATCACATGTATGTGCATAAACAACCTACAGTGCTTGTTTACGTGTTTTAATATTTGATGTCAAGGAGAGCACATGTATGTTGATTTTTTAACCAAACAGTATATTTTCTATTTAATTCTTAGGCATACACATGGATCAAACACATACCTTCAACTATTGTATACTATTTCATTATGAGTATATCAAAATGTATCAATTTCACTGTAGATAAACATTCTAATCATTTCTAATTTTTTGCTCTTACAAACAGTGCTGCAAAGAACATCCTTGTTCATGTCATCTTGTATACAAGGGCAAGGGGTTCTTTCAATTACATTCCAAAATGGAATCATCTGGTCAGAGGAGATGTACAGATTTAACATTACTAGATACTGTGTATTCAAATCAGGATTCAGGTACTTAGACCAATTTATACTCTTACAGGGAGTGAAAAAACTGGTTTCCTACATGGACTTTCCTCATGGCTCAGATGGTAAGGGATCTGCCTGTAATGCAGGAGACCTGGGTTCGATCCCTAGGTTGGGAAGATCCCCTGGAGGAAGACTTGGCAGCTTGTTCCAGTATCCTTGCCTGGGAAACCCCATGGGCAGAGGAGGCGGGCAGGCTATAACCATGGGGCTGCAAAGAGTCAGACACACTGAGTGATTAGCACTCACTCACATTCTTACTGACAGTGGGTAGATTCACATTTTCTCCCCAGTTCATTGAGTGAAAAAACTCTGTGTTTTAAAATGTACATTTCCCTGGTAAACAGTTCAATTGAAGTAACTTTCCATGTGTCTTTGACCAGTTGTGCTGCCTCTGCTGTTACATGCCTGTTAATATCCTTTGCTCATTTTCCTATGTGTTTGGTTTTTTACACTGATCAATATGTGTTGTACTTAAGATATATATTCTGAATACCAATCTTTGGGCATTATGTGTTGCAATGATATTTTTCGGATTTCTGGCTTTTTGTAAACCTTAGACTATTGTCGTATACAAAAATTTTTAAATGTTAATGTCAAATCTCTCAATATTTTTCTTTATGATATCTGCTTTTTGTTTTGTTTTATTTACTGTAAGAGATTCCTCTCTATTCTGAGGTCATAAAGGAATTTTATATTTTTCTTTAAATGTTTTAAAGATGTGCTTTCACATTTAGGACTTTAATCTGTCTGAAGAATGTATGTATGATGTTTTAAATACATACATATTTTTCCTATATGTCTTAAAATATTTGTGTAATTTACATATTTTCCAATTTTTATTTTTTAAATTATTCCTGGTTTAAATTTTATTTGGTTATGAGTCATTTAAAATATATATTGCTAGTTTGGCTTTCCTCAATTTAGCATTTTTCCTGTTAAGTTCAAAGTGAGCCCAGCTTCTAATTTTCTGTTCTCTTTGTCTGGTTTTGGTATAAATGTTATCCTAGCATCATAAAATGAATTGGAATGTGGGTTTTTTAATCTCTTTTTCTAATCTCTGAAATTGTTTATATCAGATAGACATTATTTGTTTCTTGAAGGTTAGTTAAAGTTTCATAAAATAGTCTGACAAAGACCATATCTACCCTTGTAAGAAAGAGAAAAAAATACATTATTGCCTTCTCCCTTTGACCACTTTGAGTAAGTAAATGGAAGTTTTGAACACACCATTTGCTGTACACTCATCGTGGATTATAATTAAGCCCTAATTTTGACTAGCCTGTTGACTTTATAGTGAGTTGTTGTACATTCCAGTTACATAGATGTTCCCTTGAGATTTTGGTGAAATTTAAGGGAAGCAGAAGTCTGCATTTGCAGTGAAAAATGATTGGTCTCTTTTTCATATTTAAGGGGCATGTGGCTATTTTCATACTAATTTTGATATCACATGCATTCTTTTCATGATCTTATTCTGCCACTATAAACATATCAACAAAAATGTTGTTTCCAAAATGCAGTTTTTAAAACCTGGACTTTTTAATAGTAGCAGTTTTGAAAATGTGAGGTTAGTAGCTGCGGAAATCAAGCACTAGGTGGCACCCAGTTATCTTAGCATCGGAGATATTGACAGTTGTCAGTTTTTAGCTCACTTATTTTTAAACTTGACTCAGAGCCGCTTTACAACGCTGGGCTAGTTCCTGCTGTGCAGAACTGTGCATTTTCCCGCTTTAGACATGACGCTTCCTCTGGCTGGTCTCTCTGTTTAGGAAACTTTCTGAAAATATATGCTTTGTCTGTACAAACTTCAGAATTAATTTGCCTTGTTTAAGAAACCTTCCTGTTGTTTGCATTAAATTTACAGATTAATTTAGGGACTATTTATGCATTACAAATCAGTGTGGTTTGGGGACCAGTTTGTTCCAGGACCTATATATTAATTATTCACATAGAAAAAAATCAAAATTAGACCCAAACCTCAAGCAAAAGTTGATATTAGATGAATGAAAGACCAAATTAGAAAAAGTAAATGCTTTTGTATTTTTCAAGAGAATTTTAAGGTTTTCTTCACTTAACTCTTGCACATGTATTTTTTAATTTATATTAAAATAATTTATCTCTTTTTTTCTATTATAAATGGGCATATATTTTTATTTTTACTTTTGAAATCTCTTGATTTCTATGAATTAATTTTGTAACTGATGACTTTAATGAATTCAAAGCTTTTTTTTTTTGATAGGTAAGAAGTGGATTTATTGAGAGAGAAACACACCCCACAGACAGAATATGGGCCATCACAGAAGGCGAGTGTGGCTCAAATATTGTTTTGTAGTAGTTTTTCAGTTGATGCTCTTAGGTTTAAGTACGTAATCTTAGCAGTAGCAAACAGATTATTTCAACCCTCTTTTACAATTTTATTTCAGGGTTCTAATTTCTGCCTCATTTAATGGCACTGGCTAGTTTCTCAGAACAGGTTTAAATACCAGTGCTGACAGTGGGCATTTCTTTTTTCCCAATTTTAGTCAGAATGATTTCCACATAAAGCATGATGCTGGACTTGGGACCAAAGTAAATAATGGCTATTGTGTTAAAGAACATATATATATATATATACATATATATATATATATATATATTCCCATTTTATAAAGAATTAAAAAAACAATAATAGAAATTGAAATTAAGTGCTTCTTCAACATCTATGGAGATTTTTGTAAGATTTTTCTTCTCAGATCTATTAAATGTTGAATCGTATTAATAAAATCCCTAATGTTATGTTACTTTTGCATCCCTGAGTGTAGCCCCTCTTGATTACGGTGTATTATTCTCTTGTTGTGCTACTGGATCCGGTCTTAGTATTTAGTCAGGGCTTCGCACTGACATGCGTGCAGACTGGTTGGTGGCTCCCCCTTTTTGTGAAGTCCCTACTGTGTTACAGTGTAGGTATTGAGTCTACTTTGTATGATTTGGAAGATTTTTTTCTTTTCATATGCTCTGGAATTATTTAATTGATCTATCTACCTTTTTTTTTAAGATTTAGTAACATCACGGTATAACAGTAGCTCCTTCTAATGTTGAAGCTCTTTTAAAACCTTATCCACTTTTCAGTTTATTAGGTCCATTAAGATTTCTAGCTTTCCTGGAATCAATTTTGACAAATTTTATGTTTTGCTAGCTATTTTTCCATTTTATTCAAGCTTTCAAATATATTATATACAGCCAAGAAAATTCTTTACCTTTTTCTGAATCCTTGTGACATTTTTAATAGATTTCCTCCACTGTTTATTGATTAGGTTAACTAGTAGGTTACCTATTTTATTGTTTTTCCCTAGACAACCAGACTTTGAATTACTATTACTTTACTATAGTAAAGTATAATATTACTATACTTTGAATACTGTTACGATTGAATACAGATGTAATTACTATCTGTATTATATTTTTGTTTTTATAATTTATTATTTTCTGCTTTTACTTTTATTAATTCTTTTCTTCTACTTTACCTGAGTTTATTTTATAATTCTTAACCTAACTTCTTGAGTTGGATATGTTTATTTTGTATTCTTCTCATTTATTGATATAAAAAGACTGTGAATTTATTTCTGAATATTGCCTGAACTATATAGCAGAGGTCCTAATAAGTAGTGTGTCCATATTCTAGATTTTTTCATTTGTACTTGAATTTCCTTTTTCACTGAAACGTGGTTGACTTACAATATTGTATTAGTTTCAGGTGTACTGCATAGTGATTTGATATTTGCATACGTTATGAAATGATCACTGTAAATCTAGTCACCATCTGTCCCCATACCGGAGAAGGCAATGGCACCCCCCTCCAGTGCTCTTGCCTGGAAAATCCCATGGACGGAGGAGCCTGGTAGCCTGCAGTCCATGGGGTCACGAAGAGTTGGACACTGAATGACTTCACTTTCACTTTTCACTTTCATGCATTGGAGAAGGAAATGGCAACCCACTCCAGTGTTCTTGCTGGAGAATCCCAGGGATGGTGGAGCCTGGTGGGCTGCCATCTATGGGCTCACACAGTCAGACACGACTGAAGCGACTTAGCAGCAGCAGCAGCAGTCCCCATACAAAATTACTACAATATTATTGACCGTATTTCTTATGTTGTATATTACATCCCTGTGACTTATTTATTTTCTAAGAGGATGTTTGTAATTCAGTCCCCTTCACCTAGTTCTTGCTCCCTACCACCTCCTCCCATCAGGCAACCACCCATTTGTTCTCCGTATCTATGAGTCTGTTTTTGTTTTGTTTGCTTTGCTTTTTAGATTACACATATAGGTGAGATCATATGGTATTTGTCCTTCTTGGTCTGGTTTATTTCACTTAGCATAATACCCTCTGCTGCTGCTGCCGTAAGTCGCTTCAGTCATGTCCGACTCCGTGGGACCCCATAGACAGAGCCCACCAGGCTCCGCCATCCCTGGGATTCTCCCTAGGTCTGTCCATATTGTCACAAATGGCAAGATTCCATTATTTTTTATGGCTAAGTAATATTCCATTGTATATGTCTACCACATCTTCTTTATCCATTCATCTATCAATGGACACTTAGGTTGCTTCCATATCTTGACTATTGTAAATAATGCTGCTATGAACATGTATCTTTTCAAATTAATGTTTTTGTTTTCTTTGGGTGAATACCCAGAAGTAGAATTACTGGACCATGTGGTAGTTCTATTTGAGGAATCTTCATGCTATTTTCCATAGTGACTGCACCGATTTGTCATCCAACAAAGAGTACACAAGGGCTCTCTTTTCTCCACACCCTTGGCAACTCTTGTCTCTTTGATGACAGCCTTTTTAACAGGTGTGAGGTGATATCTCAAGGTGGTTTTGATTTGCATTTCCCTGATAATTAGTGGTATTGAACATCTTTTCATGTGTCTGTTTGCCATCTATAGGTCTTCTTTGGAAAAATGTCTGTTCGGGTCCTCTGCCCATTTTTAAACAGAATTGTTTGTTTTTTGATGTTGAGTTGTATGAGTTCTTTGTATATTTTAGGTACTAACCCCTGATCAGATATATCTTTTGTAAATATCTATTCCCTTTCAGTAAGCTGCCTTTTCATTTTGTTGGTCATTTCTTTCACTATATAGAAGCTTTTTAGTTTAATGTAGTCTTGTTCATTTTTGCTTGTTTCCTTTGCCTGAGAAGACAAATCCAAAAAAAGTTGCTAAGACCAATGTTAGAGAGCAAACTGCCCGTGTTCTTTTCTAGGACTTTGATGGTTTCAGGTCTTGCATTTAAGTCTTTAATCCACTTTGAGTTTATTTTGATACGTTGTGGCAGAAAGTAGCCCAATTTGATTCCTTTGCAGGTGGCTCTCCAGTTTTCCCATTGCAGTTTATTGAAAAGGCTGTCTTTCCCTGTTGTGTATTCTTGCCCTTTTTTGGTCACAGATTATTTGACCATATAAGCATGGGTTTATTTCTGGGTTCTCTACTGTACCACTGGTTAAAAACTCTGACCAGAAAAGGCTTGTTTCTTGGTAAGCATCTGGAAGGAGGAGACAATGTATTATGTTCCTCTTGAGGGGTCACATCATGTTGTTAGTGTTGTGCAATTCTCACCAGTGCTTCATAAGTGTAAATGTTCATGAGTTTGACAAGGTCTGAGATATTTTCCTCTTCATGAATGTAAGCAAACTTAATAGAGGTAAAGATTTTTTTAGAAAATGATATCTAACAAACCAAACCAAGCAGTCCACCCTTCAAGTTTATTTAAAAGTAGTTTCAAAGAATGCCAAAAGTGTTAGTTGCTAAGTCCTGCCTGACTCTTTGCGACCCCATGGACCATAGCCTGCCAGACTCCTCTGTCCATGGGATTTTCCAGGCAAGAATACTGGAATGGGTTGCCATTCCCTTCTCCAGGGAATCTTCCTGACCCAGGGATCAAACTTCGGTCTCTCGCATTGCAGGCAGATTCTTTACCATCTGAGCCACCCAAAGCCTAAAGAATGTCATTGGGGATCCAACTGATAATGTAAACATCAAACTTCCTATAATATTCTTCCCTCTTGCCGTGTCTCCCTCTGTCTCTCCTACATCCCTGCATGCATGCTAAGCCACTTCACTCGTGCACAACTCTGCAACCCCATGGACTGTAGCCCACCAGGCTCCTTTGTCCATAGGGTTTTCCAGGCAAGAATATTGGAGTGGGTTGCCATGCCCTTCTTCAGAGGATATTCCCAACCCAGGGATCGAATCTGCATCTCTTGTGTCTCCTGCATCGGCAGGTGGGCTCTTTACCTCTAGTACCACCCAAGAAGCCTGTATCCTTAGAGCAAAGAAAATGGTTCTCCTTGCTCTTCTCTCAATACTTCTCCAAGTCTATTCTCTTTCCATCTGTGTCATAAACTGGTCTTTTTTCTCCATTCCTCAGCTTCCCAGATGTATTTCTCCCTGCCTCCCTCACCCCCATTTGCCATATTGTTTCTTTTCCTGTAAAGAAAAATTCTGTCCATCTGTTTCAGAGTTCTTCTTATTCATCAGCTCTTTTATCTATCACTTAATCAATATACAAAAATAACTAAATGGTGGGGTACAAGGTTGTCAAATGCAGTATTAGAAAAATCATAAGTGAAGTTTTAAAATGCTCACACATTGCAGATTCTTATCCCAATTTTATTTTATAGGTATGATATCTAAATCTGTAAGGATTTAAGAGATAAGATTGTGTGTACTTATAAAAACAATATCATCCTTCTATAGTAAGTCAGTATAGCTTTAGTTTTTATTATGGAGATATTTGTCTTTCTTCCAAATAAGGAATAAACATGTACAATGAATGAATTGTTTTGCAGTCTAAAGAAGGTGCATTTATTGTCAGAGATTCAAGACATTTGGGATCCTACACCATTTCTGTGTTTATAAGAGATAAGAGGTAAGCAATTGTGATTTTGGTCACTTTAAAAATAACAATCACTAGGATATTCATTGTTAAGGAGACACCATCACAAAGAGAATAGAAGTGAGAGCCTAACATAGAAAATTGCTGCCCTGGATATTGGGACAACTAATTGGTTCCCAACTAATTTTATCCCCTAAGAAGCTCTGTGTGTGATATTAAGTGTAAGTTCTTACACTCTCTCGTCTCCTTTTCTCAAGTATCAAGTAAGGAGATTTGATTAGCTGTAGCACACACTGCTGACGCTTTCCTTGTATACCTTGGTTAAGCCCAGGGTTTACCTACAGAGAGCTCTCTTGTATGCAGCCTATGGGTTCTTGTGGTCCCCCGGGGGTGGGCTGGAAGTGACTAAGAGCATTGTAGGAGTGACCCTCCATCCATGTGAAACAAGAGGTAGAGTCCTCAGCTCCTTTGCACTTTAGTGGGCCAACTCCGAGGTGTGTTCCACAGCCTCTCATGGTTTCCTAAAGGGATTAACAAACCTGCTCATCAAGACACCCTGTGCTGGTTTTCCTCCTTTCTTTGTCTCACATCTCTCACAGTGCATTTGTTTATTCATTGGACTGATACCTGGTTCAGTAGATACTTGTAAGTGTCCATTACAAGCTGTACATTTTTGAACACTAGACTTGTCACCTAGACATCTTTGGCTGAAGTTATATTTAAATCTAAGGCCTGAATGCCATAGCGTGGAATTTTCCCAGCGTTGGTGAGGACCTGTTTATTGTAACCCTACTACTTTTCAGTGTGTAGTGAGGATACGAGGTTTTGAAGTTAGTCCTGTTGCTTAATGATTGACTAGGTTCCAAAGTAATCTTTTGCTTGTTTACAAACTCACATTTTATTGGTTGTAGAAATATGGAGGCTACCATCAAGCATTATCAAATTAAAAGGAATGACTCAGGACAGTGGTACGTGGCTGAAAGACACCTGTTTCAATCAATCCCTGAGTTGATCTGGTATCACCAGCACAATGCAGCCGGTAAGTTGGAAAATTCAGGCTGGGAGAGTTGGGGAGCCAGGCCCCAGGCAGGTTATGTGTCTTTGGTCAGACATTTAACAGGAACAAATATCCCTGAAGAAATGTATAAGGGCTTGAAAGACAACCTGTCTTCTGAGAAGTTCTCCTCCTCAGTGATGTTTTTTTGTTTTTCTAGTCAGAGGGGCAAGAGGTAGTTGATTTTTTACATTTCTGCCAGGTTAGAAAAAAGATACATGGCAAAGATTCAAAAGGCCATTTAGTCACTATACATTTGTTCTTGAAATTTACATGGTGCTAAATGTAACAAAATTTCAAATGTCTTAAAGAATCATGCTTTTTTTTCTTTGCCCCTATAAATTTGCTCTCTAGACAGCTGTAGTAGAAAATCAGCCTTAAATGTCTCATTCTCTGTTATTTCCTGTTTGGAGAGCAGGCAGTCTTTCACAGTTATAATCTGACTTAAATATATCATACCAGAGGCATATTTAACCCCCTACTCTTGCTGTTATTTGCAATAATGGCTACTTTTGCAAACCTATCATCTGTGGAAAGGTGTAAGATTCTAGAAAGTTCCATCACAATTACAATCACAGCTCTGACCTTCAGCCCTCATTCAGTCTATTCTGGACTACTCTGAGTCCAAGGGAAATCTCTTTACCTCAACATGATAGAATTTGGAACCCAATGTAAAGTTCATATTGTTTTGATTTCTTGATGCACAGTACTTTTTAAGATTTTTCTTTCTTTTTTTTTTTAAATATTTTTCTCATGAAAAGTTGTATTGACAAAAAGAATCCCTTTTGGAAAGCAGTCACTTTTCTATTACACTGGTTTTATATATCAGGGATAGATCCATGGAAACTTTATACACTTACGGGCTGAGCCCACCTGGATGCTCCCGGCGGTCACTGGGCGTTTGGTTAGAGAGGCAGTGGCAGCATGTGTGAGTGAGGCCAGTGAAGACGCATTTGTGGCCAGAGACAGAAACCTTTAGAAATCAGATCAGGTCTGAGTTTTCTTCTTCACACTCTGCTTTCCTCTTCCTTCAAAGATGAAATTTAAGAAACTCAGTGTTTGTGGTGGTGAGGCTAAAAAAAGTCCTGTGGCAGACCAGGATGTGCTAACCTGAAAGCTGTTAGTGACAAATGGTTCAGTAAAGGGAAAAGGTGCAAAACAGTGTATTTATAGCCTCACTTTTGTAGAATAATACACATTCACACAGACAAGTGTGCCTAGGAAAATTCTGTTAAATTTAGATTATAATTTTTGAACTAATAAGATGATAACAGACTATAAACTGTCAATGTTTACCTCTGGGGAAGGAGACTGAGGGTAAGGAAAACTTTTGTTTTCTGCTTTATAGATTGCCCTAGGTTTTTTTTTTTTATTACAATATACATATACATAAATTATTCTTACAGTGTATGAAATACCATACAGATAACTTTTAAAATTAAAGCTAGATCAAACAATAAGAAGATGAAAAACAGGAGTTGAAAACTTATAACTATGGCTGCTGTTAGAGAGAAAAGAAAGTAGAAAAGAGATAAGACAAAGAGGAAGAAAAATGATGAGAGGAAAGGCACGGGATCCAGAATCAACTAGTATTTACTGAAGACTTACTTTGGGCCAGACCCTATTTATGTCTATTTATTTATTTAATCCTCAGATAAATCCAATGAGGTTGATACTGTTGACATCTCCATCTCACAGATGAGGAAGCTCAGGCATGATTTGTGCTCAAGGTCACACCATTAATAGGTATTTGAGCCAAGATTTGAAACCACAGAAATTATGAAACCATTGGAGCCATTAAACCCACTGGCTCCACAGTCTGTGTTTAGTGACTGCTGTCTTTTCCAGAAAGAAGCAAATTAGATGATTGGAGAGACCATTTTAGAAGAGTCTTGGAACCCATGACTGACCCATCTACTTTTTGACTTCTGGTCACTTTAGCTCATAACAATCCATCTCCTTACCAGAAGTAAGGATAGTGCAAAGAGAGTGACAGACTTTTTTTGTTTCTATCAGAGAGATACACTGTCACTAAACTGTTGGTAGTAATTCACAGAATAAAAATATTTGGCAAACAAAAACTTTGAATTCAGAGGGAAGTGTTAGGGTGTTAAAGCAATTCCTCTTGTGTTTTTATTTGGATCGTGTGTTATAGAGTCCCAATTTGATGAGGGCTCTAATCCCAACTAGGGATTAGACTCACTAGTCTAATTAGACTAGGGATTAATCCCTAATTAGACTCGAGGGATTAGAGTCACTAGTCACTCAGAGTCACTAGTAAGCATCCTCTCCTGTTTTCTGTTCAAACTTCTACCATTCTCAAAAACTCTCTTTCCAGTATTACCCACTGCCCATCAGCAAATTGCCTCTCTACTTCACTAAGAAAATTGAAGTCTAAGAGATATAAACTATGTGCAAAATAAACTGCTAGGATATATTGTACAACATAGAGACTCATAGCTAATATTTTATCGTAACTGTAAGTGGAGTGTAACCTTTAAAAATTGTGAAACACCTTATTGTACAGCTGTAACTTATATAATATTGTGCATCAACTGTATTCTGTTTTAAAAAATTAAAAGAAAATCCGTCACCAAACACGAGCTATCTCAGTTTCATCCTTTTGCTTACCTTGCTCTTACCCCCATCTCACTCCCCTCAGCACACAGCATGTTTTCCTACAGTGAAATCTTGGAAATAATTTTAAGGTCTATTTATAGTCATTGATGTTTATCGATTATTTGTTGAGTGGAAGAAGTTTATAGCAAAACATTGGCATTTCCATGAAACATATCAGATGTGTATATACGTTCAAATACACAGATAGAGATTTTTGCAAAGATGGTCCCAAAAATGGTAACAAAGTATCTCTGGATACTAAAATTTTGTAAGTAACCTTTTCATTTTTGTATTTTCTTGGATTCTTTAACTTGTGTTCAATGAGCATATACTATATCATGAGAAGTCTTTTTCAAATAGGAAAAATAAGCAAACAGACTAGCTGTAGAATACTTTCTTTGGCTGATCTGTTTAGGGAATGGTTCCATCTTCTGGTATATTTGGCTTTTTCTCTTGTACCAGGAGCTAGGATTGAAATGCTGGTTTCTCTTTCTCCCCAGGGCTCTTGTCCCGTCTCCGTTACCCAGTTGGTCTGATGGGCAGTTGTTTCCCGGCCACAGCTGGTTTTAGTTATGGTAAAGTATGCATGTGTGCTCAAGTAAAAATCGAATCCAGTGAAGAGTTTACCCCAAGTTCCCTCTATGTTCTTTAAATTGTCAGCTCTTTAGAGATATCTGTCTTGATATATGTTTTCTCCTCAAAGATTAAATCTTCTTTCTGAGATTTAAATGCATTTAAATGCATCTCATAAGGGCATTTAAACTTTGGGGGAAATGTTTCACTTTTGCTTCAAGTTTCATTATACATTATTTGGAACCTGTTTGATAAATTCCAATTCTTTTTATTTGAATGATTGGGTTCTTGCTCTCTACTTATGTGGGTGACTGGGAAATGACTTCTTCCCAATGGGACCTACTAAAATGAGCTGCTAAATTTGTCCTTTTCACCTTTTCAAATAGAACTTGGGTGAAGTTTGATTTGAACTATTTTCTAGTGAATGTGGTAGTTGCACATCTATGAGAATAAATAAGAGCCAAAGAATATTTCTTTCTAATTTGATGATACTTTATTTCCTTAAATTTATCTCACTATGGGGACTAAGAATATGCTAAAAAAATAAAAAACAAAAAACAAAAAAATCCCCACAATTATTGTGTAGCAGGTACCCAGGATTCAGTCTCTGAATTGGGATGGAAACGTGATTCCAGAGTTTTATGGGTGCTTAGATTATTCCTCTACCCCATAAATACTACATGTTTAAAAATTCTATCGTCAGCAATTTATATAAGTTAAATATGGTCCTCATTCATTAAAAAAATAAACTTTTCAAAATTTAAATATCCTTACCAGTATATAATTTTATAAGTCTAGAGTCTGATTAATTTTGTCTCATTTTGATTACTTTATATAAACAAAATTCAACACAGTGCATCCATGTCTGACTTCTTTCTCCCACCGGCCCGTGAGTGAATTCACTCATGGTGTCGGAACCAGCCACCTCGTGGTTGGTGCATCTGTGCGGCGCTGCACTGCTATGCTCTGTGACTCTACTGCAATGGGCTTGCCCATTTTTCCTTATACAGCCATTTGGGTTGTAACCAATTATTCGCTTTTCTAAATAATATTATTATGAACATTCTTGTTTGTCTTTTGATAAAGTTTAATCACATTTATGCCCAGACAATGTTGGATGTATACTTAGAAGTAGATTTGCTCAGTCACAGAGTATGCACACACTCAGACTTAGTCAGTTTTCCAAAATACTTATCCCAAATTATATTTCAATCAATGACATATGTGAGTTTCAACTGTTCCGCATCTTTGTCCTTGCCAGTGTTTTGTATTCCTGTGGTGTTTGTTTGTTCTGGCTTGGTTTTTCTTCACATTTTAGCTAATCTAGTGCATGTGTGCATATATCATTTTGGTTTAAATATGCAATTTCCCTGATCAACTTTTCATAGGTTCAGTTGCCATTTTGGGTATTCTCTTTTGTGAGAGAAAACTCTATTCAAGTTTTTATTTAACACTTAAAAATAGGATTATATGCCTTTTCCTAATTGATTTATTATTATTTTGAAAAGGACTTCTTAGGTTGGTTATATATTTTAAGAAATATCTTCCCCCAGTCTGTGGCTTACTTTTTCATTTTCTTAATGGGCTGTTTTTGATAAATAAGATTTTATGAAGTATAATTTATCAATATTTTCTCCTATGGTTATATTCTATTGAATAAATCTATGCCAATCCCAAGGTCATGAATATATTCTCCTATGTTACTTTAAAAACACACCTACTATTTGGAAAGGGGAGTACCTTGCAAAGCCTGATACAAAGGTCCATCAGTCCTTATAATTCTTTTTTTTGGGCGGGGGCGGGGAGGGATGGGGAGAATGTGCTTCACAGCTTGTGAGATCTTAGTTCCCTGACCAGAAATTCAACCTGGGCACTGGAGAGTAAAAGCATGAAGTCCTAACCACTGGACAGCCAGGGAATTCCCTTCAATTCTTTTAAATGCATTATCTTAAAGTTCCAGCAGATGGTGGCATTGCTATATAAAAGGGGATACTAAAAAGCTAAGATGATTCTCAGAGTTTTCCAAAGCATTAATGTAAAAATAGTCCTCCCCCCCCCCCCCACTGATTTGCTTCTATAGGATGAGACATATTCAGTAATGCAAATCTCATTTCAAACATGCTCTTAGATATAGGTTAGAATCTTAATATTGAAAATATTTATTTGATGAATTGTTTAGACTTTTTGCAAAATAGAAAGAGCAAAAAAACCCTTTAGGGGTGGGAGTGGCAGAGGAACAGTAAAAGACACTGGGGTGGGGTGGGGGGAACGGAGGTTTTATCTACCTCACAAGTTCACTTATCAGAACAAACACAGCCTAGGGACATACAAATTTAGGTCCCACATCTGGTTTGGGCAGGTTTAGTTTAGAAGACACAGAGCAGTGTTTCCTTCTGGGTCTCTTGGGAAAGAAAAAGCCTGTTTTGATACCCATAATTTCTCTCCAAGTAAGTGAGATTTGTATCTTTGTTTATTTTTACTTATTTTACAAAAATGTGTTTATATGGCATGACTCAACATATAAAATTCCTTTAGAAATTATTGCATTTAAACTTGAATTCTGGAATTATACTTTTAAGCCACAGTGATAGTATTAAAAATGGTAACAGGCCCTTTCTACTCATTTATAAATGTTTTCAACCTCTCTGAAAAATAAAATAGATCGAGATAATTCCTAGATCTTTTCTAGCTCTAAAATTTAACATTTTTCCTTGTAACATGGATATTTTACTTTTCCAGAAAAGTGGGAGATAGATCCATCTGAGTTGGCTTTTGTGAAGCAGATTGGAAGCGGTCAGTTTGGGGTGGTCTATTTAGGCCAATGGCGAGCACACGTCCAGGTAGCTATCAAGGCCATCAACGAAGGCTTCATGTCTGAAGAGGATTTCATTGAAGAAGCTAAAGTGATGATGTAAGTATACACAAAACCCAGATAAGTATGGCACAACATCTGGGTGTCATGGAAAGAACATGGATTTTGGAGTCAGTCACAAGTGGATTTGTGTCACAGCTCTGCCCAAGCTAGTTGTGGGACCTGGGTGAATTATTTGGCTTCTGTGTGGCTTGAGTTATTTCATATTTCCAAGCTTCAGTTTCCTCACCTGTAAAATCTCACCTAGAATCTCTATCAAAAAGAAGAAATTAGAATTTAAATCCTTCTTCTGAGATGTTTAAATATATACTTCTAATTTGAGCAATTTAAACTTTGGGGGAAAATATTTCACTTTTATTTCAAATCTCATTATACATTTTTAGGAGCCCTTTTGATAAAGCAGGTGGAAGATGATGGTGAAAGGAGTGATAGCAGAGATGGAAAGAAGAGAATAGTTTCAGGATACATTGTTGAGATAAAATTATCAGAACTTGCTGATAAATTAGATGTGGCAAATCACTTAAGGAGACTGGGGGAACAAAAAGTGAAAATCAAGGTCTTGGGTGCACTATTAGGCGGAGAATGGGAGAGACTGGCTGAGGAGTATTTTTGGAGGAAAAATGAGCAATTCTACTTTGGACATGTTGGATTTGAGAAACCCAGTGGGTAGCCAAGTATGACCAAGGGTCAGGTGCGTAATGAGTCTAGAGTTCAGGAGAGAGGTCAGCCTGGTCACACAGACGACATGAAAAACTCTGACTTGATATGCTCATATGGGAAAAAAGAACAATTAGAAGAGAAGGAGACTACAGAGTTTGAAAATATTTAAGTAACAAATTTACATAAATATGACATATTTGTTCTACAGTGAATCATATGCATTTTTCTAAAATGAGAAAGGAATTTTTATTAATGGGTCCTAAAGTTACAGCAAACAACAGTGTTCTTTTTCTGTTTGCATCTTTCTGTGCTCTTGAAAAATATTTGTCCTATTTGTTAGACTGAACCATACAAGTGAGGGTTTATTTATTTGTTCTTGCCTTATTTCTGATAAAGGTTATTTCTTTTTTTCTGATAAACTTTTGCTAGTGGTCTTACTGAGCAAATACAGTGTAATGTTCTAATTCTTAAATGCTTACATGTGAATATCAATTTGGTGGCTTTCTCGTGGAAAATTAGTTTTCCGTTTAAAGAATTGCCCCCCTGCCATTATTCTGCACACATGTTTGCTGCATCCCCTGAGTGAAAATACACTTCATGAATTAGAAAGGTAAATCAGACAAAATCTACACATATAATATGTACATATGTGTGCTCAGTCGCTCGGTTGTGTCTGGCTCTTGTGATCCCATAGACTGTAGTCTGCCAGGCTCCTCCATCCATGGAGTTTCCCAGGCGAGAACCACTGCAGCGTGTTGCCATTCCCTACTCCAGGGAATCTTCCCAGAGTTGGAACCCGTCTCTTGTGTCTCCTGCATTGGCAGGATGATTCTTCACCACTAGTGCCACCGTATAATACATATATCTACAATTAAAATTATGTATAGGTTCTTGAATATCTTTCTCCCCTACTTACTGGAGTGTTTCTGTTTGCTCATTATATGGGAATGTATCAATCACTCATACATGTTGTTTTAATATAATTAATCTCCCTGATTCATTGATCTTGTATTATCTTTATGAATGGAAAGAAGTAACATTTCAAGGTACTTTTGACTAACAAAATATAGTTTATTATATACCTCCTAAAGTTACAAACATTAATTTGAATATTCTATTCCATGTTCAAGTTGACTAGTTGGCATAAAAGGGCTTTAGGGACTGAATATTATAATACAAAAGAAACAATAAACTTTTGACAAATAGATGACTAAAAAGTTTTTTTCTTTTTTTAAACTTTTTATTTTATATTAGACCACAGCCGATTAATAGTGCGGTGATAGTTTCAGGTGAACGGCAAAGGGACTTAGTCATGTATTTACATGCATCCGCTCTCCCCGAAGTGCCCCTCCAGCCCAGGTCCACATTGCACTGAGGAGAGTTATCTGCTGGGCAGTAGGTCCTGGTTGGTTATCCATGTGAGATACAGCGTGTGGATCCAAACCCCTTAACTATCCCTTCTCCCAGTCTTTCCCAGCTGGTAATCATAAGTTCATTCTCTAAGTCTGTGAATCTGTTTCTGTTTTGTAACTAAGTTCATTTGTATCACTTCATTTCTTTAAACAAAAATGTTTTAGATTTATTTTATTTTTGGCTATGCTGGGTCATTGCCGCTGCACGGGCTTCTCTGTAGTCACGGCGAGCCGGGGCTCCTCTTCGCTGCGGTGTGCACGCTTTTCCTTGCAGTGGCATCTTCTTCGGGGAGTCCCGGCTCCAGGGCGTGCCGGCCTCAGTAGTTGTGGCTCCCAGGCTTAGTTGCTCCATGGGATGTGGGATCTTCCCAGATCAGGGACCAAACCTGTGTCTCTTGCATTGGCAGGTGGATTCTTTACCACTGAGCCACCAGGGAAGCCCCTCATTTGTATCATTTCTTAAAAACTTTATTTTGGTGTATTTTGGTAGGCAATGTTCAAGGACACTGCGCATGTGTGCGTGAGAAGAGAAAAAGAGAGGAGATAAAAGTTCAAGTAGCTGAGCACAAATGTTTTAATTCTCGAAAGTGAAATTTTCCTAAAGAGTTATCTGACAGTTCAAAGCTCATTTCTATGAGGTGTCAGAGCCATCACTCTTTTAGGAGACATAAAATTATGATATGTGTGTGTGTTTATGCGTGTGGTTACTGAATACATAGAAGAGTTTCATGTCAGTAAAGGTTTCTCAGTCTTCAACTTAATCTAAAAATTTCCTTTAGATGCATTTATTAGTTATCATTTAATTTTCTTTTTAAAATTCATATCAATTGCTCTTTCTTCCCTCTGTCTGTCCCAACTTTTTTGTCTAGACAGCTGTGATTGGGGAGGTTGAAACTCAAGGAACAGGAACTGGGCAAGGAGCAGCAGTAAAGAGGAAACAAAAGGCTTACAAAGTGGAAAAAAGAAAAATAGAATATGGGGCATGGACTTTTCTGTATGTGCCACAACTTAGGAAGCAGTACCGCACAATGTCGTGACCCCACTCTCTTAGCACATAAAGTGGGAAGGAAACTGTTCTACTTGCTCTGCGGTTGGGTTAGTTTTAATCATAGCTTGATGATGAACATTATATGGAAATGGTAAATATCACCAGTTGAGTTCAAACACTTTAAAAGGCAAAAACGATTTTGCTCATGGATCTATGTTTTCTTCAACAGGAAGCTATCTCATTCGAAGCTGGTTCAGCTTTATGGAGTGTGTATGCAGCAGAAGCCCCTCTATATTGTGACAGAGTTTATGGAAAATGGCTGCCTGCTTAACTATCTGAGAGAGAGAAAAGGAAAGCTTAGCAAGGAGCTGCTACTGAGTGTGTGCCAAGATGTCTGCGAAGGAATGGAGTATCTGGAGAGAAACTGCTTTATCCACAGAGATTTAGTAAGTACACTGCAAATTTGCTAACTGTTTTGTGTATTAAACACATATCGAAAGTTAGGACTTTCAATACTTTGAATAATGCATCCTTTGGCTTAATTTTAAAACATTTTTCTATTCGTGTAATTTGTTGGGAAATGTAGCTTTATTTTCTATTGCCTACTGATGCTGTGCCAAGTAAGATGTTACTCTACATGTGTCTTTAACTCATGTTAAATTGCTCACCAACAAATCAACTAAAACTACTTTTCTTTCCTCTCTCCCCCTTTCTTCTTCCTTCTCTTACTGCAAGCTTTCTTTCTTTCAACCAATAATCAAATACATATTAAGTGCTTATATATGGCAAGCTCTTTGCCAGGTGCTGGAGGACCATGCTGAAGAACCAGCCCCAGTGGGTCTCACCCAGTGAGTGAAACTGCCTCCAAGTGGAGGTGGTTTGGTTCTTACAGCATCATAGAAGCCCTACTGGCATTATTGAGGAGGCCTTGAAATGTTAAACCATTCTGTTCTGTACTGCTCAGAACAAACAACCAAACAAAAAAGATCAAAGCTTGTTTTACCTCAGAAGCAAATAACTCTGCTTCCCTGCCTTGCTACCTCCCCTTGAAAGACATTTTCTATCTGCTCCATATTTATTAATGATACTCGAACTATTCCTTCTGTGTCATTTCATGTCTCGTTTCTAAGTTCCCAAATTAAATCCAATGAAAATTTGAGAATTTATGAGAAGTCCCTGTTACTGACACTTACAGGTAATCCTAAACTTCCACCATCCATGACTAGGGTGACCATAATATCTATCATTCAGGCTGGACTATTTTGGGGAAAGAAAGGGGTCATAATTTCATTAGCCCCAGCACACCATTGCTTGTCCTACACATGATTTAGAGCTCTCATTGGCACTAATTATTTACTACCTCCTTTAATAATTGTTTACATTGTTTACACAAATATTAGCCTCCAGACTCCTTGACATCAAGGTGTTGACTTCTGAGCTGCAGTTCAGAGTCATGAGAGCGCAAGTTGCTGAGCAACGGCTCTCAAATTTAGCTGGGCATTAGAAATACCTGGGAGCTTTAAAACACCACAGTACCAAGCCCATACCACCAACCAATGAAATCAGAATCTTTGGGGGTAAAATCTAGTGATCAGCTTTTTTGGAAAATTTCCCTGATAAGTTCATCATGTAGTCAAGATGGCATACCCTGCCTCAGAGCTAGTTGAAATCTCGCCTTTGTTTCTTACTAGCCATGTGACCTTAAGTAAGTTAGTTCACTAGTCAACTGGTGTTAATTATAGCACCTTCTGCCTATGGGCTTACCGGGAGGATTACGTGAATTAAAATGTGTACTTAAAGCAGTGCCTGGCGCGTAGGAAAGCTCCACCCTTGTTCTCAATGCCTCGGGACGCATTCCCCAGGGTCTGGCCTGAGTTGCACTGAGCGCACGCTTTATTGGATGGATATGGTATCAATTCCGCCTGACTCACCTTCCTAGTCCTGCGGCTTGTCCTCCCCGTAAAGACTAGCTTCAACGTTCAGCCAGGTCTGCTCCAGCTGCTCCCTACGTGCCGCGTGAGGTGTGTCAGCTAACAAGGCGCGTTTTCTCTGCTGAGGGCTTGCCTTGTGGTTTGACTTTGAGATCATTGCTGGCATTTGTCAACATCTTCCAGACTGGCTCCTGCTGGCTCTCCATTTCAAGTTTTTTCTTTTGTTTTTGAACTAACTGAACCACAAATTAGCTCAAAAGAGAAAAATTCTGTCAAACCTTTGACCTACATGAGGCTAAAAAATCAAGTCAATGATTTTCCTGACTAAGCTGACTGAAATAGATTGTCTTGGCATCAAATAAATTCTGCATTATATACTATTATATTTAGTTCACTGTGGTTTAATAAATAAGAAAATATCAATTGTAAACAGTTACATTCAATGAAATGTATGTTTTAAAAACAATTTCTTAATTTCTATAAGTAATTTTATATAATGATTATCCCAAACATATATAATGATCTTTTATTTTTCATGCATATTGGACTTTCCTCTTTTTATTTATAAAGGTAAAGTTTTAAATACACAGTTTTTTATATCAAAATTCATAGGTTTTTACCTCTTAGGTTGAGTTTATCCTGATACTTGTCAAGGATACTTCTTGAGAAAGATTACACATTTTAAAAAGGAAAAAAAGCTAGTTAAAATTCTTCTTTTTTTTATCATTTCTTCAAAAAGATCACTAAAATCCTTCTCGCAAGGGCAGATACATTAAATCCTATGTAGCATCGACAGTTATCACCATGAAGTAACACGGCTATTCACTCAGAGGTAGTGCTGAGCCACAAAGGAAATAAGGAAAAGAGTACAAACTCTGGAAAGAAAAAAAACTTTGTATTCAAACCTGGAATCTTTTCTTCTTTCTATAGGCAGCAAGGAATTGTTTGGTCAGCTCTACATGTATAATAAAAATTTCGGACTTTGGAATGACAAGGTACAAGATATGCTTTCTTTCTTTGTTTACTCACAGTAGGGACTCTTACATTCGTCTGTAGACAAACTGAAGGTGTTATTGGCTTTGCTCTTTTTTCCCTGAAGCAAGCGTTGATGTGGTTGGATGTCCTGCTGACCCAGTTTGAGCTTTAGGATAGGCACCAATTTAGCTATAAGGGAAACTGAGACTGTGGGCCAGTCTTCTTATGTGTCAGGTTATTATCAATAAAAGTATGTCATCCCTTAAAAATAAAAAGAATTTCTCAGTCTACTTATCATATGTAGAAGGTTAAGAGAAAAGTTTTCCTTGTATATTTCTGAAATAGAAAAAAAAAGAATTTGCTTGCTCAGCTCCGACTTTTTGCAGCTGTCCCTTCCCTGCGTTTCTCTTATCAATTGTAGGAGCTGACAGACAGCAAGGGTGTGAGCATAAGGTTGGAAAACCTTATTTTCAACAACTCAGTGCAATTTATATTTTGAGTCTGCTTTCCTTCAGGTTGCTAGAAATTTAACCCTAGTGACTTCAGGTTTCCTCCCTGACTCTCTTCAGGGTCAAAATCCAAACTCCTCTGTCTCATGGGGCCGCATTCTGGAGATGGCCTGACCGGTCCCTGCTGCTACCCACTGACACTGTCTTCCCCGCAGCCACCATCATCCTGTCTCGTCCTTGTCTGACTCTTCACACAGGTGGCTGCTGACTCATCCTGAATTTCTGTCTGCAAGATTCCTTCATGCCTGGCATTATTAAACCACAGGCCTGTTTTAGACTAAAGAATTGCTATGGTTTTCTGAGATTCAAATATAATAAACACAATGGAGGTTTGGTTTAAGGAGGAAACTGTATAAGGGTTACTTTCCCACCTTGAGAGTAAGAAGAGAAGGTATACTGAGCCTTTCTGTGGTAAAATACTTTGTATTTTAGAAATCAGAGTTAACTAAAAGGATTAGAAGTACACAGAACTTAGGGGTGATTAACACAATGTGCTCTGAAAACTGATGGCCCTAGGTACGTTTTGAATGATGAATATGTCAGTTCTTCTGGAGCCAAGTTCCCAGTCAAGTGGTCCCCTCCTGAAGTTTTCCATTTCAACAGATATAGCAGCAAATCTGACGTCTGGTCCTTCGGTGAGTGAATTTGATGTTCATTTGTTAGAGCTTTATTGAATAAAATAGAGATTGCTCTTTTAACTTTGATTTCTTAATATGATCTAGCTAAAAGTCTTCTTATAACCGTGTTTCTGTCTCAGGTGTTCTAACACATCAGATTGTCTTTGGCAACTGGCAACCTTCTTACATAAATTTGCCTTTAGGGTCTTTTCCTTTCCCAGTGAGCACATGCTGTAAAAACCATTACAGTCTGCTGATTTAGAAAACAAATTCAGCCAACCTTCCCACACCACAGAGATTTGCAAGGAAAACTGATCTTACAGCATCATTTAATCTTGAGTGTAATTAATAACCTTCATTGCTTGACTATCAGTGATGCCATCTCATTTACATTATTATTCCCATATTTTGTGAAATTAGACATAGGCTTCCTTGAGGATTATCAATTGCTATTTATATTGGGTAATGTTCTTCATTGAAAAAGAGATACTGTGGACCCATGTCTGATGGAATTTGTTCTTTGATTTTCAGAAAACGGCAATCAATGTATAAATGATCTATCTATTCTCTTTCACCTTTCACCTTCCTGGGTGCCTTCTTAGGTTTTGAGAGACATCTGTACCCTCAAAGGGTGTGAATATTATTGCCCATGATAAGGTTTACCCTGTATTGATCTCATGAGCTCGCCACTGACATATGATAGTCTTGGCTGGTGACATTTTAAGCTCTGCTGGAGAGCAGTTGAGTTCTGAGACTAATGCCAAAGCCTTTGACTGTGTGGATCACAATAAAGTGTGGAAAATTCTGAAAGAAATGGGAATACCAGACCACCTGACCTGCCTCTTGAGAAACCTGTATGCAGGTCAGGAAGCAACAGTTAGAACTGGACATGGAACAACAGACTGGTTCCAAATAGGAAAAGGAGTACGTCAAGGCTGTATATTGTCACCCTGCTTATTTAACTTCTATGCAGAGTGCATCATGAGAAACTCTGGGCTGGAGAAGCACAAGCTAGAATCAAGATTGCCAGAAGAAATATCAGTAACCTCAGATGTGCAGATGACACCACCCTTATGGCAGAAAGTGAAGAGGAACTAAAAAGTCTCTTGACGACAGTGAAAGAGGAGAGTGAAAAAGTTGGCTTAAAGCTCAACATTCAGAAAACTAAGATCATGGCATCTGGTCCCATCACTTCATGGCAAATAGATGGGGAAACAGTGGAAACAGTGTCAGACTTTATTTTGGGGGGCTCCAAAATCACTGCAGATGGTGATTGCAGTCATGAAATTAAAAGACATTTACTCCTTGGAAGGAAACCTGTGACCAACCTAGATAGTATATTAAAAAGCAGAGACATTACTTTGCCAACAAAGGTCCGTCTGGTCAAGGCTATGGTTTTTCCATTGGTCATGTATAGATGTGAGAGTTGGACTGTGAAGAAAGCTGAGCTGAGAAGAATTGATGCTTTTGAACTGTGGTGATGGAGAAGGCTCTTGAGAGTCCCTTGGACTGCAAGGAGATCCAACCCGATCAGTCCTGGGTGTTCATTGGTAGGACTGATGCTGAAGCTGAAACTCCAGTACTTTGACCACCTCATGTGAAGAGCTGACTCATTGGAAAAGACCCCGATGCTGGGAGGGATTGGGGGCAGGAGGAGAAGGGGATGACAGAGGATGAGATGGTTGGATGGCATCACCAACTCGATGGACATGGGTTTGGGTGAACTCCAGGAGTTGGTGACAGACAGGGAGGCCTGGCGTGCTGCAATTTATGGGGTCGCAAAGAGTCAGACACGACTGAGCGACTGAACTGAACTAAACTGAATGCTGATTGTAGAACAATTTGAAACCCTTGAGTTTTACCTGACCACCTGTCTTTCATCCTCACTGGACAGTGAGCTTCTTAAATTCTTAAGAACTTGGACAGATTTCAATCTTAAGAATTCTGTGGCTCTAGCATAAGGGTGGAGTCTGATGAATACATAACACATGTTTGTAGAATAAGTGAATAATTAAATGAACTCAAATTGAGAGACTTGAAGGAGCTTCATCAGCCATCAATGATTTTTGAACACCTGCTTATATAAACAGAAACCCTGCCAGATTTTCTGGGACTCTCCTCAGCAGTCTTTCAGTGGAAAGAGGGAAATGGATGCCATCTACTGGTCAGGAGTTTTCCTGGCCTTAACAGGCAGCAGGGGATTACACAATATTGCCATTTTCTATGGAATGGTAGAAAGTTTCATTGATGTCAGGGTGTGGAGACATGAATAGTACTTTGAATTAAAGATGCTGCAAGCATTTTCTTCCAATAAGGAGGCAGTTAGGACCAACAGAAAAGGGAAGGAATTGTTTTCCCTTGGAATATATTCAGTTTGAAGACCTTTTCAAAAACTAAGATGCACAGGATCTGCTTCCTGGATAGAACTGCAGTCAATGTGGATGATTGTAACTCCATGGCTGCAGGAGGGAAATAATGCCTTGTAATTAGAAACTGCTCTTTCAGTTCCAAGTAACCACCTCTCTCTAACTTCTTATTTTTATATATTTTATTTTCAGGAGTTTTGATGTGGGAAGTGTTTTCAGAAGGAAAAATGCCTTTTGAAAATAGGTCAAATTTGCAAGTTGTGGAAGCTATTTCTAAAGGCTTCAGGCTGTACCGACCTCACCTGGCACCAATGTCCATATATGAAATCATGTATAGCTGCTGGCATGAGGTGAGTGCCCTTACTTTCCTGCAAAGGTTGGCAGTTCCCACATCTGAGAGTCGATTGATTATCACCCATGTTACCCCAGGATTCTGTCATGGCAGGAAAAATGTTTCTATTTCTTAGTAATTATCCCTGAGAGCAGAAGTACTTCCACAACAAAAATCATTAACCCATTTTAACAGTGGCCTTTCAATTGAGGAATTCAGTACCTTTTCTAAGTCTTATCTTTCCAAATTGGTTCCTACAGAAACTCTCAATGTTGTTAAAGCCTCAGTGATGAGAGGTTTTACTCCTTTTAAGAACTTCTGGGTGGAAACTAAGGGTGGAATCAGACTTGTCAATTTTCACATCGAAAGAAAAGGATGGTGTTTTTATTTACTTCACTCTACTCTAATTTGTCTTGCTTTTCCAAAGCTAAGAGTAATGGGTTTCATCTCTCCTGTGGCATTTGAGACTTCTGATAGAGAGATTAAGCAAGAATAGGAATGAAGACAGAAGTGTGCCAGGAACTTGTACTCAGAAAACACTCTCTCAGAAGGCCAGTTTCTCTTTTACTTGAAATGCCAAGCTTAAAAATAAAGCCAGAAGGGTTTGCATCCCACCTCTGTCTTTTCCGGGCACAACTCAACACCCCCCCATCATCAGACTCTGCTGTGACTTTGACAGCTCTCTCTTTCCACTTGACAGTTTCAGCCCAGAATAGCTACAGCTGGATGAGGATTTCCTCCTGGCCAAAAAAGAAATCACTCGACTTCCAATTCACAAACACTAAAAAAAATTCAGTATATCAGAAGTAACATGGTTGTTTCCATCCCAGAGAAGTATTAATTTTATAAATATCCCCAGTGTATGAAAATACTTCACATATGATTAACTGCTCTGCAAGGAATCTTGAAAGACATTAAAAAATATATATTAAGTAAGCTGTTTGTAGCAAATAGATGTCTGAAGAGCATCTTTGCAATAATAATGTAAATAGCTTAGGAATATACATGTTTAAAAGCAATATGCTTGTACATGCACATACAATATAATACTTATTGAGATTTTACATATCTGTGGAAAGGAGACAGAGAAAGGAGTAAATAAGATGCTGACAAGAGGACCAAGTAAACAGGCGCTTAAGCATCCCTAGACTCAAACATGGTTGTACTAGCATGGTTACACGTGTTTCATTGACTCTGCTACTGGCCCGGCCTCAGCACCAGTAACAGGCTCCACGATTTACCCTTGCAGTCTCGAGGAAGACTCTCACATGTGCTCACAGACCCTTCTGTTCTGTCCTTTAATTTTTACATTTTATCTACTCTATTTAAAAATTTAGTTTATTAAGCCATAGTTGACTTGCAGTGTTGTGTATTAACTGCTGCTGCACAGCAGAGCGATCCAGTTATACATGTGTGTACATTCTTCTTATTCTTTCTGTTACGGTTTATCACAAGAGATTGAATATGGTTCCCTGTGTGAACAGTAGGGCCTTGTTGCTTATCCATTCTGTATTTAATAGTTTGCACCTGCTAATCCCAAACTCCCAATCCATCCCTCCTCCACTCCCCCTCACCCTTGGCAACCACAAATTTGTTCTCTATGTCTATGAGTCTGTTTCTTTTTTATAGATAATTTCATTTGTTTCACAGTTTATCCTACATATAAGTAATATCATGTGGTATTTGTCTTTCTCTTTCTGACTGACTTCACTCAGCATGATAACTTTAGGTCTACTCATGTTGCTGCACATGGTATTACTTTCTCTTTTTTACGGCTGAGTAGTATTCCATTGTATATATGTACTTCCTCTTTATCCATTCCTGCACTGATGCACATTTAGGTTGTCTCCTACTCTGTACTTTTATTGATGCCATCTGTTTACAAGTCACTAGGCATGGTGTCTCCCTACTAACCCTGTTGCCAGGGACCTCTACTACTATGAATATTTCTATTTCCCATGGATTTCTAAGATGCCATGGAGCTTCCTCATGGAGTCAGTCAAACCGCATCCCACTGTGAAATACAAAAAAGGTTGTAATCTTCATGGCTGGGAATTTATTGACTGAGCCTTAAGACAACACAATCAATGCTTCAAGACCTGAAAAAGCCCTCATGGAAATATACCTTTTGTTTTCTGACTAAAATCTGTCTTTCTACAGGGGGTCAGGTATAGTGAATAACTGGGGCTGAGCTTGGGGATTTGGGATTCCAGAGGCCCCTCTCTCCCAGCTCTTCCTTTATTCCATGCATATCAAGTCATCCAAATAGATCTCTAGGGCAGATCTATGGAACGTTCTGTGGTGATGGAAATATGCTATCTGCATTGTCCAATAGGTCAGGCCATACTGGCTATCAAAGAATTGAAAAGCGGCTAGGGTGACTGAGAACTGAATTTTAAGATGTATCTAATTTCAGTTAATTTAAATAGCCACATGCGGCTAGTGTTTGCATTTCTAGCCATTTTATTTTTGCAGCAATCTCTTCCATTATGTTTTCACACCCCTGCCTCGCTCAACTGCTGTTCATGCCCTGTGTATCAGCCAAGATATCTGACTCTTCTGTTCATGGTGAGCCAGCCTGGATCCAGGTCCTGCCAGCAAGTTCCAGAGCTGGTCTCTGTGTGAGTCTTAAATTAAGTTGACCACCTCCAATTCCCTTTTCCAGAAACCTAAAGGCCGCCCAACGTTTGCTGAGCTGCTGCAAGTTCTTACAGAGATTGCAGAAACCTGGTGACCTAAAGGGACTGCCAACCCAGAGGATCATCCTGCAAGACTGTCATGAAAGGAAACCCTGGGTGAAGTCACTGATGGTGAATATCACCCTTTAGAGCCACTGACTTTGAGAAACAGTGCAAAAATCACAGGCTTTTCCAATTTGTTAAAGCTTGACAGTATTCTGACAGTAACTTTTCTACATGTATGTTTGAGAGTGACTTCTAAACTTGGATTTTTCTGTAATATTCTTTATGTCTCATCAATGAAGAATGAAAAAATTGCTCCATGGTGGTCATTATAGTGGCTGCTCTTCATGAGAAGCGCCCTGAGAGTCCCTGAGGTTACATGAAAACCTTATCTTTTACTGAGGACACTGCTTTACTGAAGAGGAGTGGATTTTTTTTTTTTACTTTGGTGGCTCATGCATAGAAGATGAAAATAAATTCTGCCAAATCCTGGAATAAAGGAGCCTCCCCTGCAGGACGTCCTGCTTTCGAGCTGTACAGATCTTTATGAAAAATGCACCTTTACAAGCCACATGAGTGGGCATTCTGGAACTGTCCTTCATAATCTTCCTTATATTATTTAATAAGCTATTTTTTGCATAGATTTTATTATTTCAGCAGTTTCCTGTGCTCCAGTATTGAGCACTGTTACAGGAGAAAGCCCTTTGAACAGGACCTGGTGAAAGGTCCTGTTTGAACAGGACCTAGTTTCTGTATCTAGTGAGATCCACTGTCCAAGACAATTCAGAACCTGCATTTCAGTTCTAAGATTTCACACTTGGTAACTGTGAAACTGGATACTAGAGGAAGCCTCATTTTGTCATAGAAAGTACCTCTGGAACCTTCTAGAAGATGACTTGCTTTTTCCATAAGAACAAAAGGAGACAAAAGCAAGATATTCAAATGTTATACCAAATTCCATTATGTCTGAAGTCCAGGGTTTTAGATTCAAAATGAGATAACCAGTAATCATCATTAAACCTTAATTTTTCACATGCCATTTGCAGGAATGATTGGAAATTGATCGTCGTCATCCTCAGTGCTTCAGAAGTATTGGGTTGGCTGAAAAGTTCATTCGCTTTTCAGCCAACCCAATAAGTAGGGGAAAGGGTGCTGCAGAAAGCGGGAGTCATTACCATAAGGTTTAACAACAGGAGGGGCTCTCTAGGTGGCACTTAGTGGTAAAGAAACTGCCTGCCAATGCAGGAAACATAAGAGACGTGAGTTTGATCTCTGGGTCGGGAAGATCCCCTGGAGGGGGTTCATGGCAACACCTTCCAGTATTCTTGCCTGGAGAATCCCCTGGACAGAGGAACTTGGCAGGCTACAACCCATAGGATCACAAAAATTGCTGGACACAGCAGAGCACACATGCACTTGGGAATAGAGACAGAGAGCTCTGGGGAGGAGCGAGTAACAGATGCGGGAAAGAGAATCAGAAAGCACCCACCATTCTTCTCTTCCCAGGGACGCTCTTGCTTTTTTGGCCATTTAACACGTGGTCCAGCATCTTCACTAGTAACAACTTGGAGCTGTTCAGCTATGATCCCTATTTCCTCAAGGAAGATTAGCTCAAGTCTGACTGATAAACCAGGGGACTGTGTCAGTATTAAGTGTCAGTTGGCCAGGTTTGTTTTTCTCCAGCACTTTAATGTTTCAAACTGATCTGGGGTAATTTTTCTCACAACTAAAGAGAAAGCTTTAGCAGTAAATGGGGATCTTAAGGAGAAGCTGAAAGTCTTTTATAGATGCCTTCTTTTAGTGCCGGCAGTGATGGGTTTGGTGACTTCCTGTATGGTGAGTTGTCTGGGAAAGCTGAAAATGCAGGTGAAGAATCGGCTTGGGCTGAAGCAGAGTGGTTTCCTTCTGTCACTTGTGCATGTCCACTCACTGACCTCATCTCCTGCTCCTCCCCCGTTCACCCAAACTGTTCCTCGAACATTCCAGGCACCTCCTCACCTCAGGGCTTTTGCATCTGCCTGCCTTTTGCCAGGAGTGCTTCTCCTTGATATCAACATGGCTTGCCTCCTCATGTCCTCAAGACTATTGCTCAAATGTCACCCTCTCTGTTACGCTTTGTTGAATCATCCTATTTAAAAAGATAACCCCACCATGGACATTCCCCGTCTCCTTTTTCCATATAGTTTTTATCTATAGCTCTTCAGTTCAGTTCAGTTCAGTTCAGTGGCTCAGTCGTGTCCAACTCTTTGCAACCCCATGAACCACAGCATGCCAGGCATCCCTGTCCATCACCAACGCCTGGAGTCCACCCAAACCCATGTCCATCGAGTTGGTGATGGCATCCAACCATCTCATCCTCTGTCATCCCCTTCTTCTCCTGCCCCCAATCCCTCCCAGCATCAGGGTCTTTTCCAATGAGTCAGCTCTTCATGTCAGGTGGCCAAAGTACTGGAGTTTCAGCTTCAACATCAGGCCTTCCAATGAACACCCAGGACTGATCTCCTTTAGGATGGAATGATTTGATCTCCTTGCAGTCCAAGGGACTCTCAAGAGTCTTCTCCATCACCACAGTTCAAAAGCATCAATTCTTTGGCACTCAGCTTTCTTTAGAGTCCAACTCTTACATCCATACATGATCACTGGAAAAACCATAGCCTTGACTAGATGGACCTTTGTTGGCAAAGTAATGTCTCTGCTTTTTAGTATGCTATCTAGGTTGGTCATAATCTTCCTTCCAAGGAGTAAGCATCTTTTAATTTCATGGCTGCAGTCACCATCTGCAGTGATTTTGGAGCCCCCAAAATAAAGTCTGACACTGTTTCCACTGTTTCCCCATCTATTTGCCATGAAGTGATGGGACCAGATGCCATGAGCTTAGTTTTCTGAACGTTGAGCTTTAAGCCAACTTTTTCACTCTCATCTTTCACTTTCATCAAGAAGCTTTTTAGTTTTTCTTCACTTTCTGCCATAAGGGTGGTGTCATCTGCACATCTGAGGTTACTGATATTTCTTCTGGCAATCTTGGTTCTAGCTTGTGCTTCTCCAGCCCAGAGTTTCTCATGATGCACTCTGCATAGAAGTTAAATAAGCAGGGTGACAATATACAGCCTTGATGTGCTCCTTTTCCTATTTGGAACCAGTCTGTTGTTCCATGTCCAGTTCTAACTGTTGCTTCCTGACCTGTATATGGTTTTCTCAAGAAACAAGTCAGATGCTCTGGTATTGCCATGTCTTTCAGAATTTTCCACAGTTTATTGTGATCCATACAGTCAAAGGCTTTGGCATAGCCAATAAATCAGAAATAGATGTTTTTCTGGAACTCTTTTGCTTTTTCAATGATCCAATGGATGTTGGCAATTTGATCTCTATAGCTCTTAACACTATACAAAAAATCATATATTTCTACTTATTTATTTGGTCTATTGTCTGTCTCATTATCCCTGAAACTGTAACATGTGTGAGGTCAGGCATCTTTGTCTGTTTTCTTCATTGCTATATTCCCAGGTCCTTAAATAAGACCCGACACTCATGGAATAAGCTAAGTTAAACACTCACGGAATAACCCAATGAAATATGAGTGGTGGAATTATCCAAAGGCTTCATCTTCCAGAGGTGGGGATCCAGTCTGGTAAGCAGCTCTCCTCTTGGGATTCTTGGCCAATTCATTGCTTTCTCACACAATAGTGGACCATTTTTCCTTCTGGTTATAGTGTACAATCACAAGTGTTCATCTGCTCTTCTTTTTGGTAGAATTCTTACTTTTTCCAGAACAATTTGACTTTCCCATAAATTTTCTATATCTCCCTTTCCCTGTTTACATAGAGAAAATGATGTTTTGTTAGGGACTGACATGAGATTAACAGAAAAAAAAAAGATTCCTGAATAAATCTATAGAGAAATATAAATTCACATAGAGACATCAATATTTAATAGAGGAAGTAGATTATCCTCGTGTCTATACAAGGATAGAAGTTTCTTCACACTCCTACCAGATGTATAAGCAGCCTGCAGCTACTTTATTTTATCTGAAATTATCCTGTTTTCCTCAGGTGCCCCTACTTGCTTAGGAGTGCTGGAAAAATTTAACTTAATCTTGTGACTTTAGTCCAGGGCAAAAATGAAAATATTCTATGTGGGTGAAGTGGGTTGTCTCTCAGATTTTACCTTTCCTTCTGTGTCTGCCAAGGTAGCATCTGGGCAGAGAAGAGAGAGGGGTGACTTTATCCAGGGAGTGATATTCAAAATATTTACCAACTGATTTGTCACAGGCAAATACCAATCAGAATGGATGCTGGCCGCCAGTAATCAGTCTGGCCCTTCTGATGGAGACCATGCCTGTCAGCCCTGGCGAGGTGCCCTTGAGGTGCCGACATGAATGGAGGGCTGCTTAGATTGGAGCGGTGTCCCCTGGCACCTCTGGTCTCAGCAACACTGCTTATCAGCCTGGTTGCTGCTTGTGCTGCTGGCGTTTGCAGACCATGCTGGTGGCTGGTATAGGCTGGCCTCTCATGACTCGCTCAGGATACAGAAGCCCTTCCTGGCTGCTGAAACCTCATCCCAGCTCTTGCTGGCACTGTGGGCCCCTCTTAGGCTCTGCTCTGAGTTCCATTTGTCCCTCAGCCTGGGCTGTGTTGTAGCAGAGGCTGCCAGTCACCTTGGCTCTTGAACAATGGGCACCATGACAGTGCTTCTGCGCTCAGTTCATTGAGTTCCTGAGTCCCATTTTGAGTGTGTGTGTGGGGACTTCTGGGTCTTGTTCATGCCACTTAGGATAGAGCAGTCAGAAAGCTGAAACCCTGCAACTGTGCACTCCCACCACTACCCCTTATCACCCTGCCTAACCTTGTTGTGCGGCAGAGTTTATCTTACTATGGCTGCTTACCAGACTTGGGCGGGGACTGTTTGTGAGGGAACCCTCTCCAGGAGTCTGAAATATGAATCACAGCAAAAGCCCCCCTCTGCCCTTGGTAGTGTCCACCTGGCCTCCCCTGCCTCGGTGGTATCTTCAACCCATCTAACATCACTCTTCCAAAGAATATGAGAATTTCACTTCCTTGCCCTGGTCCTCACACATTAGAATGATCCAAGAGCTCTTCAAAAATATCTTATTTAACTGCTTTGAGGGGACCCAGACATTGGTGGTTTTACAATAAAGTGCCCCAAATGATGCTCATGCAGGGTTGAGAACCACGGTTGTTAGCCCAGTGGCTCTCAGTCTTCACTGCTTATTGGAACCATCTGGGGAGATTTCATGCTCAGGCTACATCCTACAGCAGTGAAATCAGAATCACTAGCACAGGACTTTTTAAGTTCTTTGGGTTATTCCAATAACAGTCAAATGTGACAGCCCTTGTTCTTCCAGGTCAGTTACTCTCAAATGCTAAAATATGTACAATCACCTGTGGCCTTTGTTAAAATGCAGGTTCTGATTCAATATGTCTGAGGTGGGGCCTCAGAGTCTTAGTTACTAAAAAGCTCCCAGTCGATGTCAATTAGTGAAGGTCTTTAGACCAAATCCTTCTTCCCAGAGGGCATTTGTCTTCCCACCCTCACAAACTAACTGGATTCAGAGAGAGGGAAATCACCTTTTTGAGTGAGTAACATATTTCAAAGTTATTATGCCTATTACATATTTCCTGGTAGTTGTTGGGGTTTTATCTTCCAAAAAGTCAGGTAAGACCCCCCCCCCCTTTATTATTCCTGTTATGAAAGGTTGAAAAATTCAGTTTTTAGGGCTGTCTTGTGGCAAGCTTATTGGTTTAATTGCTAAGTCATGTCTGACTCTTTTATGACTCCATGGACTGTAGCCCACCAGGCTACTCTGGCCATGGAATTCCCCAGGCAAGAATGCTGGAGTGGGTTGCCATTTCCTTCTCCAGGGGGATCTTCCCAACCCAGAGATTGAACCCACATCTTCTGCATTGGCAGATACGTTCTTAAAGCTCCATGGCAAGCTTACCCACATGAGAAAATTCTACATAATGAGATGCAGCCAGAAGCACCCAAGGATAGCTTCCCTTCCCAAAGGAACAAACCAGTCTCACCAGAAGGAAAACTTGCTTCTTCCTGCTTGGAGCATGGCCTTGAGACCTGGAGGTATAGTAGGTATAGTGACCGTGGATGGGGTTCTCAGATTAAACATAGAAGGACCAGTTAAATTTGAATTTTGGATAATTGACTTTTTTTTTTTTTTGGCCACATTGTGCATGGCTTGCAGGGAACTTAGTTCCCAGACCAGGGATGGATACTGAAAGCATGGAATCAACCACTGGACCGCCATGGGGTTCCCAACAAACAGTTTTTTAGTGTGTTGTAGTCTCTTCTGTCCCAGTCCAGTACTCTTGCCTGGAAAATCCCATGGACGGAGGAACCTGGTAGGCTGCAGTCCATGGGGTCGCTAAGAGTTGGACACGACTGAACGACTCCACTTTCACTTTTCACTTTCATGCATTGGAGAAGGAAATGGCACCCCACTCCAGTGTTCTTGCCTGGAGAATCCCAGGGAAGGGGGAGCCTGGTGGGCTGCCGTCTATGGGGTCGCACAGAGTCAGACATGATTGAAGCGACTTAGCAGCAGCAGCAGTCTCTTCTGTTGTGGTCACCCCCAGAAATGGATGAACACCTATCCCAAACTTGGTTGAGATGTTGAGACTGCCATTGTCAACACATATCAAGCGAGTGTGAAAGGTTTATGACTCACAGAGTGAGGGTTTCTGCGGACATCAGTGAACACGCTCCCCAGCAGACCCAAAAGTTGACTTGAGAGAGCAGGGAGGGGTGGTCCCCTTGGGGTTTTGTGGTCAGGCATGGTGGGGTGGAGAGGAAGGGGCTGGGCTGTTGTAGTTTGAACTTCAGCTGCTACCAAAGGAGCAGCTGTTCCTATCAGCTTGCTTGGGCATGAGCAGAAGGGTAGAAGGCAGTGATGAGGCTTGAAAACTGTCATCAGTTGAACTCTATAACTGTGTTCCAAAGATTATAGGGACATTCTTATACTATTTGAGGTATTGTGTGTCTGAAGTTCAAATTCAGCTGGGTGGTGTTTGTTGCTGTTTTTAAATCTGGCAGCCTTGTCTATGGAGCAGAGAGATACAAAGGGCATGAATCTCTCCTTTGTGGCAGCTCTGCATTGCCCGCTTCTATGAGTCTTGTTCTGTGAAACAAATGAATCCCTATTTCTTTAAGCCAATATTAGTCAGTCATTTAATTACCGGAAACCAAACCTGTTCCTAAATGATACCTGTCTTCTGATGCTTCTATTGGCAGCTATCTTACTGTATGCTTTACTTAGGTCCCAATTATGTAGCTCACTTCAAAGATTATTGAAATCTAAAAAATTGAAAACAACCACAGCCACAGGACATACATGCTATATTTTAGCACTTTTTAAAAAACAGCTTTGCCATGGGGATGTGACTTGGATAGGTGGGGTCTTGGATTAGATCTGTGGTTCTCAAGCCTGGCTGCATGTTAAAATCACTGGGGGAACTTCTAACAAAATAGCATGACTGTACCCCCACTCTCACATGTTCTCTTTGATTGGTTTGGGGTGGGGCCTGGACTTGGGAATGTAAAACAGCCTTCTCAGGTGCAAGTAATGTGCAGTCAGGGTCAAAAATCATTGCATGAGATAAAATACTTTATGTATGTTTTCTCTAGGTCAAGACTTCTTGTGAAGATTTTTTAAAAGGTGGAACAAAGGGAGAAAGATATCTCAGTGATGCCTGATGACTAACAGCTGTTCAATAGGGGGGCCCCTTACTAAGGCATCAAATGCTTTAGTTAGCCTGCCTTTAGCCACCAGCACAGCCAGGAAATCAAAGCCAAGGAGGGCAGAGGAGTACAATGACTTTTTTTCTTTTACAAAGAGCCAGAAATCCAGAGGCAGGAAGTTTGCAGTTTCTCCTCTCTGGATGGTAGTGCTCCCAGGTCTCTTGGGAAGATATTAAAGATGCTGAGAACCTAGCAAGGATTTACTCATTTTAAAATTATTTTTAAGATTTTTTTTTTTTTTTTTTTTTGGATGTGGACCATTTTTAAAGTCTTAATTGAATTTGTTACAATATTTTTTGCATTTTTGGATTTTTGGGCAAAAGGCAAGTGGGATCTTAGCTCCCGGACCAGGGATGGAACTCACATTCCCTGAATTGGAAGGTGAAGTCTTAACCACTGGACAAGTCCTGAGGAGTTACTGTTTTTATCTCATGGCGGTGGGGGGCGGGGGGGGGGGGCACTCTGCATACAGAATTCCATGAAATCTCAGGAAAAGAGCCAGAAATTCATGTAAGGAAGGGGGTTGTAGTTTTGTCGAATCTGCTGGTTGATTAGGGGAAGTGAAAGTCAGGTGAGTTTCTGACTCTGAAAGTAAGCCTTGTTTTCTTGTCTGCTTGGGAACCCGATTGGAAGTGTTTCTGTTCAGCTACAGGTTTTAGAGCTCAGCCTTTATGTCTCATTGACAATTCTGAAGTCATGGTCTTTCAGAGACACTGGACACACAGATGAGTTTGTCAGAAGGGTTTAATCTTCACTCGGCTGGATTGTAAATTACCCCAGAGTTGTGAAGGTAAGATCACGTGCCCAGGTCGCTGACCGGGACCTGCTGCTTCCAGCCCCAGCTACACCACATTGTGCAGCAGAACAAATAACATGACACTGGGTCCTGCTTGACCAGTTTCTCCACACCTTTTATTTTCCCTCGGGTAATCTCCTATCAGCAGGCACCTCCCATAAGAAGTGGAATGCTGCCTGTGACCTGAATTGCATTGAATTCCTTAAGTTCACCTGACCTACACCAGCTTGGTTCTCACAATGAAACCACATTGTGGTGTCTCCAATACTGGTCCTCCTCCGTGCCCATGTGAGCTCAATCCAGCAGCCTCCCTTTGCAGAAAGTCTGTCTCAGTACTCGCTGAAAAGGCTGTCGCTGGGTCATATGGCAGTTCTATTTCCAGTTTTTTAAGGAATCTCCACACTGTTCTCCATAGTGGCTGTACTACTTTGCATTCCCACCAACAGTGTAAGAGGGTTCCCTTTTCTCCACACCCTCTCCAGCATTTATTGCTTGTAGACTTTTGGATAGCAGCCATCCTGACTGGCGTGTAATGGTACCTCACTGTGATTTTGATTTGCATTTCTCTGATAATGAGTGATGTTGAGCATCTTTTCATGTGTTTGTTAGCCATCTGTATGTCTTCTTTGGAGAAATGTCTGTTTAGTTCTTTGGCCTATTTTTTGATTGCGTCATTTATTTTTCTGGAATTGAGCTGCAGGAGTTGCTTGTATATTTTTGAGATTCTTTGTCAGTAGCTTCGTTTGCTATTATTTTCTCCCATTCTGAAGGCTGTCTTTTCACCTTGCTTATAGTTTCCTTTGTTGTGCAAAAGCTTTTAAGTTTCATTAGGTCTCATTTGTTTATTTTTGCTTTTATTTCCAATATTCTGGGAGGTGGGTCATAGAGGATCCTGCTGTGATTTATGTCAGAGAGTGTTTTGCCTATGTTCTCCTCTAGGAGTTTTATAGTTTCTGGTCTTAGATCTTTAATCCATTTTGAGTTTATTTTTGTGTATGGTGTTAGAAAGGGTTCTAGTTTCATTCTTTTACAAGTGGTTGACCAGTTTTCCCAGCACCACTTGTTGAAGAGATTGTCTTTTTTCCATTGTATATCCTTGCCTCCTTTGTCAAAGATAAGGTGTCCATAGGTGCGTGGATTTATCTCTGGGCTTTCTATTCTGTTCCATTGATCTATATTTCTGTCTTTGTGCCAGTACCATACTGTCTTGATGACTGTGGCTTTGTAGTAGAGCCTGAAGTCAGGCAGGTTGATTCCTCCAGTTCCATTCTTCTTTCTCAAGATTACTTTGGCTATTCCAGGTTTTTTGTATTTCCATACAAATTGTGAAATTATTTGTTCTAGTTCTGTGAAAAATACCCTTGGTACCTTGATAGGGATTACATTGAATCTATAGATTGCTTTGTTAGTATAGTCATTTTCACAATATTGATTCTTCGAATCCATGAACACGGTATATTTCTCCATCTGTTTGTGTCCTCTTTGATTTCTTTCACCAGTGTTTTATAGTTTTCTATGTATAGGTCTTTTGTTTCTTTAGGTAGATATACTCCTAAGTATTTTATTCTTTTATTGCAATCATGAATGGTATTGTTTCCTTAATTTCTCTGTTTTCTCATTGTTAGTGTATAGGAATGCAAGGGATTTTTGTGTGTTAATTTTATATCCTGCAACATTACTGTATTCATTGATAAGCTCTAGTAATTTTCTGGTAGAGTCTTTAGGGTTTTCTATGTAGAGGATCATGTCATCTGCAAACAGTGAGAGTTTTACTTCTTTTTCTATCTGGATTCCTTTTATTTCTTTTTCTGCTCTGATTGCTGTGGCCAACACTTCCAAAACTATGTTGAATAGTAGTGGTGCCAGCAGCAATCCCACTCCTGGCATACACACCAAGGAAACCAGATCTGAAAGAGACACGTGCACCCCAATGTTCATCACAGCACTGTTTATAATTGCCAGGACATGGAAGCAACCTAGATGCCCATCAGCAGACGAGTGGATAAGGAAGCTATGGTGCATATACACCATGGAATATTACTCAGCCATTAAAAAGAATTCCTTTGAATCAGTTCTGATGAGATGGATGAAACTGGAGCCCATTATACAGAGTGAAGTAAGCCAGAAAGATAAAGACCAATACAGTATACTAACACATATATATGGAATTTAAAAAGATGGTAACGATAACCCTATATGCAAAACAGAAAAAGAGACACAGATGTACAGAACAGACTTTGGGACTCTGTGGGAGAAGGCGAGGGTGGGATGTTCTGTGAGAATAGCATTGAAACAAGTATACTATCAAGGGTGAAACAGATCACCAGCCCAGGTTGGATGCATGAGACAAGTGCTCGGGGCTGGTGCACTGGGAAGACCCAGAGGGATGGGATGGGGAGGGAGGCAGGGGGGAGGATCAGGATGGGAAACACATGTAAATCCATGGCTGATTCATGTCAATGTATGGCAAAAACCACTACAATACTGTAAAGTAATTAGCCTCCAACTAATAAAAATAAATGGAAAAAAAAAAAAAAAACTGAATCACTGCCTTCCTTAAGTTTACACCCTGTGATTCTGTGATCCCACACTCACAAAGCCTTGCCCTTTTTTCTGCGCATGCAAGATTACTCAGAAGGAATTAAGTTCAAGTACGATAACAAGGGTAAATAAAACCACATTCTATCCATAATAATTAAATTTCTGTTTCCTGCAAGGCTTGTTCATTATAACCTAGCCTTACCATTCCCTGGACTGGGAGAAGTGTGAACTCTCTTATTCAAATATACTTTATTTAAATTCCTCTAGTGATATGATGAAATGTTTATAGTGAAAACAAAGGCAAAAGCTAATTGAAAAACAAGGAGACTTTCTGAGTCGGAGAGCTAGTTTGTCCCTTCTTGGTCTATGAAACAATTTGTTTCATTGGGATGTTTCTGAGTTTATTTTCTGAATGTTTGTTGTGCACAATTAACTCAAGGAGGGGTCATATACTTCACCCAGATCCATTCCAGGGAAGATCTAGAGACTTGATTCATAGATGCTAAAGAGTCAGGCCCTGTATTTGGTCTCCATGGTTGGTGAGTCTATAGAAGGCATTCACAATGCAATCCACAAGCTTTTTTAAGTACAATGCTTTTATTGTACCTAGTTTTCTTTTAAAAAAATATTGGAATATAGTTGATTTAAAATGCTGTATTAGTTTCAGGTGTACAGCAAAGTGATTCAGTTTTATATATATATATACTTTCTAAAAAACTTTATTTTGTATTGGGGTATAGCTGATTAACAATGTTGTAATATTTTCAGGTGAATAGCAAAAAAAACAAACAAACAAACAAAAAAACAACCAGCCATACATATACATGTATTCACACTCCCCCCAACTCCCCTCCCATCCAGGCTGCCACATAACATTGAGCAGAGTTTCATGCACTATACAGTAAGTCCTTGTTGGTTATTATTTATTTTATATACAGTATTTTGTGTATGTTTTAATCCCAAACTCCTAATGTATCCCTCCCCCACCTTCCCCAACTTCGCTTTTGGTAACCATAAATTGGTTATCTAAGTCTGTGAGTCTGTTTCTGTTTTATAAATAAGTTCATTTATATCATTTTTTTAAGATGTCACAAGTAAGATATATGATGTCTATCTTTCTCTGACCTATTTAATATCATAATCTCTGAAAGTGTGAAAGTGAAAGTTGCTCAGTTGTATCCGACTCTTTGTGACCCCATGGACTGTAGTCTGTGGAATTCTCCAGGTCAGAATACTGGAGTGGGTAGCCTTTCCCTTCTCCAGGGGATCTTCCCAATACCAGGGATGGAACCCAGGTCTCCCACATTGCAGGTGGATTCTTTACCAGCTGAGCCACACAAGGGAAGCCCAAGAATACTGGAGTGTGTAGTCTATCCCTTCCCCAGGGAATCTTCGAGCTATCAGGGAAGTAGATCCATCCATATTGCTGCCAATGACATTATTTCACTGTTTTTTATGGCTGAGTACTATTCCATTGTGTATATGTACAATCTTCTTTATCTGTTCATCTGTTGATGGATACTTAGTCTGCTTCCATGTCTTGGCTGTTATAAATAGTGCCACAAACTGTGGGAACAGATTGAGTTTCATGCTGGCAGTCAGGAATTTCTGGCTGGATCACAGAGAGCAGGGTGTGGGAGGGAATTCTGGGAATATGGTACTCATGGCTTTTACCTCCATCTGGCGTCCCCTCCGCCCCCACCCCCCACCCCAGTCAAGTAGTTGCTAGGGCCTACTTGTGGCTGCGTGAGGGAGGGCCACGTGGTCTAAAGAGCACCCCAGTGCAGAAAACGGGTGTGAGGCCTTGTCTCCTGGTGACTTGACAAGCTTGAGGTTAGTGAAGCTTGGCATGCAGAGATTCCTGCCACCTCCATTCCCAGCCACAGGGGGAGTTCTACATATAAAACACAAAAGTGCTTTAGAACTCAGAGGTTTTCTCCCATATTAAAGGTGTTAAAGGAGACTCAGTTTTCCTTCAAGAAGAAAGATTTTTCATGATTTGTAACTGAAGTGGGAAAAGGTGTCTCAGGTGGTCAGCTCTCTCAAAAAGCTTTTTCTGCTTGTTTTTTGGCAAACAAACTCTCAGTTGGGAAACATATATTGTTCATTGTTGTAGATAAAATTTAAGACTCTTTGTAACCTAAGCTTACCTCTTAGAGGCTTCCTGTACACTGCGGCCAGGGTACTGTAATGTTTGGTCTATGCTAACATGGCTTGCTGGGGGCAATTGTAGTTCGTTCTAACTCTGGGGAGATGTGTTCCATCAAGGCCTCCTTAGATGTGCCTACATACGGTGGAGTGGGTAGTTTGGTGAGCTTAGGTTTTGGTCCTCATTCTAGCCCTAAGTAGCAATGTGATTTAGAGAACTGCAAATTGTTTCTGTTCATTTAAAAAACAGACACAGGTAAGAAAGAGGCTTTTGTACCCTAGACAAATCATTTCCATAGAAACAACTTAGAGAGTTGTTCTTAAACATGAATTCAAATTAAAATAAGGAAAGTTGTTTAAGTTATGGTGATATGGTCAATACTGATAAAGTTGATAAAGGCATGTGGTCAAGTTCCCCTGGGGCTAGAAAGAGGGTTTGCAAATATAAATTTTAATGTAATGCAATGCTACCAAATATTGTTATATTTTTTTTTCTCTTTCTCGTTTTTCTTTTAAATTTCTGAACTGAGAGGAGATACCATTACACTGATGTTCAACAAAATTATCAAAAGATAAGACAGTTTCTCCTACTTTTTGTTCAGGTGCCAGATCAGTTAGTTATATAGGAGATGGTTTTGTGCAGAGCCTTTTTCTAAAACATAGACTTTAATTTCAAGGAAAATGACAAAGCATTAAGCACAAAGCATTTTAAACCTCAAACTTTTCTTTTTAATTTTGCCATGACATAAACTTAACTTCAAGAAAATCAAAATGGAACTCCAACAAGGATAAGTAAGCCACATTATTTTATTACAAATGAAAGATAGAAACATTAAAAGTTATAAACTTTCTAAAATGCACAGTATTTATAAACATTAGAAAAATAGAAAATTTCATGATCATAATTTTTTAAATATTTGAAAATATTTCATTTATATTGATGAAAGTTATTTTCTACAAAGCTTTATTGGGATGTGAAAACTGTATATAGTTTGGTTTTATTAAGAAAAATATATCTGTCTAACATTTTGTATTGATAATACGCTAATAGAATTCGTTTTCACTTGAATTATTAAGAATGAGCTAAAGTGACAAACTGAAAACAAAGAATTTATGAAAACTGATGACAAATGACCCTTATCAGTCTCATATTAAGACTGTGAGAATTACGTTTCAGAGAGAACTGAATTGTATGAATGCCTCAACGTCAGGGATAAATGTGAGTGCTTTCCATATACACATGTTTGACTTCATACTCTTAAAACAAAAATGTTAATTGCATGCTGCCAAATCTAGAGGCTTTTATGAACATTTGGAAATCTGAACTAAAAATTAAATAATTAACCATTGATCTAAGAATAAAATTGTAAGTTAGAAAATAAAATGAAACTATTATGTTTACAGAATTAGGAAAGGCTTTCCTTTTGGCTATGTGAAGACAGTTTTGTGATCCTTGATGATACATGTACAGATTCTCACATAATAAATCTTAAGGTATCTGAGATAAAGTGTATATATATTAAAATATATACATTTGAAAGTACCAGCTAAGACTAACACAGTTAGTCTGAATATAGGGATCCAGCATTTTGTTCCTCCTTGGACAACATCTTCCTATTTGGGAAAAAGTATTCTGGGTTTTGGATTTGCAGCATTTTAGTTTTTCAATGCATATGCCCACCAGAGATTTTTAGAGTTTTTCAAATGTTTCATTGTTTCTCAATATGTTTCAACTCATTAGATCTTTCTGAGACTTTCTCCTGGGCATATGTGTCAACACCAGTTCATTATCCATCCCAGGGTACACATGGTTTCTTGTATTCCAGGAACCTTCAAGCTGGGCACAATATGCCAAGGGCAAAGCTTTGTAACAGGTGACACTGAGGAAATACCTGAGACCAAGATTCAGTTAAGTGGAGGACTACCTTGGCCTCAGGTTGGATGCTATGAATTTGCTCACTAAGAAGGTGTCCTGGAGAAAGCAACAGTTTTCAACAGAAAAAAAAAGAAAAACTTTAAATGAATTTCTACAACTTTCAACCACTACCTTTTTAGAAACCATGTTTTCTACAAGCTTGTGTTCATAACTTATGTATCTGATATACAATTTAGATGAGACAGCAATCAACAGAGTAAACATATATTTGACCTGAGGTATCAACCCATGCATCTCCCATGGATTATCAATTTTCAAAAATGTGGAAGGCACTGAATTGCACTCAACACTGCCTGTGTGCTAAGTCACTTCAGTCGTGTCCAACTCTGCAACCCCATGGACTGCAGACTGCCAGGCCCTTCTGTCCATAGGATTCTCCAGGCAAGAATACTAGAGTGGGTTGTCATGCCCTTCTCCAGGGGATCTTCCCAACCCAGGGGTTGAACCTGTGTTTCTCCTGTCTCCTGCATTAGCAGGCCGGTTTTTTACCACTAGCGCCATCTGGGAAGCCCTATGCCAAAGAGACTATACCAGCACTTTAGAACTTTGCAATCATCTCAGGTCATCACTGTGGATGTCAGTCATAGTTCAACAAAACTGTGGAAATGCTCAAGTCACTTTAATGGAATTCTGAAGAAAAGAGTCTACTACTATTACCCAGGATAGACTTGAGCTAGATTACAAACAAATAAAACTAATAACATTTGACATTAGAGAAGAAAAATCCAGTCAAACTGAAGGTTTTTTGTTTGTTTAATGTCATAATTTTGGGGTTAGGATTTTTTTTGAGAGAAATAACTTTAGTCTAGAAATAATATAGCTAATTTCTTTTCCATCAAATCAATGAGTGATGAGTAATCTACCCATAAACAGTAAAGACCACCAAAATTGTTACTTCTCCCATGCACTTGGAGTGAAATAAGAAAATTTTATGCAGGCTTTAACATGAAAATATATTTCCCTGTACTAGTCCCTGAGGTCTTAGTATTTTGTTTTCTAAGAAGTTAACCCACCTTCCTATTCTCCCCAGATAATTACAATAAAATGTATGGAAAGCATGGCCAGGATGAAATTCAACAGAAAAAGACAATCTACCACTTATTGTGGTAGTATATGCATATTTTTTAAAATGTTAGTAACCAATTATAATTTCCTTAATAAAGGTGAAAATGCCAGATTTCAAGAGGACAATTATGATAACTCATTCAGGTCTTTCATAAAGTTTTTCTATTTGTTTCTAGTTAGTGGAAAACCCACCCTTTGGGGATTAAACCTTTGAGAAAAATTGAAGTGTACAATATAATGCTAAAACAATGTACTTTTTGAAAGTCTCTACAACAAGAAGAAAAATGACACTAGGGATAATAATAATAAAAGTAGAGAACAAAATGAATATAAAGAACTCCAAAGCCGAAATCACTTGTACTTCTTCAGAAACTCAATTGTGTCCTATGTTGTTCAGGTCTGAATTAAAAGAGCCCATGAACATAATCATGTGCATTTGTTTTTGTGAAAAGGAAAAATAGTTTCATTTACCTAAGGTATTAAGTATTTCTCTCTCCCATTCTCCCATTTTGATTGTTAATAAGCCTCTATGATGTATCAATAAATCACAGCTTATACGCCCTTCGTGGGCACATGTGCCTTGCACATGTAGCACAGCGCCGAGCAGACCTCCAGCAGGTGCATGTTCTTTAACACCTTCCCTTCAGCTACTTAGGAAGAAGGAAGCTGTAGAGTGAGGGGAAGCAGCAGTGATCTCGCTTCTCAGTCTTAATAATTTGAAACTATGACTCACTGGAGAGTGACGACTGATACTCTGCTTATCAGTATACAGTTGGGTTTACCTATGAATTACCGAGAGACTGAGAATAGCAGCCAAAGAAATCAAGAGCCACCTGCAGAGTCAAACACGCTGACCAGAAGAGAGAGATTATCCTGAGAGTTATCTAATTCTTTGACTTCTTTCATGCTTAGGCAGTACTTCAAGTTTGCAGAAATGAAAAACAGCAGAAGTCTTCTGGAGAAGGACCAAAACTTTGATTTTTCAACTGTGATGGCCAAAAGTGCAGACATTTTTATTTGGCCTCATGTCTACATTATTAGTTAGAACTTTAAAAATGCCAGCTTTCCTAATATTTCTTTCAAGAATCAGGTATTCCTTCTCCTCTCCAAGTGTCTCCTAGTGGTTAAAGTCCAGGTTTCTAGGGATTTTGACTAGTCCTGCTATACAAGGTAATGTCATCATCGAATCCAGGGACTGAACAGTCTGTGTTCTCTAGTAAGATGTATTTGTCTTCACTGCCATTCACAGAGAGGACTTCTTTCCGAGTAGTGGATGTCAGGTCACTCCAGGTAATGTCAATGTTTTTAAAAGCATGTAGAAGGAAGATGCCATTGATGATGGTGAAGAACCCAGTCAAGGTCCCGATGACATCTCCGGCATTCATGCCATACCATTCTTGAAATAAGATGGCGGAGCAAGTCACCACCATGGATGTGAACAACACGTAATAAATGGGAGTCACAAGAGAAGTGTTAAAGGTGTCCAGTGCCTTGTTGAGATAGTTGATCTGTGTCATCACCGAAAGCACAAGTACAGCCAACAAAACGAAGACCAGAGGATGCTTATAAACGGGCTTCCATTCCAGGAGTTCCTTAATGGCAATGCCCAGGCCCTTGACAGAGGAAACTGAAAATGCTCCAATCAATGAACAGATTGATATGTAGACCAATATATTTGTCTGTCCTTTCTTGGGTGCCACAATCAAAATTAGTACCAAGGAGATCACAGTTATGATCACAGCAAAGCAGATAAATCCTGTTAGAAGGAGAAAAGAATTAGGCTTCAGAAAATGCCAATACGGTCAGGTCTTTGTGAAATCTTGTTAGTCATGAGTTTAGGAGCATAAGTGTTTTAGAAAGAAAACCATGATTAAATTAAAGACAGGAACAGCAACAACATGTTACTGCATGGCTTTTGACATCTCACAATGAATTTTCACAGACATATTTGAACCTCACAGATAACACTATAAGGTAAAGCAGGTATTGCCTGATTGACTTTATTTTCAGAATGAGGAAGATGTCAAAGTTTGGTTTGGAATATGAGCCTTCCCCCTCTCCAATTCCCATCTCTTCCCTTCATTCTGTGGAAGCGAAGCACAGACACAAAAATAAGTTGTGGCAGCTTTTCAGAAGGTTTGTACTACTCAGTCAAACCTTACTATATCTCAACCCACAGACGGGCTTGCAGGAAGCATATTACAATATTAATACAAACTCATGTGATGAGGAGAGAAAGTGGAGCAGAATTTGAGTGTCTCTTTTGGTTGAATTACAGACCTGGGTCTCTCAATTTCATTTCCATTTCATGCAGAGTAGCAACTTTCTCTTCTTGTGGGGCATGGATAACCATCACAGTTGATCCCAATATACTTAATATACAGCCTATTTTCCCATGAATGTTCAATTGCTCATTTAAAAAGTAGGAAGACAATATTGCACTGTGGGAAGAAGGAAAAACAATCACTCTTATTCAATTGCCTTTGGATTCCACAGCAGCTCAGCTGTCACGCTGTGGTGTGCACCAGTCTGTATCTCTGTCAACTGACTGGAATATGCCACGTGACACTGAAAACCCCAGTTAGCTTGCTTGCTTTGTTTATGTGTGTGTGAAGTTTGTTATATATTACTAAATTTGTATTTAGAAAAATTTCTACCATTTGTCAAACTTTAAGATGAACATTTTAAAAATCATTAGTAGTTTGCTATTTTAAAAAAATTTCATGGGAGTATAGTTGATTTACAATGTTCTGTTAGTTTCAGGAATACAGTACAGTGAATCAGTTATACATATGCATATACCCACTCTTTAGATTCTTCCCCATATAGGCCATTACAGAGTACTGAGTAGAGCTCCCTGTTCTATACAGGGGCTTCTTATTAGCTGTCTATTTTGTATATAGTGCTGTGTGTATGTCAACTCCAGTCTTCCAATTTATTCCTTCCTCTCCCTTCACCTTCTGGCAACTGTAAGTTGATTTTCTACATCCGTACTCTGACTAACTTTAAAACTCAGGAGAGATGATTAATCAAATCTGTTTAATTGCTTTTATATCTAAAACATTATAATAGGCATTCTGTACACCTGAAAATTTCCCATGACCTTCTAAGAGGTCCCACACAATTTGTTTTCAATTTCCCCACCTTCTCTTGTAAAGTCAAAGTAGAAGATATTTTTACATCTTACTGGCATGATGCATTTAGAACATGCATGCTCATGAAGGCTTCAAAGAAAGATATAAACCTAAAGAAGAATTAACTCTGCTCTTCAGGGGTAGTGTTTAGTTGGTACACACAAGTACAACCAAATGGGCTGTCAGAATACTAAAATATTTCCTTACCAGCTGCTATTGCCCTGATACTTTCACCTATCCAATGCTCCCACTACTTTGGTTGCTATGGCCTCAGGAAGTTCTAGATTGGCACTACGATGGACAGATTATACCATCCTGCTGTTCAACTGCTAGGTCAGCTGTGGTCCCTTCTCCTTACGCCCTGGCACTCCCACCAGTGGGTAGGCCTAGTCATAAACCTTCTTCTAGAGGTTGATAATGGAGATAAAAGGAAAAGACAACAAACACAACAGTTGCTTAGTTACAAAATAAAACAGTTCATGGGCTCATGGAACACATTCATTTGGTATCATAATGGTCAACTCAGATATATTAGATCCACCTTCTATTGACAGGAAAATGACTCCTGCTTGCAGGACTAAAAGAAACTAAGATGTCTCCAAACAGAAGTATTCAGCAGCAATGCAAGAGTTTTAGTAAGAGCTGAAATTCAACCCAAACATCATGCTTTTTAAAATCCTCTGATAACTATGGTCATTAACCACTAGGACAACAGAAAGCATTAAGAGGGTTGTGGTAATTTGTTCAGGTGAGAGGGGAAAAACTGCTTGGAAAAAATTCAATGATGCTTCATTGAATCATCACAAAGAAAACACACAATTACCTTAAGTTTGGCAGGAAGACACTCCGTTTCTTATTTCTACTGCTATTTATTGTGAAATCTTCTCAAATTAATTTTGTGATTTTTCAAAATTTTGCTTTGAGATATGTTAAGTAATCTATTTCTTGTGGGTTATGTGAATCATGGTATTAAAATCTCTACAGAAGCCAAGTTCCTTACTGCTCACGTACCTTACAAGAACACTCAGCGCGCCCAGTGAGGTGACCAGAGTGGCAGGAGCAAAAGCATAAGCTGCAAAATTCACAACCTCTCCTGCTCCCACTGGAAAGCAAGCAGCAGTGTTAATATAAAGGAGAGGCACATGTATTCAACAACTGACACATGCAAAGCAGTAGTCCTTTATCCTGAAGACACTCATATCTAATGAAAAGGAATAATTTAACTTCTTTTAGGGAAGGTGGGGAAACTTTGGTATTGAAAGGTTGCAGATAAACCATAATTACCTGATAATGCTAACTCACTAATGCAAAAAGTGGTGACAGGGAAGTATCTATTTTAAAAGACCTTCAATAAAGATTTTAGTTACTTTAGTACCAGAAACATAGTTGGTCACTCTGATGAAATCTGGTAGAGGTAGGATTTGAAGTGAGCAGAGAATTATTGTTTGCTCAAGAATACCCACTGTTGGGCAAATTAACAATAAAGCAACCTGTAAAATTAGAATGCTTTCTAGAGGTGTACAGTCCAGGCAGGGGATAGGCAGAGATACCCACAGGCCTGTGTAGTCAAGCACCCCTGGATTGCAGGGGATCTGCAAGCAAGTAACAGTATCTTAGCAGCTCAAGTCCTAACAATGTGCTCCTGGAAGCCTTTTCTTATCTGAGCAACTCCAGACTTCCATGAGATAGGGGGATGCAATTGACTCTGAGAGCAACGGATAATCCCTCTAAGAGTTGGGTTCTTGTATTGAGGGCAGATTATTCTCCTGCTAGGTCACAATTGAATGCTTGCCCACAGAATGTAGTATTTCACACCGCAACTATGCCAAGCATATACTTCTTGTTGAGAGAGCTTCTGGAACAGATAAAAGACACCAGTACACTTTTTCCCTCTGGCTGCTATCCACTCCACTCCCAGTCCCTACCCCATCCCCAGCCAGATCTGCAAGAGTAATCAGCTCCGAAACATCGTAAAACAAACAGAATCATACAGAATGGAACAACTAGGAGACTGTGCATAGCAGCAACGTGGCAGTTTTCTTGGAATTGTAAGCAATGAAATAAAACTCATATTTTGTGGCAAGACAAGAAAAATGTAAGCATAATTTTTTTTGCCATTTGGGCCTCCCCTCTCCCCTTTAGTGTGTCTGTGCGCTAACCAGACCTCCTTAGCAGATATCCCTCCTCCTTAATCTTGAAGGGCCCATACCTTCTTTGTAAATGCATCTCTGGATGGTGTAAAGTGTTCAGTATACATCATTTCACGTACAGCCTCCTGTCTAGAAAAACTTATACAACTGTGCTATGATCTCTAATGGGCAGAATAGTTTGCTGAGAGGCTGTTCTCAGGTTATAATTCTCAATTTGGCTTGAATAAAATTTTCCATTTCTCTTTTAGATTGACTAGTTAATTTTTCATCAACATAAGCTTTTTTGAATACCTCATTATTTATATTTTTATCATGATAGCTTTCCAGGAAAATATTGATCTCATGAAGTACTGTATGTTTGTCTCTAGGTAAAAATCTCTAATGTTGAAGACAATGCTTTTCTCTCTTCAATACTTGTAGAAACCATGTGCATGGTGAGAATACAATTACAAATGTAGCCATATAATATTCTTCTACTTTCTGTTGCATAGGTAGAAGGTAGGAAGATATGAGAAAGAGAGGAAAGGAAAGAGAATCATCCAAGTGTTTATTTGGAATCTTCCCAGTATAGTCCCTGACAACAATTACTCAAATGAAGTAAGAAAACAAATGTGAAAACACCCTAAAAATTGAAAAAAAAAAAAAAAAAAAAAAAGCTGTATAAATTTACATTACTCTTGTTCACCATCTTGTAAGCAGATAGGGTGTGGGTTTCCCAGAGGGAAAGAACCAGACGCAGCTTTCTGACGCAAGAGGAGCCGTTTCAGGCCCAGGCTCGTCTGTGCTCTAAGCCTGGACACAGTACTTGCCCATGAACAGGCCTCAGTAATTAACGATCTCAAAGGAACCAAAGGACAAACTCTTATCGGGCAAGAAAAAGTAACAAAAGCAAAGAGGATAAATTGGTTGTAAAGACTCCCAATTCTGGTTCGGTGGAAAGGTTAGCCTAAAGTACTTCCTTGAGCTATTTTGCAGAATTTAGATCCCCTCCACCACTAGATCCACTTGAACCTAAGGGATGATGTTGAATTTGCCCAACCCTCATGACTTCTATCAACTAGACAGAAGCTTTAGCTTGGATTTTATCAACCTTCATCCCATTTTTATGTTGAATTCTCCTCTGCTCAAGCCCTCTATGAATATGCACATACTTTGAACTTGAAACTTTCCCAATTTGCTGTTTGGGGAGATAGTGCTTTGGGAAAGAGCCCCAGAATTCTCCTTACCTGCTTCAAGTAATAAATTCTTCCTTTTTCTTATCTTTGGTTTGGTTGTGTCTTTTGACACCCTCCAAGAGGTGAAACCCAGTTTTGCGGTAACAAGCCTTTTAGATACCACCATTTGTTTAAGAAAAAGTTATCCAATTCTTTCTTTTAAGAGGATCTCAAAAATACCGAAATGTTTTACTTGGTACAGGAAAATTGATGGAAGTTTAAAGGCTTCTGGCTGCAGAGGGAGATGGCTGGCAAGTGTGTGAAACTAAAATTTATGAGGTCCTTTCTCTGGAAGTTTAAGACTTGGAATTTGAGAAAGTTCAGAGGAGTTAGGAGGGAAAAATAAATCTGCAAAAGTGCCTGAGAGATAACACTGCCTTCTCTCTGGACATCATATTAATAAAAATGCTTTTACCTCATACAGAGTCTCATTTAATCCTCCAGGCAAGTCTAGGAGGAGGGAGAATGCTGACAATTTTCATCTCCTCTCTGTTCAGAACTAAGCAGCCCAAGGGGACTTTCGTTTATCCAAGTTTTGGTCCTTGCTAGGAAAGTTACCCACTCTTTGCATCTAGAATAGTCACATATAGAATTAGGAGCCGGGGAAATGTAGGAGGGAAGCATTTTCATCAATTATTATGGGGAATAAAATACAAGAGAAGGAGAAGTTTGTGATAAAACATAAGATTTCAAATGGTAAGTTTTCCCTGGCATTCCAACACAGCATTGAGAACACAGGGGTGGGAGGAAGTCAGAGTAAAAATTAATTCTAAATTCACAGGACTTACTTTATATATAAGACATTATGCCCACACAAAAACTTCCAGACATAATTGACAGCCTTACCAGTTGGATAAATTGATCGATTTGAACAACTGCATGTAATTTATTCATCATTTTGCAAGCAAACACTATTCTTGGCATTATGGACTCACTTGAGAGTAATCCTGCCCACCAGAGCCATTCCTTGAGGTAAGAATGTCCACCTTGTCCTAGGAAAATGATGAAAATAGAAATTAAGTTCTAAAGTGGAAGAAGAGGGTTTGGGGAATTAAGTTCTATAAAAGGTACCGGAATATGGTTGGAAAAAGCAACACTTAAGGCCTACTCAGTATATCTCATCTTTTAGCTTACTTACTCAGTCATTTCTAGAGATCTCCTAAAGTTTTCTTTATGTTACCTTTGATTTCTACAGAAAGTAAGTTTTCTTCATTTGCAGGAAAATTAGTCATGAGGTTTATTATTGTCAACTCAAAAAAAAAAATGCAAACCTAAAAACAGAAATATGTTTGTTTGTTTTTTTTTTTTTTTTTTTGAGAATTATGTTTTATTTGGTGGATTTGCTGAGGACTTAAGTCTGGGAGGCAGCCTCTCAGATAGTTCTGAGGGCCTGCTCTGAATAGGAAAGGGAGGAGCCAGGATATATAGGAGTTTTGCAAAAAAAAAAAAAAAAAAAAAAAAAACCAAAAAGACAGTTGGAACATCAAAAGATTACTGTTAATTTAAAAAAATGAATTTAGCACTTTTATTTGTATGGGAAGGTGCAGGAGTCTGGCTCACTGGAATCCTTCCTTTGGTATGCACCTTAACTATTCAGGGCCAGTACCCAGCGTTCTCCAGCCTGAGTCCCCTCAGGCTGCACGGTCTGTCGGTGGGGGCAGTCGCTAATGCCTTGATGTCAGCAGTATCCTTTGTTTACTGATATGGAAGGTGACATTCTTTGTCTAAACTATTTATGCCATTCAGAGCTGTAGATAGAGAGTATTATAAGCCCTAAATGCTTTATTTTGGCCACAGTTAAAGACAGAACCCAATAAATACTAAATTAGATTGGTACCTAATGAAGACATTAAAGGAAAGAAGATGGTTGAGATAAGAGCTTTTGAAGTTTTGGATAGTCAACGAGAGAACAACCAGTGTTAGCCAGCTGGACTCTGCTTATTCTCTACCTTCTGGCACTATGAAACTGAATTTGTGTCAGGTGTTGTTCAGTTGCTCAGTCGTGTCTGACTCTTTGCGACCCCATGGACTGCAGCACGCCAGGCTTCCCTGTCCTTCACCAACTCCCGGAGCTTGCACAAACTCATGTTCACTGAGTCAGTGACGCCATCCAACCATCTCATCCTCTGTCATCCCCTTCTCCTCCTGCCTTCAATCATTCCCAGCATCAGGGTCTTTTCTTTGCAATGAGTCAGTTCTTTGCATCAGATGGCCAAAGTATTGGGGCTTCAGCATCAGTCCTTCTAATGAATATTCAGGACTGATTTCCTTTAGGATGGACTGGTTGGATCTCTTTGCAGTCCAAGGGACTCTCAAGAGTTTTCAACAACACCGCAGCTCAAAAGCATCAATTCTTCGGTGTTCAGCCTTCTTTATGGTCCAACTCTCAAATCCATACATGACTACTGGAAGAACCATAGCTTTAACTATATGGACCTTGTCAGCAAAGTAATGCCTCTGCTTTTTTATATGCTGTCTAGGTTTGTCACAGCTTTTCTTCCAAGGAGCAAGCATCTTTTAATTTTATGGCTGCAGTCACCATCTGCAGTGATTTTGGAGAAAATCAAGAAAATAAAGTCTGTCACTGTTTCCATTGTTTCTCCATCTACTTGCCATGAAGTGATGGGGCCAGATGCCATGATCTTAGTTTTCTGAATGTTGAATTTCAAGCCAGCTTTTTCAATCTCCTCTTTCACTTTCATCAAGAGGCTCTTTAGTTCCTCTTCACTTTCTGCCATAAAGGTGGTGTCATCTGCATATCTGAGGTTTTTGATACTTCCTGGCTATCTTGATTCCAGCTTGTGCTTCATCCAGCCCAGCATTTCCCATGATGTACTCTGCATATAAGTTAAATAAGCAGGGTGACAATATACACACTTGATGTGCTCCTTTCTCAATTTGGAACCAGTCTGCTGTTCCATGTCTGGTTCTAACTGTTGTTTCTTGACCTGTACACAGGTTTCTCAGGAGGCAGGTAAGGTGGTCTGGTATTACCATCTTTTTAAGAATTTTCCACAGTTTGTTGTGATCCACACAGTCAAAGGCTTCAGTATGGTCAATGAAGCAGATGTTTTTCTGGAATTCTCTTCTTTTTTCTATGATCCAACAGATGTTGGCGATTTGATCTCTGGTTCCTCTGCCTTTTCTAAATCCAGTTTGAACATCTGGAAGTTCTGGGTTCATGTATTGTAGGCCTGGTTTAAAGAATTTTGAGGATTACATCTGGAAGTTCATGGTTCACGTATTGCTGAAGCCTGGCTTGGAGAATTTTGAGCATTACTTTACTAGCGTGTGAGATGAGTGCAATTGTGCTGCAGTTTGAGCATTCTTTGGGATTGCTTTTCTTTGGGATTGGAATGAAAACTGACCTTTTCGAGTCTTGTGGCCATTGCTGAGCTTTCCATATTTGCTGGGATATTGAATACAACACTTTCATAGAATCATCTTTTAGGATTTGAAATAGCTCAGATGGAATTCTGTCACCTCCACTAGCTTTGGTTGTAGTGATGCTTCCTTAGATCCACTTGACTTCACATTCCAGGATGTGTGGCTCTAGGTGAGTGATCACAACATCCTGGTTATCTGGGTCATTAAGATCTTTCTTTGTATCATTCTTCTGTGTATTCTTGCCATCTCTTCTTAATATCTTCTGCTTCTGTTAGGTCCATATCATTTCTGTCCTTTATTGTGCCCATCTTTGCATGAAATGTTTCCTTGGCATCTCTAATTTTCTTGAAGAGATATCTAGTCTTTCCCATTCTATTGTTTTCCTCTATTTCCTTGCACTGTTCACTTAGGAAGGTTTTCTTATCTCTCCTTGCTATTCTTTGGAACTCTGCATTCAGATGGATTTATCTTTCTTTTTCTCCTTTGCCTTTCAGTTCTCTTTTTTTCCTCAGCTATTTGTAAGACCTCCTCAGTTAGCCCTTTTACCTTTTTGCATTTATTTTTCTTGGGGTTGGTTTTGATCACACCTCCTGTACAGTGTTATGAACCTCTGTCCATAGTTCTTCAGGAGCTCTGTCTATCAGATCTAATCCCTTGAATCTATTTGTGTCTAGCCTACTGAAAAAGACAAAAACCTTTCCTAAGATACTCAGAGAATTATCTTCCCACTCTTGTAATTTTTTACTTTAACCACATGAATTAACCACTTATTCATGATTTTCTCCTTACAAAATTTGCAAATAACTAAGTTGGAATTTTAAAATATGATTTCATATGCTGTTTTTAAAAAACTTAGTATCAGAAATACTTTCTCAGCCGTTAATTAATAATTGAACATTCCAAAGTCTGGTATATTATTATTAACGTTTATGAGACCATACAGACACTCAAACATAAGAGTGTACATATATATATACACATATATGTATGTATATATAGTTCCTAGTTTTTTCTTATCATTATATAAAACCCTTAAATATTATAAACATCCAGATATGTAAATCTAGGTTGAATTCTTATTCACTTGTTTTTTAATGTTTTACTTTATAGACCATAATGGTTATATTGGATGTGTTTTTTTTTTAATTGAAATATACTTGATTTACAATATCGTGTCAGTTCCAGGTATACAGCAAAGTGATCCATTTACATATTATAGATTTCAGATTAACTTCCACTATAGGTTACTACAAGATACTGAACATAGCTCTATATGCTATACAGTAAATATCTGTTGCTCATCTACTTTATGTGCAGTAGTTTGTATCTCTTAATCTCATACTTCTAATTTATCCTAATGTATCCCCTTCCCTTTGGTAACCATAAGTTTGTTCTCTATGTCTGTGAGTCTAGGTCTCTTTTATATATATATATATATATATATATATATATATTCATCTGCATTATTTTGTAGATTCCACATATAAGTAATATATATATATATATTTGTCTTTCTCTGCTTGACTTAGTATTATGTGCTCTAGGTGCATCTATGTTGGTGTAAATGACAAGATTTAATTCATTTTCATGACTGGGTAATATTCCATTATATTTATATGTCCCATACTCTTAAACCAGTCATCTGTTGATGGGCACCTGGGTTGTCTAAACTCTTTGGCTCTTGTAAATAGTGCTGCTCTGAACACTGGGGTGTATATGTCTTTTCAAATTAGAGTTTTTGTCTTTTTGAATATATGCCCAAGAATGGGATTGCTGGGTCATATGGTAACTCTAATTTTAGTGTTCTAAGAAACCTCCAATCTGTTTTCCATAGTGGCTATACCAATTTACCTTCCCACCAACAGTATAGGAAGGTTCCCTTTTTTTCACACTGTCTCCGATCATTTGTCAGTGGACTTTTTAATGATGGCCATTCTGATCATGGTGAGAGAATACCTCACTATAGTTTTGACTTGCATTTCCCTGGTAATTAGTGATACTGAACATCTTTTCATGAGTCTATAGGTCATATGAATGTCTTCTTTGGAAAAATTTAAGTGTTCTGCCATTTTTTGATTGGGTTGTTTGTTTTGATATTAAGTTGTATGAGCTATTTGTATATTTTGGATATTAACTCCTTGTTGGTCACACTGTTTGCAAATACTTTCTCCCATTACATAGGTCGTCTTTTTTGTTTTGTTGATTGTTTCCCTTGCTATGCAAAAGCTTTAAGTTTGATTAGGTCCTATTTGTTTATTTTTGCTTTTACTTCTTTTGCCTTGGGAGACTGATATAAAAATATTGCTATGATTTATGTCTAAGAATGTTTTGCCTATATTCTTTAGGAGTTTTATGGTGTCACATCTTATATTTAGGTCTTTAAACCATTTTGAGTTTATTTTTGTATATGGTGTGAGGGAATGTTCTAATTTCCTGAATTACATGTAGCTGTCCAGTTATCCCAATACCATGTGTTGAAGAAACTGTCTTTTCTCCATTATATAGTCTTGCTTGCTTTATAATAGAATAATTGACTACAGATGTGTGGGTTATCTCTGTTCCATTGATCTATATGTCTGTTTTTGTGCCAATATGATGCTGTTTTGATTACTGTAGTTTCATTCACTTCTTAAGATAAATTCCCAGAAGCAGAATTATTAGATTTTAAGATGGTAATATTTTAAGCTTTCCCAAATTTCTCTCAGGAAAGTTTGTACCCATTTATATTGCTTCCAGCAATGTTTGAGAAAGCTATTTATTTCTCAAATTCCCTTAGCAGCATAGGGCATTACTTTTTAAAGAAAAACAAAATCTTGTTAAAATAGTAGGCAACAACCCGGAGCCCATTGTTACATAGTTGATATCTCTTTGGGTACTAGTGAATTAACATTTACTTAAGTATGTTTATTGGCCACTTACAATTATTCTGTGAGTTCCTTGCTTATGTGCTTTGACTTTTCCTGTTTGGTACTAATCTTTTTCTTATCAACATTGTTGTTGTTTAGTCTGACTTTTTTGAGACCCCATGGACTGTAGCCTGCCAGGGTCCTCTGTCCCTGGGATTCTCCAGGCAAGAATAATGGAGTGGGTTACCATTTCCTTCTCCCGAGATTATCAACTATAGTCACTCTTTCTATATGGTGGATCCTAACTACCCTTTGTCATATATTTTGAAATTTTCTCCCCCATATGTCATTTCCTTTTCAGTTTCACGGTGTTTTCAAGTAGGATTTTTTTTGGTCAATCCAGATCATCTCTTTCTTCATATAGAATTGTTTCCTCCTTTATCTTTATGCTTAGGAAGACTGTCTTTTAGGATTAAAAAAAAATTATTTTAAATTTAACTTAAACAATGTGAAATCTACTGTGATAAGTGGTATAAAGTAGAACCCTTACATTTTTCTCCTCTAGTTTTTGCCAGTTGTCTCTATACTTTCAATTGAATTATTCATCCTTTCTGTAGTGGACTGAAATGCCACTTTAAAAATTGTGTAATAAACTGCTGCATGGACTTATTTGATTTTTCAATTATCTTTCATTTTGTCTATCTTTTTTAATGCTAAACTATTTGAATCAGTGTTCCCACAATAGTACTCTTCTATAAACTTGTTTGCACAATTCATAACTATTTATTATCCTCCTTGGATCTTAGAACAATATTTAGCTTTTTTAAAGACATTATTCTTGATAAGAATGAATAGAAAATTCATAGCTAATGAAGGACAGTCAAGCCGAGCTAACAGCTTCTGAAATATCACTGCAAATAGTAACCTAATTCTACTGCTATCCATTTATTGACTTGACAATACTTATTGGGTACCGACCTCTATGTTAGGGGAGGTTCCTGCTTTTGTGAATCTAGTATCAATAAACAAGCCTGTTGACAACAAGTAAATAAACAATAAATGTACAATGACAAATTATTCCAGGGACATTGAAGGAAACCCTTAGTGCAATAATAGCAGGGGTGGAGGTGAGTGAGACCTTCCCAAAGAGGAAGGTCAAGAAGGCCTTTCTGGAGTGATTATACTTTAGTTGAAGTCTGAAGGATGAGTCACCAAATGATGGGCAAGGAGAAGAGAGTTGCAGGCAAAGGAAAAGACCTTGAGGTGGGAAGCTGTCCCAGCCTTGCTGTGCTCAGTCATGTCTGATTCTTTGTTGACCCCATTGACTGTAGCCCGCCAGGCTCCTCTGTCCATGGGATTCTCCAGGCAAGAATACTGGGGTGGGTTGCCATTTCCTACTCTAGGGGATCTTCTCGACCCAGGGATGAACCCCTGTCTCTTGAGGTAGGAAAGAACTTGGTAAATTCCAAGAGCCAGAGAAAAGCAGGCAGCAGACAGGGGAGCAGAAGATGAAGCTGGAGAGGTAGCATGGGACACTTTAGGCAGGAGGTGAGGTCAGATTGTGGAAGGACGTTTGGATTTTACTCTGAGTGCAAAGAAAACCCCCTGATGTGTTTAGCCTGATCTGACTTTAAATCCTGAAACCTCAGAGTAAGGAGAAGAAGGAGGTGACAGAGGATGAGATAGTTGAATGGCATCACTGACTCAATGGATGTGAGTTTGAGCAAACTCCTGGAGACAGTGAAGGACAGGGAAGCCTGGCGTGCTGCAGTCCATATGGTCACAAAGAGTCAAACCTGACCTGGCGGCTGAACAACAAGGCTATGAAAGAAGAGCTCATTACACGCTCTAAACTTCTCAAGTTTTAGTTTTACCCTAAAGGAGACACAACTGGTTCAATCCTGGAAACTGCTGAGAACAGAGACAGGGGCAAGGCAGACACAGTGAAATTCTCTGAAATTCTCATAGCACTGCAGTCTTACAATAGGATTATCTCTGCAATTAGAAATTTGAATTCGTTAGCTGCATCTATCTCTTACCAGCTCTAGTGACACCCTTTCTGGCCAGTTGCAAGAGGCCCTTTTTTTTCAAGATGAAACTGGAGCCAATAAAAATACTGGAACTTATTGCCAGTACCAGGCCTATATAAAGGCTGTATTTGTTCTCTGTAGAAATGCTCAGGTTGGTTATGCTGGAATTCAGGTCCCTGTAGAGGACAGGAGAGGCCAGCAGCTGTGACACATGTGTGATCTCACACCAAGCCTGGGAGGCATTCGGACAGCTCAGGGACAGCACATAGCCTGGAAAAAGGGAAAGAGGGAGACGTCAACCAACGAAAGGGAGATGCATTAACATTTTCTTTCTTTCTCCAAGAAACAGAAACTTTCTTTCTCTACTGACACACTTTTTTTTACTACCTGATGGGCAGTCTCCAGCATGTGATCCATGGGTTGGCAGACACATTCTGCTGGTCTCACACACACAAGTTCTTCATAGTGTTTTCAAAGTGCTTTAGCTGTCATCATCTAAGCATGACAGACTTCACAACAAAGTCTGGATTCCTCTTATTGAATGGAAAGTCTAGCAATACTTGGTTCTTTGCTTCAGCCAACAGCAGCCTGCTGGAACATCAAAGAGCTGTGTGCACTGGCTTGGGCTCAGCAGTTCATTACAGCTCCCTACCCCGCACATCCACTTCTCTCCCTCACGCCATCAGTGTGTTTCCCAGAAAGCATCATGCAGTGTGTGTATAACGCCCGAAAATAGGGAAGGGCACAGCAAGCCCCCCAGACTAGAAATCACCACGCTACAGGAAACTGAGCTAATCCACTTGATGTGCATTTCAGAAAATCTGTTTAAAAGTGGGTCTAGTTTTCTAGACCATTTTCCCCATAGAGAATACTTTTTCAAGTCTAATTCACTTCCTCCTTAATAAAACAGACTCTAACAGAAAAATGAATTAAATATCAGTAGGCTTTTTTCCCCTTGAAGAGGATTCAAATAAGCATGTAAATCCACTGAACCAGACCCATTATTGTAACTGCCTTTTTTGGGGGAGGGGGGAGCTAAATACTAAAACACAGAATGAAAACATTTTATACTGTTTAAGAAATTTTTTATAATCGATTCTCCACTTGAAAAGCTGCCAACACAGTGACCCTGTGACTAGATTTTCTATCTTTTCAAATTTTTTTCCATTTGAAAGACATATTTTCCTAACATGACTTACCCTGAACAAAAATGGGCAAAGACGAATTAACTAGAATTTTAGGATTCAGTGAAATAAAGTCAGCTTCACATCTCAAAAATCTTAAGAAAGCATGTAAACAACAAAAGATAGTTTGACTAAATGTTGTCTTAGAAACAAAACTTTAACAGTGGGATCTGTGCCTCTGGGGCAAAGCAGTAGGCGTGTGTGCATGAGTGTAGAGTTGCTCAGTCGTGTCCAACTCTTTGCAACTGTATGGACTGTAGCCCACCAGGCTCCTCTGTCCATGGGCTTCTCCAGGCAAGAACACTGGAGTGAGTTGCCCTCTCCTCCTACACAGGATATTCCCAACCCAGAGATCGAACCTGCACATCTTTTGTCTCACGCACTGGCAGGCAGGTTCATTACCACCAGCACCACCTGGGAAGCCCTAAAAGCAGTATGAGTTCTGTGAGCTTTACCACACATACAGTTGAAGAACAACTATAAAGTTCAAGACTAGCAAAAGGTAAAATAATTGAATTCAGTTTTTTCATGGTTAGTATTTCATTTATCTCTGTAATTTGAAAATGAACCAACTTTGATTCAGAGATACAGGATAAATTCTGAGACAAAACTTCTAAATATTCCAAGGAGAATTATATTACTTCAGGGATAGTTTACCGTAACTGAGGAATTTTTCAGGCTGGTTGTTTTAGTAAGAACTGATGCAAATTTTCACATAAGCTAGCCGCAAGCAATCTAGTCCTGGACACTGTTCATCTCATCTAACCCTCAATTACTACCAAAGTAATTTTTAGTAGTAAGAATTTTGATTACATGAATTTTTGTGAAAACATCTGACTGAACTGGACAGAAAATTCCATGGCTGCATCAGTATCATTTACTGTGTAGTTAACATAACCATTCCAAAACTTTAACTCTGGAAGCAGTGTGGGTGAACCTCATTCCCGTGAAACAATACTCTTTCTGAACCGTTTACAGCAAAACGTTTCCAACATTTTAGGGGGTGGGGGCAGAAGATGCTAAGGGAACGCAAAAAATCCTTGTTGCCTTTTGTAAGTTCTCACTGTAAACGAGCACTAATGTTGTAAGTTTTATGGCAGGAAAAATAATAAAATCTTGTCTAGTTACTGACCTTAGAACTTAAATTGTTTTATGTTTGGGGAGCACATGAAAGAGGGAGGCCACGGCAGATATGAACGAATGAGGGAGTGACTGCTGGGTACGTGGGTATGGAGCGCTGTAGGGCAGGAGGGGAGGGATGGAGGAAGCAGAATACGTGGGCAGGGACACTGGAGGTTTCTGAGCAACTAGAGATCTCAAAATGGAGGTAGCTTCTTAAGATTATAGTAAGCAAAGTAATTCTCCAGGAGTTTAATCCAAACTTTATCTAACACAGAAAATCTATTACATTCCTTCTTTTTCATTTTAATAGACACTGCCAATACCCCTTTCAAGTGTCTATACCAATTTATACTCCTGTCAGCAAAGAGCATGTATCATTTCTTTAATGTTATGATATATTGTTTTAAATATTGAATAACATTTAGGAAATATGTGTTAGTTATAAAGAAAAAATAATATACACCAACGTATCAACCACCTAATTTAAGAAGTAAAGCACTGTCCCTCAGAGGTTACAACTAATTTGATTTTCTGTCTAACAGTCCTTGCTTCAAAAAAAAAAAAAAAAAAAGATTTCCCGGGACTTCGCTGCTAGTCCACTGGTTAAGACTTGGAGCTTCCACTGCAGGGGACATGGGTTCAATCCCTGCTCAGGGAAAGATCCTACATGCCATGGGGAATGGCCAAAAAAAAGAAAAAGAAAAAGAAATTCCCCTATAAAATTATATCTTTAAATAATAAATTGTTTCATTTTCTTCTTTTTACACTTTCTAAAAATGTAATCATATAGTATGCATTCTTTGGTGATTTGCTTGCTTTTGAGATTTATCATTCTTGATGCTCTGACTGTAAGGTTTGCTTTTTTCCCTACTGTTCTATAGAATTCCACTTTATGACTATCTCACCAGTAATTTTTCTATTTTATAGTTTGTGGACATTTGGGTAATTTGCAGTGTTTTTTGTTTTTACAAACAGTACTGGTAATGTTCTCAGTTATGTTAAACCAAATGAAGTTGATGCTATTTGACAATTTTTGACCCAACAAAAAAGAGCAGTTTCATATGATTCAACTTAAGATGTATCTTCTAGGTACAGGCATGAATGTCTTCTTACACACACTTAAAAATTTAACAACAGAGTCAAATTTTCTATAGGATTATATGCCTTTTCCTACCTTAAGCTCCATTACTAATCATCTATAATGTTGGGAAAGTTGAATCATCACTCTTGACTTCAGTTTCTTCATCTCTAAAATGAGGGAGTTTGACTCAATGAGTCTAAAGATCCCTTCAATACTTTTGGGTTTGATAATAAGTTATCTTCATTCCCAGAGTAATTTATTTATAATTCTGGTAGTTCATAAATATTGCTGATGGACCAGCTCTAAATTCATAGGCACTTGTATCTGGAAGATATCTTAAAGAAACTGATGCCAAGATATTAAGTGACTTGGCAAAGCCATGTAACAGCCAAAATCAAGGCCAAATAATCCAATTCCCAAACTACTATTCTATTTCAGAAACATAAGAACAAAAAGTACAAATAAATAAAGTCAGTTAACATTTATTGTTGTTTATACAAAGATGAAATGCTTCGAATAGTTTTTTCAAGTCTTAATTTGTCTATGAAGAATAATTTAGGGCTCCCTTGGTGACTCAGTGGTAAAGAATCTGCCTGCCAATGTAGGAGACACAGGTGGATCCCTGTTCCCGGAAGATCCCACATACCTTGAAGCAACTAAGCCTGTGCACCACAACCATTGATCCTGTACTCTAGAGCCTGGGAGCTGCAACAACAGAAGCCTGAGCATCCTAGAGTTTGGGTTGTGTGTAATACAGCAATAGCTGACTGATGGTGGTGGTTTGGTGGTTTAATCGCTAAGTTGTGTCTGACTCTTGCAACCCCACAGACTGTAGCCAGCTAGGCGCCTCTGTCCATGGGATTTCCTCGGCAAGAATACTGGAGTGGATTACTGTTTTCTTCTCCAGGGGATCTTCCCCACCCAGGGATCAAACCCACATCTCCTGCCTTGCAGCCAGATTCTTTACTGCTGAGCCACCAGGCAAAGCCCTAGCTGACTGATACACTTGCCTGTTTATGTTAGCAAAGGAAATAATGAATGAAACCTCTTATGTCTCCTACAAGTTATTCTCCAAATATCAGCCAGTGTGAATCAGATTACAACACTCCCCTGCTTAATTCCCCATGATTTTTCATGGCAGTTATAACAAAATTTAAATTTCTAATTTTTAAAGAGCTTTACATGTTCTGAAGCTTGCTCACCTCTGACATTATGTTGCATTACTCTCTCTCACTCATTCTCTGAAACAACACATTTCATTCTCTGATTCAATATATTTTTATTGAGTATCTACCATCTGTCAGGCATTTTCTTGAAGTTGGGGTTACAACTGTGAGTAAAGTAAAATTCCTGCTCTACTGCAGTCATTCTAATGGGGGAAAATAAACAAGTGACCTGAAAACTACAGAATATGCTGACTGCCATGGAGAGTAAAGGCAGCATAAAGGAGTATTTTTAAGAGCGAGCACTGAGTAGAAGAAGCTCTGTGCTAAAAGTAAACGCAAACACCCAGATGTGGGAATCTGCTTGAGGAGGGTGAAAGGAGCTTTAAGCCAGGTTGGCTGATGAGAGAAGAGAGCTGGTATGAGATGAGGTCAAAGAGTAGTAAGACATAAGCTCGGGTGAAATAAGCCTTTAGTTAAGTCCATCCTTTTGTGTCACTTCTCCTTCCAGAATTGTACAATGGCGTCCCTTTCCATTCAGAAAAAAATCCAAAATCCCCACCAGTCTAAAATGGGCTATAGAATCCTGCCTCCATGTATCTCTGTAACCTCATTTCCTGATTTTCTTCTTTCTTTCTTTAATAGGCTTAATTTCTTCTGACCGTAGACGTTTTTAAGTAAGCAGTCTTCACTTCTTACTTTGTCCTAGTAGTGGCTGGTATGACTGACTCCTTCCCTTACTGAACTCTCAGCTCCTTAGAAAGCTTCTCTGCCTTTCCAACCTAATTTCTCACTTTCCACTGTACAATTTAACACTGCCAACCAAACAAATGTCCTCTTACAGCTTAATTATGGCTTTGTAACAACATTGTATATCCACAGATCTATTTCATTTATTTACTCAACAAACTACCATATGTTTGCTAAGTCACTTCAGTTGTGTCCAACTCTTTGTGACCCAGTGGACTGTACCCAGCCAAGCTCCTCTGTTCATGGGATTCTTCAGTCAAGAATACTAGAGTGGGTTGCCATTTCCTTCTCCAGGGGATCTTCCAGACCCAGGGATCGAACCCGCATCTCCTGTGTCTCCTGTATTGGCAGGCAGGTTCTTTACCACTAGCGCCACCTGGGAAGCCCAAACTCCCATACAAAGCCCCATGTTAGGTAACCATTCATCAACACTTAAATTCTTATTATACTTCCTGTGTGCCAGGCCTCTTCTAGGAATGTGGGAGACAGTGATCAACAAGACAGGTAAACAGGTCTCTGTTCTCATGGAAACTGACAATTTTATTGAGAAAACTAACAAAAAGACTAGAATAAGGAGGGTAGAATAGGAATGAGAAATAATTTGGAGCAGAAATGGAGAGAAAATTTGGAGCAGATATAAGAATGAGAAATAATTTTGCTATAAACTGGAAGTTTGGAAATAAGCTGTGATAGGACTGGATAAGAAGCCCAATATTTCAATTAATACAAATAAAACTGAGCAGATACTGTTGATTTTTTTAAAAGTTAAAAATTTGTATATCTAAACAAGACCATCCCACTATCAGTATGTTTGGAAGCCAAATACTCTATGAGGACTGTTGATCATCAGATTTCCTACATAAACTGCTGCAATTAATAACATATTGTTTTCTGAACAACCTTTAATGAAGAATTTTTACTGGCTTAGAGCACTTAAATTTCAGCACCTAGAGCACTTAAACTTGAAAAAAAAACTTATGCTTTTAACTTTCTTGTAGAAATCTGGAGAAAATCTATTTTAGTGTAATATAAAAGAAGCTATATTTTATATAGAAAATACAGCTTGCCCTGCTAATAAAAGTTATATTCATTTGGTGGAATTTTGAGAAATGTTTATGATATGTTTTTTTTAAGAGTAAAATCTCAGAATCATTAACATATACCATTGCATCCAAGAGGCCAGAGACTGCGGATGGGTACCTACAAAAAAACAAAGTCTCAAATAATTTTGTACTTTGTTTGATTCCTAATTATGAAGACTTATTCAATTCTTTGGGCCTCTAGGCCCAGACTGTCTTGCAAATCTCTCTGTTCTATTAATAGAACCTAGGTCAATGTCTGACACATGGGACTTAGGTCAATGTCATTTGAATAAATGAACAAATGAAAAATTGATCCTTTACTCCATGTCAGGTCAGACTCTGAAGTTTTTGCTTCATATGTAATCCCACCTGCATCTACTCCTCAAACACTAAACTGTAGGAATTATTCTCAATTTACAGACAAAGAAAGACTTAAGGAGGATGTCATGGCTGAGAAGACTGCCTGTGTGCTGTCGCTTCAGCCATGTCGGACTCTTTGCAACCCCATAGACTGCAGCCCACCAGGATCCTCTGTCCCGGGGATTCTCCAAGCAAAAGGACTGGAGAGGGTTGCCATTCCCTCCTCCAGGCAGTCTTCCTGATCCAGGAATCGAACTGGAGTCACCTGCATTTTCTGCATTACAGGCAGATTCTTCACCACTGAGTCACCAGAGAAGTTTCACTGATAACAATTCCGATTTCTCTCAAGTCTTTTTCCCCAGTCGTTGTTCAGTCGTGTGCTCAGTCTCTGTGATCTCACGGACTGCAGCGTGCCAAGTTTCCCTGTCCTTCACCGTCTCCCCGAGGTTGCTCAAACTCATGTCCATTGAGTTCGTGATGCCACCAGAGTCCCACACAATTAATTACCACAGTTAACCCTTGGTATTAAACATGGAGGGCTTCCTTGGTGGTTCAGTGGTAAAGAATCCGCCTGCCAAAGCAGGAGACTCGAGTTCCATCCCTGGATCGGGAAGATCCTCTGGAGAAGGAAATGGCAACCCACTCCAGTATTCTTGCCTGAAGAATTCCATGGACAGAGGAGCCTGGTGGGCTACAGTCCGTGGAGTCAAAATAGTCTTACAGGACTTAATGACTAAAAAACAACAATTAAACATGGAGCTTGAACATTTCTTGTTGGAACTAAATATATGAGCAAAGCAGAAAATCATTCCTAAGTTCAAATAGGCAGGGTAATTCACACATCCTCCTTACAGATCTCTGGGTAAACAAGGGTGGACGTGTTAGTATCAGTGGACGTGTTATTAACAGTCTGATTTACTGATTTAGGAATTCTTTAGACAAAGATTGACTATCTAGGAAATAATTCTAGATCCTACTGCCTTCGTAACCACTTTCAAACACTTCCAAAACCACAACGTTCTAATAGTTTGTGAATTGTTCAGGCATTTTACTCTTTGTGCTCGTTCTTTCTCTTCCTGGCACCGTTCTGACTTCTAACAACAACAACAACAACAACAAAAAACAATACCTCTCCACAGCAAGGAATAAACTGGGAGAGCCAAGGGAAGAGAAACTCTGGGGATTTGCCCGCAGTTTTGGGAAGGCAGAGTTCTTGCCACGCCTCTTATTGCCCCCTCCCTCTTTACATCCTTACTGGGTAAATCAGAAATCAGCTTTCCTCTGGACTCTGTACAAAGTGAAAACTCTGATTTTAGCTGATACAAACTGTCCGCCCGCGCCCCCTCCCTGCCCGCCTGGTCCCCAGGTTCTTAGTTTCATCCCGAGTTACATGTGCCTTCGGTACTGAAGTTGTAGAAAGCCGACGAGCAAAGTGCAAGGGGCGGCGCCCTAAGACTTTACCCGACGAGGGTTGGGGCAGAAACCCAGGCCGCAGAGCAGTGAGAAACCTACAAAGATCGCGCCCAGTTCCGGTCTCGCCTTAAGCAGCCAAGTGACTCTGCAGCGAGTCAGACGCGAGGCGTTTTCACCTCTTAAAGAAAGAGGAGAGAGGTGGGCAGCCCAGCCGTGCCCAGCGTCCTCCCCCGGGGGTGTCCAGGGCGCATGGCCCTCCACCTTGCTTGAGCTTCGCCAAGCCAGCGCTGGGCGCGAGACGGGACGTCCGCCGGGTCCACGGCCGCGCCCTCTGCCGGCGGGATGACGTCGACACGGACTCTGGAAGTGAGTCTGAGTCAGTGGAAGCGTCTTTCTCGGGTGAAACTTGGGAGTCTTCCCACAACACCCTGAGCACCCCGTCAAGACATTCAGCTCTCCATAATTTGCGTGGACCTGTCTTCTGGAGTGGGAGTGGGAAGCCACGTATTTCTTGATCGACTCAGGCGTTCCCATAGAGTCTGGCATATTGTTGGCACCAATAAATATCTGTTGACCAGCTGAGTGAATGAATAAATGCATGAACGAGTACGTTAAGAGCCGGCGTTTCCCTTTCTAGACTCCACAGTACCCGCGACCGCCCGCCGGGTCTCATCGCCACCCGGCCGCAAAGTCCTCCGGCCCGGAGCAGACACTCACCTTCTCGGCAGGGCTCTCCGGGCGGCAGCCTCACCTGTCCCCCCATGGCCCCCGACGGGGCTTCCCAGGCGCAGAAGCTCGCTCCTCAAGCTCCCGGTCTCCTCCCGCTCCCCAGGCACCCGCGTTGGGCGGAGCTGCGGGGTCTCGGACTGCCGCGCGCAGACCCCGGCCCCGGGCAGCCTCAGCCAATGGGGACGGCGGGGTGGGGCCTCCCCTGGAGCCACGCCCCCGAGCCGCGGGCTGGGTGCCCATTCCCTCAGAGCGGCGGAGGCTGCGGTCCGCCCGCGCAGGTACGGGTGGTGGTCCGCCTACGGCCCCGGGGACCGCTGCTGCACCCAAGCAGAGCAGAAGCACAGGCACACTTCACGGGGTAAAGCGTCTCTCGGAGCGTGGAAATCGCCAGGTCAACTCCCGGGGAATTTTGTGATGTAAAAGTCTGTGCTAAGGCCCCCTTCAGGCTTCTCCCTGGTTGAAATGCCTTCTGCCAGGGGATTCTGAGGGCTCTGCTTTGGGTGTTCGCGGCTTTGCAGGGAAGTTGTGGCCCCTGGGATTCTGCTCTGATTACCGAGTAAAGTTTATTCTGGGGGCTTGAGAAGAAAGTTTGTTGTTTTGTACCAGTATCAGCTTTTCCCTAAGTCCCTAGGCTTCAAGCTCCCACCTTCCATCTCTCCCTTTCCTAAGTCATGTAGAGTTATTGCCCTAAACCCTAAAAAAAAGGCAATGCTTAAACTGAAGCGACTAATTCCTAACGTTTATGATAGTCTTACTTCACCATGCATATGTAGGCACTTTATGTGTATTAACTCGTTATATCCCACAACATAGTCTGTTAACCCCTAATTTACAGAAGAGAGTTCAGAGGAAAAGAATGAGATTAAATAATTTAACCAGCTATTCATTGGAAGGCTTGGTAGTCTTTATGCAGCACGATATGGGTATAATTCCTGGTAAAACTCTCACCACGGGAATGGGGTGCCTCTGTGTTCTGGGGCTTTGGCAGGGAAGGAAATACTCTTGTCTGCCTATTTTGCCTTTGCTGTAGGTAATCATGAACAATGCTATTAACTTTGTTACCTAGGAGTTGCGTAGCAGAGGCTCAATCTTGCTTTTCTTGTTCTTAGGCTAAGTGAAGAGTTAGGATCAGCGAACAGAACAATACAAGGTACACATTTTCACATGTAATTGGTTTGGTGGAGAAGGAATAGCATAGGGAGGTGAAAGTCGGAAGGAAGGGAGATTTATGCCAAACTTGGATTACTGTAAAGCTTAGATTTCTATTTAAAAGTTTTGTTTATACCTTAGAGTTGAAAATTCTACCTTATCAAAGTTTGGTGATGATAGTCAATAGGGATCTAAAGTACTATTTATTTATTACTTACTTAGTTAACTGACGCATATGTAGCATTTATATGGACAAATATTCTGAGATTTTTATGAATATTTGCTTTGTAAATTGTCATAATAGATAGAAACTATTCTTAATCCTCACTTTACAGATGACAAAAGGGAGGCACATAGAGACTCAAAAACTTGCCTGTGAACATATAGCTAGTAAGTGGTGGAACTGGGATGCTAACTGGGGCCTCAGAGTCTGTGCTCTTAACCCATTTGCTAATTGGATATTTTTTTTAAAAATGAAAAATGTATCTTTGAGATGATATATAAATCTAGATCTGCAACTATCGAGTGATTTTCCTCCGCTTTTTAAAATAATTATTTATTTATTTATCTTTGGCTGCACTGGATCTTCATTGATGCAGGGGTCTTTCTCTAATTGTGGAGAGTCGGGGCTACTCGTTGTGGTGGCTTCTCTTGTTGCAGAGCATGGGCTTTAGGCATGCAGGCTTCAGTAGCTGAGGCAATTGCGTTCAGCATTTGTGGTGCACGGGCTGAGCTGTTCCAAGGCATGTGGGCTCTTAGTTCCCCGACCAAGGACTGAACATGAGTCCCCTGCACTGGAAGGCAGATACTTAACCCCTGGACTATCAGGGAAGCCCCTGACCATGATATTTAAAATTCATGGTTTATTTCTGAAACTAAGCATCATTTCATGACTTGTATTGACAAGCAAACAGTACAAAGTTTCTCCACATAGAAATTGATAAAATAATCTACTCTGACTCAAGTGTTATTTAACTTGGCACTGCTGTCAGTAATACACAACCCTATCTCCTCCGTGGTAGGTTCCTTCCCTACTCTGAATCCTTTGGAGCCCTTCTATATTTAATTATGCTGCTTAACTAGAAATTTTGTGGGCTTCCCAGGTGGCCCTAGTGGTAAAGAATCTGCCTGACAATGCAGGAGATGCAAGAGACATGGCTTTTATCCCAGGGTGGGGAAGATCCTCTCGAGTAGGAAATGGCACCCCACTCTAACATTCTCGCTTGGAAAATTCTATGGACAGAGGAACCTGGTGGGATACACTCCATGGGGCCACAAAGAGTAGGACACAACAGAACACACATACACACACACCCCACACACAACCCGAAATTTTATACTCTAGCAGTAATTATTAATTAATAGGGAACTCCAAGACCTTTCAGTAAATAATATCTTAATAGCTGTCATAATTGAGGTTCTAATGTATGCTAGACCTGTTGCAAGAGTTTTGTGTAGAATATCTCTAATTACCATTAATTGATAAAAAGGATCCTTTCAACTATCAACTATACTGATAAAAACAAACACTTGCTAATTGGCAGAGCCAGTGTGCAAGTTACATTAGTTTGACTCCAAAGTCTGTTCGGTTTTCTAAGCAACTGTTAACATCAGGTGCTAAAATTTTATTACTCAGCTTCTTTTAGATATATAAGAATTAATAAAAATTCTATCAGTTTTTTAAGATCAGTTAAATTCAGTAATAATAAACATTTTCCTTTAAATTGCTTAATAGTTTATGAAGAGTTGTGTAGTTTCAGTTACAATAGCACAATGGTAACCAGGTATATGCCAAAGTCTTTGACTGTGTGGATCACAATAAACTGTGGAAAATTCTGAAAGAGATGGAGTTTCAGCTTCCAGAAATACCAGACCACTTGATCTGCCTCTTGAGAAACCTATATGCAGTTCAGGAAGCAACAGTTAGATCTGTACATGGAACAATAGACTGGTTCCAAATAGGAAAAGGAGTACGTCAAGGTTGTATATTGTCACCCTGCTTATTTAACTTCTATGCAGAGCACATCATGAGAAACGCTGGGCTGGATGAAGCACAAGCTGGAATCAAGATTGCTGGGACAAATACCAACAACCTCAGATATGCAGATGACACCACCTTATGGCAGAAAGTGAAGAGGAACTGAAAAGCCTCTTGATGAAAGTGAAAGAGGAGAGTGAAAAAGTTGGCTTAAAACTCAGCATTCAGAAAACTAAGATCATGGCATCTGCTCCCATCACTTCATGGCAAATAGATGGGGAAACAGTGTCAGACTTTATTTTTGGTGGCTCCAAAATCACTGCAGATGATGATTGCAGTCATGAAATTAAAAGAAGCTTACTCCTTGGAAGGAAAGTTATGGCCAACCTAGATAGCATATTAAAAAACAGAGATATTACTTTGCCAACAGAGGTCCATCTAGTCAAGGCTGTGGTTTTTCCAGTGGTCATGTATGGATGTGAGAGTTGGACTGTGAAGAAAGCTGAGCGCCGAAGCATTGATGCTTTTGAAGTGTGGTATTGGAGAAGACTCTTGAAAGTCCCCTGGACTGCAAGGTTATCCAACCAGTCCATCCTAAAGGCGATCATTCCTGAGTGTTTATTGGAAGGACTGATGCTGAAGCTGAAACTCCAGTACTTTGGCCACCTCATGCGAAGAGCTAACTCATTGGAAAAGACCCTGATGCCGGGAGGGATTGGGGGCAGGAGGAGAAGGGGACGATAGAGGATGAGATGGCTGGATGGTATCACCAACTTGATGGACATGAGTTTGAGTAAACTCCAGGAGTTGGTGATGGACAGGGAGGCCTGGTGTGCTGCGATTCATGGGGTCACAAAGAGTCGGACACGACTGAGAGACTGAACTGAACTAAACTTAGGTATGTACACTTCTTACAGGTAGGGCTGTGATTCTGTAGGCTCTAAAATCCTGTTTTATTAATTCAGTAGATCTGGTTTTACAGGTTGGATGATTATGATCTGTAATTAGTATGTTCTTTTCCTGTAAACAAATCTACCTGAAAAGCTAAATTATAATTAAGGAGTTAGTTTGCTCATTAGCAGAAATCTCACCACGTATTGAGGGCTTCCCAGGTGACTCAGTGGTAAAGCATCCACCTGCCAGTGTAGGAGACTCAGGAGATTCAGGTTCGATCCCTAGGTTTGGAAGATTCTCTGGAGTAGGAAATGACAACCCACTCCAGTGTTCTTGCCTGGAAAATCCCATGAACAGAGGAGCCTGGCAGGCTACAGTCCATGGGATCACAGAGAATTAGACAGGACTGAGTGAAGCCAGTCCTACACACACAGCCATATATTGAACACCTCATTTGTGGAAGAAAGTTTACTTACTATGTTAGATATATCTTTTAACTAAGAAATAGAGAAGACTTAGAAAATATTTTTAAAAATTGAAGTATAGTTAATTTACAGTATGTCAGATGACACCACACTTATGGCAGAAAGTGAAGAAGAACTCAAGAGCCTCTTGATGAAAGTGAAAGAGGAGAGTGAAAAAGCTGGCTTAAAACTCAACATTCAGAAAACTAGGATCATGGCATCTGGCCCCATCACTTCATGGCAAATAGATGGGTAAACAGTGACAGACTTTATTTTGGGGGCCTTCAAAGTCACTGCAGATGGTGACTGCAGCCATGAAATTAAAAGACACTTGCTCCTTGGAAGAAAAGGTGTGACCAACCTAGACAGCATATTAAAAAACCGAGACATTACTTTGCCAACAAAAGTCCATCTAGTCAAAGATATGGTTTTTCCAGTAGTCATGTATGGATGTGAGAGTTGGACTATAAAGAAAGCTGAGCACTGAAGAATTGATGCTTTTGAACTGTGGTGTTGGAGAAGACTCTTGAGAGTCCCTTGGACTGCAAGGAGATCCAACCAGTCCATCCTAAAGGAAATCAGTCCTGAATATTCATTGGAAGGACTGATGCTGAAGCTGAAACTCCAATATTTTGACCACCTGATGTGAAGAATTGATTCATTTGAAAAGACCCTGATGCTGGGAAAGATTGATGACAGGAGGAGAAGGGGACAACAGAGGATGAGATGGTTGGATGGCATCACCGACTCAATGGACATGAATTTGAGTAGGCTCTGAGAGTTGGTGATGGACAAGGAAGCCTGGCGTGCTGCATTCCATGGGGTCGCAAAGAGTCAGACACGACTGAGAGACTGAACTGAACTGACTGAAGTGTACAGCAGAATGATTCAGTTATACATATATTCTTTTTCACATTCTTTTCTATTATGTTATTATAATTATAATATAGTTCTCCATGCTATACAGTAGGTCTATACTGCTTAGCTATTTTATATATAGTAATATGTATATAAATTCATTTGTGTCACTTTTTCAGATTCCACATATAAGTGATATTATATGATATGAAATAGAGAAGTTTTATAACTTGCCCTCAGTAACACAGTTAAAAAGAAGAAGAACTGGATTTTGAACCAAAGTGTATCTGACATCCTGACTGTTAAGCCAGATTGCCTCTCATAGGGAGTGGTATGCACACTCCCTATCCCAGTGCCTGGCATGTAACACTCCCCATTTTTTCTTAACTGAATAAGGGCACTAGCATTTTGTCAATCTTGCACATTTTATGTATTTTGGACTCTGATTTATTGAATGAAGAAGATTGAGAAGATATTTAATAAATGTATATTATATTAATATTGATACATACTAGCCATTTGGAAGTGGTAGATTAATGAAAATCATGGATCATCTCAAAAAAGAACACGTTTTCATGCATATACCACATCATGTTATAGTATCATGTGGTCCTGGACTCCCAAATTATGCTAATGGGATTTAAGAACTTTTGGGTTCAAAGGGTAGTGGAAGGCAGTTCTACTGTTTATCTCCTTATCAGTATTGCTACTCTCAAAGCTGTACAGGCTCTACTTTCTCTTGCTGGAATCCTGAATAATAAGGTAAATACAGGTACGGGAATAAATTTTTCATTCATCTATTTCAATGAATATTACTGAGGCACTGATATGCACTAACTCCTTATTTTCCAAACAGATCCCCCATCTCCCTCTATCCCCATCCTGTTCTTCTTGGTGCCTTCCTATCTCAGTAAATTACAATCTCTTCTTTAGTTTCATGTGTCAAAATCTAAAGTCCGCCTTGACTTCATTCTTTCACTCACACCACCTCCCACCCCTGCCTCCATGTAGTCAATCAGCAGATCTTATTGTCTCTGTCTTAAAAATACATGCCTTTTTCATCATCTCCACATCTGCCATCCTGGTCTGAACCACTGCCATCTCTCACTGAATTGCTGTCATAGCCTCCTAACTGTTCTTCACATGATCTGTCCTCTAAGACCTTAACTCCTTCCCCTCCAGCCTTTGTTTCCTCTAACTTAGCCACCTGACCTCTTTGATGTTCTTTAAATACTCTAAGGCAGTCCTGTTTTTGAGCTTTGCGCATGTTTTCTTGCTAGGCAGGATCTGCCCCCTAGAACTAGGCATGGCCAGCTTTGTGCCTATATTGAGGTCTCAGCTAGGTGAGGTCTTCCCTGAATACCCCATCTAAAACTGTCCTGCCTTATCCCACATCATTTTCTCTCCCCCTGCCTTATTTTATCATATTGTTGATCACTGTCTGACTTCTGTGTTTACTGCTTGGTTTATTGTCTTGTGCTGTCCTGCCCCACTAGAATGTATCCTCCATGAGGGCAGGAACTTAGTTTTGTTTGCTATTAAACTTCTTAGCGCTTAGAAGGGATCCTGGCACTGAATATCTGTTAAATGAATGATTATGCATGGTATTGAGCTAGACACTAAAGATACAGTCATGAATAGCACAGACACCATCCCTTGTGGAGTTTACAATTTTTATAGGGAAGACAGACATTAAACAATGTAGCTCAGCTGGTAAAGAATCTGCCTGCAATGCAGGAGACCTGTGTTTGATCCCTGGGTAGGGAAGATCCCCTGGGGAAGGGAAAGGCTACCCACTCCAGTATTCTGGCCAGGAGAATTCCATGGAGTGTATAGTCCATGGGGTCACAAAGAGTCAGACACTACTGAGTGACTTTTACTTTACACGAAATTTAATTATTATGGTTATAAGTGCTGAGAAGACATCATTGACCATTCTGACTACAGGTCTTGGTATGCTGAAAGACATACTATCAAATATTTAATAATTTAGGGCCAAGTGCCAGAATCCTTTAAATCACACAGTTTTTGAAATGAAAATACAACAGAATCAATGTCACACAAATGAGCATCTACAGTTAGAGGCAGTTTAAATAGGATTATAAAGATTTAGAGAGAGCTGACGAAGCAAGGCTGGGAACCAGACTAAAAGTAGCCTACTAAACAGATAATCCAGTGCGGCTGTGTTCTCTCCATCAGTCAAGGTTACTGCAGGCCCCAGGAAGAGAAATCCATTGGTAGGCCAGGTCAAGTTAATTGTCCTTTGGAGGGGAAAACAAAATGAAACAAGATGAAACATACTTTTACCCTTTTAAATTTGGGTAAATCAGAAAAATATCCTAGTATGTGTGTTGTATATATAAATACAACATTCCTACTTACCTTCAATTTCAGCAGAGATAATTTTCCCCCAGAAGTTTTCTTGACCAACTCTTCTCCTCTCCAAATCTTAGGGCTTCTTTCGTGTGTTTCCTTAACCCTCTATCACTCTTTTGTAAGCACCTCTTGCTTTGCCTGCTTCCCTCTTGTGGACAATCTCTAAGGAAAGGGCTCCCATATCTTAGAACAGCACCCAGCATAGTGTAGTGCTCGGGAATTACATGTTGGATGAATTCCGTGCCTTTTTGAAGGACTATTATTTCACATTGTTAAGTACTGTACACACAGAAAACATAGATTTTCATTTTTAAAAACTGAAGAGGATTATTTTATTTGGTCACACACTGCTAGAATTATGTAACAAATTGTTTAGAAACAAGGTATAAAAAATAGCTCTGTATCTTTACCTGTTAGTTGTTTAATAGCCACATGTACTTGGCTGTCAAAAGTCCAGTCGCAACATGTTGAATACAGGCAAGGCCTAAGCAATGTGCTGCCAAGCTCCAGTTTAGAGGAAAGCGAAAGGAGAGAGCATGCTATCAAGTGTTCTCTTATATATACCATGAGCGCATCGTATGCTGTAATCTCGCTGCATTTTTCTCACAAAAACCTGAAGGAGGTATTATATTTCCATTTTCCAGATAAGGAAATTGAGACTCAGAAAGATTAAGTCATTTTCTCAAGACTGCACAACTAGCAAGTGTCATCCCAAGAATCAAAAATATTCATCCTTAATTATAGTTTTGGAATAGGAAAGGTGCACAAAGGCAGTGTAAGCTAGTAAGGGAAGATAAAATAAATGAGAGATTCTAATGGTGTGTATGTGTGATTCATTGGGGAATAGCTATTTTATAACGGCAAGTTCTGTGAAGTTTTATGTCAACTAGGGGTTGAGTTGGCAGGAGGAAGAAAGGTATCAGAATTATTGCTCAAACTTATTTAATTCGTTGAATCATTCTAAGAGTGTTTCAGTTAACAGGCAATCCAGGGGAAAATGAATGGCATTATGAGGGGGCAAGTTCCTAATCTTGTCATCTTGTTTTATTTTTAGGTATATTTGTTTTAGTTACATCTTTGGGCTTCCCTCACAGCTCATTGGTAAAGAATCTGCCTGCAATGCAGGAAACCTCAGCTTGATTCCTGGGTCGGGAAGATCCACTGGAGAAGAGATAGGCTACCCATTCCAGTATTTTGGGGCTTCTCTTGTGGCTCAGCTGGTAAAGAATCTGCCTGCAATATGGGAGACCTGAGTTCAATCCCTGGGTTGGGAAGATCCTCTGGAGAAGGGAAAGACTACCCACTCCAGTATTCTGGCCTGGAGACTGTATTCCATGGACTATATAGTCCGTGGGGTCACAAAGCATTGGATATGACTTTCACTTGGTGTATGAGGTAAGATTAGAAAAAGATTGCTCTAAATAACCATAAGATATTTCCTGAGTCAGCAAATGTACTTTTTTTTTTTAACTTTTTTTTGGCCATGCCACATGACTTGTAGGATCTTAGTGCCCTGACCAGGGATAGCATCTGGGCTCCTGGCACTGGAAGTGTGGAGTCCTAACCACTGGACCACCAGGAAATTTTTAAGAAATATATTTTAAACTTTTAAAAGAAAGCATACACATTTGTCATAGTAGACTAATTATTATAAAATAAAGTTTAACTCTGCTATTTATCTTTAAAAAAATTTTAATAGTCACTTATCAAGTGTTTACCATACTTTCAGTTCAGTTCAGTCACTCAGTCGTGTCCAGCTCTTTGTGACCCCGTGAACCACAGCACTCCAGGCCTCCCTGTCCATCACCAACTCCCTGAGTTCACCTAAACCCATGTCCATTGAGTCGGTGATGTCATCAAACCATCTCATCCTCTGTCGTCCCCTTCTCCTCCTGCCCTCAATCTTTCCCAGCATCAGGGTCTTTTCAAATGAGTTAGCTCTTTGCATCAGGTGGCCAAAGTACTGGAGTTTCAGCTTCAGCATCAGTCCTTCCAGTGAACACCCAGGACTGATCTCCTTTAGGATGAACTGGTTGGATCTCCTTGCAGTCCAAGGGACTCTCAAGAGTCTTCTCCAACACTACACTTCAAAAGCATCAATTCTTCGGTGCTCAGCTTTCTTTATAGTCTAACTCTCGCATCCATACATGACCACTGGAAAAACCACAGCCTTGACTAGACGGACCTTTGTTGACAAAGTAATGTCTCTGCTTTTCAATATGCTGTCTAGGTTGATCATAACTTTCCTTCCGAGGAGTAAGCATCTTTTAATTTCATGCCTGCAGTCACCATCTGCAGTGATTTTGGAGCCACCAAAAATAAAGTCAGCCACTGGTTCCACTGTTTCCTCATCTATCTGCCATTAAGTGATGGGACCGGATGCCATGATCTTAGTTTTCTGGATGTTGAGATTTAAGCCAACTTTTTCACTCTTCTCTTTCACTTTCATCAAGAGGCTCTTTAGTTCTTCTTCACATTCTGCCAAAAGGGTGGTGTCATCTGCATTTCTGAGGTTGTTGGTATTTCTCCCAGCAATCTTGATTCCAACTTGTGCTTCATCCAGCCCAGCGTTTCTCATGATGCACTCTGCATAGAAGTTAAATAAGCAGGGTGACAATATACAGCCTTGATGTACTCCTTTTCCTATTTGGAACCAGTCTGTTGTTCCATGTCCAGTTCTAACTGTTGCTTCCTGACCTGCATACAGGTTTCTCAAGAGGCAGATCAAGTGGTCTGGTATTTCTGGAAGCTGAAACTCCATCTCTTTCAGAATTTTCCACAGTTTATTGTGATTCACACAGTCAAAGGCTTTGGCATAGTCAATAAAGCAGAAAGATGTTTTTCTATTTTAGGAAGTATAATAATCTCTTCATGTTACTATATCTCATTTTAATCCTCAGATCTGCAAGATATTATCATGTCCATTCCATGGAAACTGAAACTGAGGCCCAGAGGGTTCACTACCATGCTCTAGTCTCAGAGCTGGTGAACTTGGAGCTGAGATTCAAGCCAAGCCTGTGACTCCAAAACCTCTGCGTGTAAACTCAGCATGGCGTCATAGACACCACCCCAACCTAAAGGTGACTGTGTAAGAGAGACGGAAGTAAAGTGAACATTAAATTTAAGAACAAGAGGTTCTTTTTTATTAGACAAGTATAATTTTCTGAAAAATCCTTACTTCCAAGAAGAGATATCTAACTAAGCATATTAAGGAAGTCTACAGTAATAAATCAGAAAAAAAAAGAGTATGTGAAGTGAAATGAAAGTTGCTCAGTCATGTCCAGCTGTTTGCGATCCCCTGGACTATACAGTCCATGGAATTCTCCAGGCCAGAATACTGGAGTGGATACCATTCCCTTCTCCAGGGGATCCTCCCAACCCAGGAATTGAACCACGGTCTCCTACACTGAAGACAGATTCTTTACTAGCTGAGCCACCAGAAAAGCCCTTAGTGAGTATGTAAACTATCAAATATTGCATTAAAAACTCTGAGGAAAATTTACTGTTTGGTCGTTAGATTAATATTTGGACACTAACTGGTATATCTTATTGCCACACCTAAAGTATGCCTTATTATTTCAGGGGCGCTAAAACTCATCCAATTTTATTTCTGACTAGATATGTTTCAGACATACAGCTCTTCCACAAAACACACATTAAATGGGTCAATTAATAAATAAGGTCACCTTATTTATATTTAATAGTTTTATTATGATGGCACTCTATTTAAAATTCTAGTCATAATTTGTAAAAGCCTATAATTCTATCCAGATTGTAATGCTGGGTGAATTGAAAATAGAACTTTAATAAAATTCATTAGCCAATATTACCTTGGGTTAATTTTAACTGCAAATTTGTTAAGAGGTATAGTATGAGAAAACCCCTTTTGTTCCTAAATCTGTCACATATTAATAAGCTTGGGCTCTAACAAAGGATAATGGTGCTTGGCTGTTATTTTCATCTGTATATAAATCCGCAAATCCAATACTGGCTCATGAAAATCCTCCTTTGTCAATGCCAGAGAACTGTTTCTTTCCTTGGGAATGATTAGGAAATCTAGTTGTTCGTGCATATTTAAAGAAAGGAAAAAGATCAGTGTATTTATTTCTTTTAAAAATTAGGACCTGGATTTTGACAATGTCCAGATTTACACTATATCCCTGTTTCTTTTGGATATACCACTGACTTCTGTTTCTAGAAGACATAGATATAGTGCTTAAGCAACCAAAGGTAAGAACTCAGTGGTAATTAAAATTATATTTTCACATATGTTTATACCTCTGTCTCGATTTATTAATGCATCAGCATTTGCTTTGTTTTCCATGGTATATACTTTCTAGCTACAAGTGATGGTTTTATTTTTGTTGATTTCTCTGTAGTTTTGACAGATAAATGAATATTTTACTGAATACAATTTAGTTAAAGATACAATTTTAATTAAAAATAACACTAAATAAAGTCTGGCAATATGGTCCTGCTAATCTGCATATCACAGCATAGTAAATACTACTTTTTTGCAAGTTTCAAGTTCATTTTTACAAATGTAAGTATAGTTGATTTACAGTATTGTCTTAGTTTCTAGTGTACAACACAATGAATTTGGTTTTATATATGAATGTATGTGTATACATATGTTACATATATATATTCTTTTTCAGATTCTGTTCCATTTGGATTATTAAAAGATATTGAGTAGAATCCCCTGTGCTATATACAGTAGGTCCTTGTTGTTTACCTTCAAGTTCATTTTTAGAAGTCAAAACAATACCTTTGTTCAGATGTGTCTTTCCTCAAAGGAAGTATCATATACTAGGTTTTCTTTCTTTTTAAGATATTTGAAGGTGGAACACTGTCAAATTCATATAAATTTTAATAAAACTTCCTGAAAATATGAGCTCCAACTCATTGGAGACATTTAAGAACTTTTTAAAAGTTAGTTACTTTATAAGCATTATTATAGCAACCTGCACACCTCCTTTAGAGGTAAGTGGTCTAAAGAGGTTTAATGACTCTCTCAAGGTAACATATTACCATTATGTGGTGGAGCCAGAATTTAAATTATCTTGCTTTCTTTTATTTCTCCATGACAAGGCATGTATAATTTAATTAGACTTTTAAAAACTTAGCAATTATTTGGTAGCTTTACTTTCCTGGCCTCCCTGGTGGCTCAGAAGGTAAAGAATCTAAAGAATCTGCCTGCAAGGCAGGAGACTTGGGTTTGATCACTGAGTCAGGAAGATGCCCTGTAGAAGGGAATGGCTACCCACTCTAGTATTCTTGCTTAGAGAATTCCATGGACAGAGAAGCCTGGGGGGGTTCGGTCCACAGGGTCACCAAGAGTCAGGAACCACTGAGTGACTGACACTTTCACTTTTTTTACTTTATTTTTATAAACTTAAAACTACTCTTTATCATGTTTATTGTGCCAAGATTACAGGATTTTAAATATTTTTGCTTTCATTCTGTATCAGAAAGTTAGACTTTATTAAACTGAGGTTTTAAAGTGGTCCTACTGTTAAAGACATGTCTTATAAACTAGCTTTTCACTCCTTGACCTTTTCTGTTTATATATCCCTCAGTCAATTTGTTCCACTATATTCATTCTTTCACTTACTGTTCTTTCTATAAATGTTACTCACTTACAGTTTTGTTAGATGAAGCAGGCAGAAAAAAGAGAATGGGGAAGAAGGTGGTAAAGCATCATGGTGTTAACTGTAAATAAAAGACCTAATAATTATTGGTTATACTTTATATCCCATAGCGCAGGGGTCCCCAACCTCCAGGATCTAATGCTTGATGACCTGGGGTGAAGCAGATGTAATAACAATAGAAATAAGGTGTACAGTAAATGTAATGCCCTTGAATCCTTACCAAACCATCCCCCTCAACCCTGGTCCTTGGGAAAATTGTCTTCCACGAAATTGGTCCCTGGTGCCAAAAAGGTTGGGTACCGCTGCATAGAGAATATACCCTCTTTCCTCTACTCTTGGAATATTGGTACATACTGATCACAAAAATAACCTCAATTAGGCAAAAAAAAAAAGTATACATTCTCTGGTCACAGTCAAATAAAGTTAAAAATTAATAAGTTTAAATTAAGGACCCTACCCCTTAGAAATGAAAAAAGGGGGGTGGGGTGGGAAGGGGAGAAATATCAAATAACTCTTTGAAAATAATAACAAGACACTATTATAGAGCTTTCTCTTTTTCATGGAGGTAATTTTTTAAGCTATGAAATTAATAGTGCTAAAAACTTAAAAGTCTGGATAAAATAGATTATCTTCTACATAAACAAATGCCTAAATTTAAATTGAAGAGTAAAACTTAAATTGACTAATACTTATGGACATGATTTTAAAAAGGGGTCCAAAACTACCTCCAATAAAGCTACAGTACCCTAGATATTTTTATTTATCATTCAATAAAGACTTATTTGGTGCCGATTATGTGCCAGTGATTGTCTTAGATAGAAACTTTGCTTTGTTTCCCACTGTGTCCCCATCAGTAGGTCGGCGGGATAAATCCACACCATGCCAGAGGCCATCACCTGACATAAGAGTGCATGGGAATCAGGCCATCATATCTTAAGTTTTGGCTATGGCACTAATCAGGCAACTGGCACTTTCCTACATCCCCTCAAAGGAAAAATAGCATGTGCCTTCTCATCAGCAGGCGACCATTATGCCAAGATTTTGAATTATGGTAATATAGATACCCTAGAGTGTGAAGCAAGTGCTTATAATTACACATGATAGTTCTCAAATGTTACAAATGTTCCCAGTTACAAATCAACTTAGCTTTAGCTGATGAAAGGTAACTAGTGAAATTTAATGTATATTCTTGAAAAAATAGGAAATTACTAATAAAATAAAACTTCCTTAACACAATAAAGAAAATTTATCTAGAACCAGTGAGAAAAATAGGAGAAATTCTAGAGACTGAAACAGAAGCAGGATATATTATCTATTATTTAACAGTGTTCTATAACTTCTACTCAACATAATGAAATGAGAAAAATAAACAAGATATACATTTTGAAGAGATAAAATTATTGTTAATTGTGGGTATTGCCTACCTAGAACATGCAAATGGATCAACTTAAAACTATTAAATCTGAAGTTCAATAAGATGATAGGCTGCAAGATAAATATATAAATTGACAACTCTCCTATAAATTAGTAGTAACTAGTGAGACAATATGTTTAAAAAATCTTATTTACAAATACAAATTTAAATACATAGAATACATTTAACTAGAAATATGCATAGCTTGTTTAATGAAAACTATAACGACTTAAAACATATATAGTAGACTTTAAAAGCTATCAATAAATGAAGAGACGTCCCTGTCAGGTAATTAAAAATTTTAATATATTAAGTATGTTGATTCTCTCAAAATTAATCCGTAAATGTAATGAAATCTCTTTTCAAAGCACATTGTTTTCTTGGGAAATGATAAAATTATTCTAAAGGCAATTAGGACTAAGAAATGTACATATTGTACTATTATAGTATTTAAATGTGATCATTAAAATGATGGTAGAGGGTAGATGTTTAAGTTTTGAGAGTAGTGTTTGTGCAATAAAATAAATATCAAAAGTAAAGCAAAGGTTTTTTGGAAGGTTTTTATGAGCCGGGCATTATGTAAGTTTCTGGAAACATAAACCTCAGAGCTCACAGGTACCTGATCTCAAGTCTGGTGGGACAGACCCTGATAACTGGATCATGATGCAGTGATGGGTCAGGGCACTCGCGAAAAGTCTTCTGCATCACATGAGTGCTGAGGGGAAGCCACAAGCAGCCAGTCACCCTAATCCTAGGCATTAGAATACTTGCTCTGTGCTTCATCCCTTACCTTCTTCAGATGCTGTTTCTTCTGCCAGGAGTGCTCATTTCCACTACTCCCTTAGTAGGCGTTTGCCTACTCATCCTTCAAAACCCAGTCACATATTCCCTGCTTTGGAGAGCTTTTCGTGAATCTCCTGACTCCACAGAGCCTTTATACACACAATATTGTCATACTGGATTTTTGTTACTTACAGGGCTCTCTTATTAACTTCTTTAGGGCTGGAAGCCTGTCTTAACATGGCATCCTTCCTCTCTTCTTCCTTGCCTTCACACTGCAGCAAGCTATATGGCGCATAGCACGTGCTCAGCAAGTGTTGAGAAACAAAAATATTAAAGTAAAGATGAGATTATGTTATCTTCAAATTGTTTAAAGTAAAATTATCAGTAGTTTTAATGTGTTCTTTTGGGTATAAGACATAGATTTATAAGAAAAGCAGGGGAAAATTATCTTAAATTTCAAATAGTCATTGTGACTGACAAAATTCCTGTGTAATTAGAATCCAGGGGACCTCAAGTGCTGGGTTAGAAATACTTATTTGCCTCTTTGTATGTTTATTCACTATTGTTTCCATCAAATTTTGTATTTGCTTTGTCCCAAGGATGTAAAGAGCAAAGAAAGTTCTCTGCTTTTAAGAAGCTTAGAAAAGAATTGGTAAAGTGGAATAGTCATATGCAAATGTAGATGTATCTACAAGGAAGTAAATGCTTGTGGCTAACATAATGGTTTAAAATATAGTCAATACATATAATAGATGGTAAAATTACAGCAGATTTTGTGGAAGATGAAACCCTAATTTAGACTTTCCCCAAAGGCTTCTCATCAGCATCCATTTTCTGAGAAATCCCATTCTCCTCAGATTGCATTTCCTGAGAAACAAATATTTGAGTGAGGTACCCTAACATAAGGGTCAGGGAAACCTGCAGGTAATTATAATTTATTAATTTTTACGGTCAATTTTTAGAATTCAGAATACTTTGTGATTGAGTGGGGAAAAGCGGAGAGGATAATGCATTAAGGCTTCCAACCATTGTGGAAAGTGTTCATTCTTACCCTTGATTAGTGTAACACATTGATTCTAGAGAAAATTTTCTTTGATGATGTAGGATCTTGTGATGCTCCAGAGTTTTAATATATATGACTTTATTGTTATAATCCATACTTTAAGTTTATTTGAAAAATATTCCTAGTCCTGGTCATTGGGAATGGAGTAGCAGTTTTGCTCTTAGGATGTTTACTTTTCTGGCATTTATATCACTGTTTTCTTGTAAAATGTTTGGCTAAAAAAATGAGTCTAGAAAATATATTTGGTTATTCGATGGTTTATTAACTGCCTTTTGATTAATTGAGATTTTACTTTATGATGGTCCCTGTGCGAATTTTCTGTGAATTGTAAAGGTGATGATAATGACTAGGATAATAATGACCACCTTAGTGAAATTGTTGCTTCTTGAGAAAGTGTTAGGGTTAGGGTTATTCTTTTGAGAAACTATATTGAAATTTATCCTTTTATTATAAAATTAATATATGCATATTGTATAAAGTTCAAATAACGCAAAGATCTAATCTCCAGCGGTAACTATTGTTTATAGTTTACTGCATGTTGTTCTGCATTTTTTTCTGAGCCTTGAATTTTACTGGTTTCATTGGCAGATTAGAGTACATTCTTTAGAATAGCTTTGCACTAATGGAGAAGAAAGCATTTCTCTTTAACAAGGTACCTATTTACTTAGTGTCAGTGTAAAAATAATGTTGTTGTTGTTGTTGTTCAGTCGCCCAGTCGTGTCCAACTCTTTACAACCCCATGGACTGCAGTGTGCCAGGCCTCCCTGTCCCTCACCATCTCCCAAAGTTTGCCCAAGTTCATGTCCATTGCATCAGAAATGCCATCCGGCTATCTCACCCTCTTCTCCTTTTGCCCTCAATCTTTCCCAGCATCAGGGACTTTTCCAGTGAGTCGGCTGTTCGCATCAGATGACCAAAATATTGGAGCTTCAGCTTCAGCATCAGCTCTTCCAACAAGTATTCACAGTTGATTTCTCTTAAGATTGACAAGTTTGATCTCCTTGCTGTTCAAGCGACTCTCATGAGTCTTCTCCAGCACCACAGTTTGAAGGCATTAGTTCCTCAGCGCTCTGCCTTCTTTGTATTCATACATACAAATAATGGATGAATACCAAATACATCATTTTCTCAATTTTGGGGGGACATTCACAAAGAATTCTACTCCAGAAAGCACCAACATATAGGAATCCTCATACAAGTTGAATCGTCTTTGGCTAATGCTAAAGCGGGAGTTGGTGATGGACAGGGAGGCCTGGTGTGCTGCCGTCCATGGGGCTGCAAAGAGTCAGACACAACTGGGCAACTGAACTGAACTGAAAGCTGAAGCTCCTGCTTTGGTTACCCAATACAAAGAGTTGACTCATTGGAAAAGATCCTGATGCTGGGAAAGATTGAAGGCAGGAGGAGAAGGGGGTGACAAAAGATGAGATGGTTGGATAGCATTACCCACTCAATGGAAATGAGTTTGAGTAAACTCCAGGAGATGGTGAGGGACAGGGAAGTCTGGCATGCTGCAATTCATGAGATCTCAAAGAGTCAGACACGACTGAGTGAATGAACAACAAATAAGTAAACTGTGGGTCCTCTGAGCTGCATAATATGCAACTGTCTTTGTTTAAAGATGATGCTTTAAAGTCTGCATGCTCTGCCAGACTTAGAGACTGGATAGCTCAGGTCAGTTTTCAATTTTATCCAGAAGTAGTTCACTGCTTATGTGACATAATATGGTCAAAACATAGTTGTGATGATAATTAAATGAGATTATATGATGATAATTAAATGAGATTAAAGGAGTTAGATTGCTTAGCAAGACAAACACTGGTAAACAAGTATTTCTTGCTAAATAATTTAGGGGGTTTACATGTTAGTAACGTACACAAGTGGCATTGCTGTGCTGTGCTGCGCTTCGTTGCTCAGTCGTGTCTGACTCTTTGAGATGCCCTGGACTGTAGCCCACCAGGCGCTTCTGTCCATGGGGACTCTCCAGGCAAGAATACTGGAGTGGGTTGCCATGCCCTCCTCCAGGGGATTGTCCCAACCTGGGATCAAACCCAGGTCTCTCGCATTGGAGGTGGATTCTTAACCATCTGAGCCACCAGGGAAGCCCATGAATACTGGAGTGGGTAGCCTATTCCTTCTCTCGGGTATCTTCCTGGTCTAGGAATCGAATCAGGATCTCCTGCATTACAGGTGAATTCCTTATAGCTGAGCCACCAGGGAAGCCCCGTGAATGGCATTCAGTTCAGTTCATTTTAGTCACTCAGTTATGTCTGACTCTTTGTGACCCCATGGAATGCAGTATGCCAGTCTTCCCTGTCCATCACCAACTCCTGGACCTTGCTCAAACTCATATCTATTGAGTCTATGATGCCATCCAACTATCTCATCCTCTGTCATCCCCTTCTCTTCCTACCTTCAATCTTTCCCAGCATCGGGGTCTTTTCCAATGAGTCAACTCTTCTCAAGAGGTGGCCAAAGTATTGGAGTTTCAGCTTTAGCATCAGTCCTTCCAATGAATATTCAGGACTGATTTCCTTTAGGATGGACTGGTTGGATCTCCTTGTAGTTCAAGGGATTCAGAAGCATCAATTCTTCGGCACTCATCTTTCTCTAGTCCAACTCTCACATCCATACATGACTACTGGAAAAACCCTAGCTTTGACTAGACATGGAGCTTTGTCAGCAAAGTAATGTCTCTACTTTTTAATGAATGGCATTAGTAGAGCACTAATTTTTGAATTTTATGCTTTATAATATTATGCTTAATTCAGAAAGGTAAAATTAAAGTGCAGTTAATAGAGGACCAGGGGTACATGTTCACTTGGAAGATAATAATAATGCATAACACCCAGCAGGCATTAAATATGTGTTGAAAGAATGAAAGAACCCAACTGAAAAATGTGCCAAGAATATAAACTTCTAATAAATCCAAATGATTAATAGACTCATGAGAGTTTGTCCAACTTCTTCAGTAAAGGCAAATCAAAAACCATAGTGCAACAAATTTGTCTCATAAAATTTGGAAAAAACACCCTAAGATCTGACAATATTAAGAGTTGGTCTGGTGTGGAGGAAATGATATACCTGTATAGGATTCACAGAATGTAAAATGATACACAACCTTGAGCAGCAGTTTAGCTGATCTCATAAGCTGAAAGGAGAACCAGCCATTCCACTTCTGGGTGTAGACATAAGGACTACTCTTGCACAGGTGTCTAAGGAAACATGCAAAGGATTTTTATAGTAGCATTGTTCATAATAGCAAAAAACTGGAAAGAACCAATTTTTCATTAATAGAAAGAAGAGGTACAAACAGAAAAAAAGGAACAATATACAGGTTACAGTATTAACAAACAAAATTATAAATGAAATAGGAAGTCAGAATTATACACTTATACACATGTCTCAAACTATGCTTTGGTTATGGACGCTTATATATCTATGTAAAAGGATGGAATGAGCTGGAAAGATAACACACCAAACTTACCGTAGTGGTTGCTTCTGGGTAGAGGGTAGAGGGAAGACAAGGTTGGAACTGGGTGGTGGCAGCTTGGTAAAAGGACCTAAAGTTTAGATATAAAGTTTAATTTTATTTTTAATTGGAAGATAATTGCTTTACATTGTTGTGTTGGTTTCTGCCATACATGGTTGAAGCATTGTTATATGTATAACATGTAAGTTATAAGTATATAACATATAAGCATATGTATATGTGACTCTCTCTTGAAACTCCTTCCACCCAATAAAATGAAATTTTATTGTTTTTCAAATGCCATCAAATGTGGGAAGCAAGTTTGACAAAAGACAAAAGTTAGCTTTGTTAATTCCTGGTGGTAGAACTATGGGTAACATAATTTTACATTGTTTTGCATTTTGAAATGAGGGTCACTATGCATAACCTCAAATTTATTAATGTGCATTGTACAATATTCAGAAAATGCAGTAGTCCCCTTTCTATGCTTATTGCCCATTCTCATCCATGGTTTTCTTTCCTCAGAGGCAGGTAATAACTGTTACCACTTTCTTGTTGCATCTTCTTTTCTCTTTCTCCACACACATGCATAAACACACATGAATATATATATGTGTGTATATATATATATAAATCTTTTCTGACATAAGGTAATATGCTATATCTTCAAGAACTTACAACACCTATTCATTTAGAAGTATTTTGTTATTTTTAATAACTATATAGTATTTCCTCATGTCTTTTTTGAAGGAATAAAAAGGGAGAAAGAAATTGAGAGGGAGGGATGGAAATTGTGACTTTGTTGCAGAAGAAAGGGTAATAATTCAGTAGACAATGGTGAAATCTTGAAGACTCGAGAACAAGAATATGCTATGTATATGCTCCTTAAGAAGATTAATTTGGGAGTACTTTGAAGGATGAACAAGGGGAAGGGTGAGGCTGGGGATAAATAAATCAGCTAAAGACTTAGTCAAAGATAAGTGGCAACAAGCACCTGACCAACCCCTAGTGATAATTAGAATGAAAAAGTGGGAGTGTGGGCAAGAGCAGTTGTAAAATAGGATATGTAATACTTGACAGAGTGACTGGGGGAAAGGAAAGAGTCAAAGATAATGAACTCCAAGTTCTCAGAGAGCTAAGTGCATGAAAGAACAGTGATCCTATGACCAGAAATAGGCAAGTCAGTAAGAAGAGCTGGTTTGACATAGAAAGAAGTGAAAGTCCACTTTTGAACACATTGGACACAGGGCTGTGAAGTGGCTACGGCAGAAAACAAATGAGAAGAGATTGGCTAATAGGAGGTATTCAAAATATTTGAAATGAATTAATGAATGAAACACAGTATTGAAGCCAAGGTAGATGGTCAGGGCTATTTATGTAACATTTGGAGATACTTGCATAGAAGTGAAGGTAGAATTTTATGCAAGAAAATGGGTAAAAGTATGAGTCCCTTTTTTTCTCAGCAGTATAGGATGTTGAATGCAGGACTGTGCATGCTACAGGTTTCTATGTAATATGTGATTATCACTAGTATAAATGGAAAGACACAGTGGAAAAAGTTACTGGAGCAGACAGAGCACGGGTGAATTGGACGTCTAGAGCTTCTTGCGTGCATGCTAAGTCGCACACAAGTCGTGTCTGACTTGCTAAGTCATGACTGACTCTTCGTGACTCTATGGACTGTAACCCAGGCTCTTCTGTCCATGGGATTCTGCAGGGAAGAATACCAGAGTGGGTTCCCATGCCCTCCTCCAGGGGATCTTTCAGACCCAGGGATGGAGCTCGAATCTCTTATGACTCCTATATTGGCAGGTGTGTTCTTTACTGCCAGTGCCACCTGGGAAGTCTATTACTGATTGATGAAAAAAGGAGATCCACATCCATGCCACGTTGCTACAGTTGGCATTGTTATATGTATAACATGTAAGTTATAAGTATATAACATATAAGCATATGTATATGTGACTCTCTCTTGAAACTCCTTCCACCCAATACAGTCCTGATGAGCTACACCAGAGTTTTATGGGTTGGGAGAAAGTGATAAACAGGAGGTGGGGGATGAGACTTTAGTAAAGAGGTTGAAGTAGGAGCAAACAAGATTTGGATTCATTTCTTCTTTGCTTCCACCCCTGCTTCCTCTGACCTGCACTGATTCATTTGCTCATTCATTCTTTCCACAAATATCATTGGATACTTGCAGAGTTTAAAGTGCTATTCTTAATGCCAAGGATATATATGAATCCTTATAAAGGATTAAACACAAAACACAAACAAAACACAAAACAAAAACAAGCCCTTCTTTTAAAGAGTTCAGTCTAGTGAAATTATAGAAAATCCTGTCTGGTATTTTTCCTAAGTGGATTTAGAAATTCTACACAGTAAGGGTTTAGGGATATGATCTGATAAGAGGTGGGGCAAGGAACTTAGTTTAAAGCTATATTTATTTACCAAATCAACTGGTTTTTTTTTTTTTAAGTACATTTTTTAGTGGTAGCTTGGGCTCCTAAAGGAGATCTTTGGAAGTTAGAACCCCCAAGGCTGCCATTTTGCTGGTCAGTATTTTAAGACATGCCTTTTGAGCCTATCTCACTGCCTTGTAAATAACTGACTCAATCCAAAAGAGACACTTCCCTGGAGAAGACAACACTGATAGGCATGAAGCAGGGACAGATGGGTGTCACTTGGGGCCATTGGTGACTGAGTTCCCATATCATGCCTTTCCTGAGCTGTGCCAGAAAGAGCTTGAAATTTACAGCCTGTGTGTGCATATCAGCACTGCAATAAAAGTCACATGAACAAATCCTTTAACCTCTCTGAGCTTCATATTCTCCCCTGTGAAATGGAGAAGATAAAGCTGTGCCTCAGATTCTTATGTGGCTTAAATATGCTAAACTGGTATATCACCTGATCTGTAGCAGGCCTTTAATAAACCCTTCTTATCTTTGTCTTTTTGTCTCCGTGGTCCCCAAGTACATACAGAGGCTGGCAGAGGTAGACTGATGCAGAGAATGGACAACATGTAGTTCTTTCTCATTTGCTTGTTCTCATCCTGCCTACCTTTGTCACACCCGATGGCAAGGAGTCATGAGTATTTCACAGAAATGTTCTCCTCAATGCAATCAGAAGTGCTTCATTTCATGTCTACAAAAAAATGATTAGAATTTGGGCAGATTCTGATGATGCCCAGACTAGATGCACCTGATCCTCTTAGAAAGAGGCTGACATTTTCTTACCTTTCAACTTCCTCTTCTAAATCCTTCATGACACCCTTTTCTTTTTCCACTCTTTTCCCACTGAAACTTATGTTGAGCATCTTCTGATCCCCTGTTGCTGCTCCACTTTCATCAAATAACCTGGCACTTACTGTTCAGATGTCCCTTTCCTGCTGTGTCTCCCTGTCATTCCAGGCAACTTCCACACCTGTGAAATATGCGTTCGAGACATCTGAGTCCCTGGCCTCACAAGCTCTTTTCTTCCCTTCTCTCCCACCTCTCCGCTGTGGTCACCTGAATCCTTAACTCAGAGCTGCTTCACCTCCACAGTTGTAAATTTCAGTGCCGCTTCTTACTTCCTGACCACAGCCCCCTCTGCTTCCTGCTTACCCTCTAAACCTGTTGTTCAGCCTCATTGAGACCTTTGTCCCTTTAACCTTTAACTTCCTAACAAATCCTCCATTCCTACCATCCTCCCTCCTTCAGCTGAAGCTCTGTGATGTTTTCTGTCACAGCCTCCTTACCTCTTGTCCCTCCACCTGAGTTGCTGACCAGTCTCAGATCATTCCAGACACCTTTCGGGCGCTTTCCTTCCTGAACGACTAGGTGTGGTGAGAGACCCAGCACCCTGTGCACTGTTGCCGGGACCCAGTGCTAACTGTAACCCTTCTGTAGATTTCTACCCCGGCTCCTTCCTGTTGCCTCACCCGGTTGGGAAACCGACCATGGCCCCATTAGCATCCTCCAGTGACTTCTCATCCTTGTTAACACAGCATTCAGTGCAGGTAATGAACTAACCCCTGCCTCCCTCTTCCCTTCTTTTCTTGTCATTTACTCACAGAACTGTATTCTGCATGACTTGATCTGCTGTTCTTCCCTGAAGGCATCCTGCTGTCTCACATGCTTCCTTTTCTGTCCTTGCTGCTCCTACCTAGAATCCTGTCCCATGCTGTAATAGGCTTGGTGGGTGCCTGCTCTTTGTACAAGGTCTCTTTAGCCCTGTCTTTTTAGGAAGTTTTATCTCCAGCTCCCTGCAGAGGATTTGGTACATCCTCTCTTGGCTCCCACTGCACCCCTGGCCTGACCTACCTCTGTGCGCTGGATGGCAACTGTTTGACTCCCTGAATCCCCCTTCACCTTGTATTAGTTTCCTAGGACTGCTATACTTAACTTACCTAAACATGGTGGCTTAAAAAAACAGAGATCTATTGTCTCAGTTCTAGAAGCCAGAAGTACCACATCAAGGTATTAGGAGGGCCATGCTCCCTCTGAAGGCACAAGGGAAGAGTCTGTTCCATACCTCTCTTCTAGCTTCTGTTACCTGCAGCTATTCCTTGGCTCGTGGATTGCTGTTGTTCCGTCACTCAGTGGTGTCTGACTCTCTGTGACCCCATGGGACCCCAGGAAGGTCCCTTTCTTCTTTTTTTCTGTCTTACTGCAAGAGCTAGGACCTCCAGTACAATTTGGATACCGCTAGAATATCTTTGCCTTGTTCTTGGCTTTAGGGGGAATATCTTCAGTGTTTTCATCATTAGGTATGATGTCAGTTATAGGGTTTTTTTCCTTTTTTTTTTAATCGGGTTGAAGAAATTTCCTTTTATTCCTGATTTGCTAGAAGTTTTTATTGTGAATAGGTATTAAATTTTGTCAAATGATTTTTCTACATCTGTTGAAATGATCAGATTGTTTCCTCACTTTATTAATATAGAGAATTTCATTGTTTTTCAATTTTTAATTTATATTTTTCATTTAAGTTATGAAGTTGACTTTTTTGTATATTAGTTTTTTGTGAGTTTTGTCTTTGAGAATTGATCCTAAATATTTCAGATTTGCAGATATGAACTGTCAGAGAGGTAATAACATCAGCCTTGAAGTCTTTCTTGACCACTATTTTATCTCTCCCACTGCTGTATTCAGAAATACAAATATTATTGGGTTAGTGTAGGGCCAATAGCATAGAGTAATGTTTCTTTAAGTGTAATTTAGGAACAGCTTGAAATAGAATTATTTAAGGTGCTTGATAGAATTGTAGATTCCTGTGCCCCATGACATTCACACTCTGAGAGCAGGACCAGGGAATCTGTACTTTACACGAGATTTATAGGTATCATTCATCCTAAATTTAGAGAACCACTGCTTCATAGTTAATTATGTTCATGTGTGTGGGTACACAGTGTATCTTTCTGATATTTGATATAAAAAAGATACTGTTCTGATTTTGCAGATGTAAAAACCAAGGCTGAATAAGGTTAAAAATCTCACTTGAGTTCATTCAACTAATAAATGGTAGATTTTGAACCCAAGTCAGACTACTTCCTGGGCATTCATAATTTATATTCCAAATTAATTTAGCATCAGGTTTGTCAGTCATTTACTTTGCTTTATCTAAGTGAAGTTTTTGTTTTAGTCTTTTATTTTAACTGGAGGATAATTGTTCTACAGTGTTGTGTTGGTTTCTTTGTGAAGTTTTTTTATTGCCTTACTTAAGTGAGAAAATTTTGTTATTCATTTAAAAATGAAAGCTAAAACTTTGTAAAAGCAATTGCTTCATTTTGATGCAAAGATTCATGTTTGAAAACCAACAAAGGAATGAATTCTCTAAAAGCATATTTTGTTTTTTGTCCAGATGTCTTATTAATCATCCTATGATACCAAAAAAAGTTGAAAACTATATGGCTCAACTATTGTTGATCAAAATCAACATTTGTCAAAATCAACTATTGCTGACATTAAAAACCCTTTCTCAAACTACAAATTTTGCCTTTAATACATAAAAAACTTTAATGTAAAATTTCAAAATAAAATATTAGCAGCTAAAACTCAATACATATGAAAAGAATAACTTAACCATAATCAAGGAGATTTTATTCCATAACTATTAAAATAATTTATTAATAGAGTTCACTATATTAATAGGGAAAATTGAAAGGAAAAATATGATTATTTCTATAAAAGCAAGGGAGCCTTAATAAAAATTAACATTCATTCCAATTTCTAATTATTAAAAATTAATAAAATATGAATAAATGGAGATTTTGCTACCATGTATCAAACTTTTAAGTTAGCAGTCAGTAATATGCTTAAGAGTGAACCTATAAAACATTCTCATAAAGCCAAGAACTATACTAGGTGTCTCTTAAGATAGTTTTAATATCAGAATATCAAGACTGTTACTTGTTATGTTCTGGAATTTTTAGTCAAGATAACAAGACATCAAAAAGCTAAATACCTCATGAAAAAGACAAAGAATAATTTGTGTAAGTTCTATGATTTCTTTACTGAAAGCAGAAATTATTTAGCATAAAAACTATTAGAAATATTTTTAATTATTTACTTTTGACTGTAAAGGTCAGTTAGGTTGGCTGGTATAAAATAAATAAGTAAATAAATATTTTTTTATGATACAGCAAAAGCAATGGGAAAAAGGGAAAAGCAAGGGGAAAATGTCTTGACTGTCATCTTGATAGTAACAAAAATGCAAGATATCTAGAAATTAATAAAAATATAGAATCTGTACATAGAAACTTTTTCAAAAGCATAAACAAAAAAATTTTCTAACTTTTTCTATAATTTTCATGCAAACTCCACCAAAGCTTTATGGTTGACCAAACAAATTTTGAACAATAACATTTCAAGCTAGTAGGGGAAAGATGGACTATTGATTATTGATTTAGTGTTATTTAGACTATTGACTAGCCATTTAGAAAATATAAAGTTAAATCCCTACCTCACACCTTACACCAAAATAAATTTGATAGATTAAAATTTAAAAGTGAAAAAGGAAACCATAGAAACAGTGGAGAAAATGTGTTGATAAATAATTTTAAGGTCTAGAGTGGAATTTCGTGTATTTTATTTTTATATTTATATATTTTTCTTTTTTCTAGAGTGAATATATATTAAAAAGTGATTGTGTGATATAAAAAAGGTTTTTTTCCTATATAGAACACTTAGGCCAAAAAGAAATTATGGGAGAAGGGAAGTGATTCTTTGTTCTTCAGGTGCAAGCAAAGTTCAGGTTTGGTTCATTCTGACATGCTGGATAATATTATTTGTCCTATTTAATCTTTTTTACCCACACACAGTTTTCCCTATGTTGAAATGGATGAAATAATCATATGTTCTTCCTTTACTGATCATAAGGTACAGGATCTCCCAGAAAGAGTGGCCAATGATGACAATAGGAAACCAGCATGCTGTAAATACGACCAGAATGTACATGTTAATGCTGCGAGGGGTCAGTGAGGTAGTTCTCAAAGTGGCTGTTTCTTTCTTTTTTTTTTCAGTGAGAACATCATTTTTTTTTCATTTATTTTTATTAGTTGGAGGCTAATTACTTTACAATATTGTAGTGGTTTTTGTCATACACTGACGTGAATCAGCCATGGAGTTACACTTATTTCCCACCCCAATCCCCCCTCCCACCTCCCTCTCCACCCGATCCCTCTGGGTCCTCCCAGAGCACCAGGCCCGAGCACTTGTCTCATGCATCCAACCTGGGCTGGTGATCTGTTTTACCCCAGATAATATACATGTTTCGATGCTGTTCTCTCTAAACATCCCACCCTCGCCTTCTCCCACAGAGTCCAAAAGTCTGTTCTGTACATCTGTGTCCCTTTTTCTATAAAAATTTCTTTAAAATTTTAAATTTTAAAATTTTAAATTTAAAAATTTCTTTAAAAATTGCTTTATATTTAAATAAATATGCACACTTTTATTTACAAGCATCACAAAAATCCTGTTTACTACTTTTTGACTACTGACTGCTAGTTATTTTCATTAGTTGTACGAATAGTAGGGTGAAATAAAGTATTTATTGCCATCCTCATTTGAAGATGTAACATTTTAAAGAATGAAGGGTATTTTATACATTTTCTCACATGAAATGGTGTCTTTTTTTAATTTTTGCTTTCCTATTTTATTCATAACAAAGACAAGTTTCCCAACAAAACCCAGAGATCAGTGGTAGAAAAATAACAAAGGAAAAATTCCCAGTCTATGTAATAAAAACCTAGGAGTGCAGGGAAATTGTGGAGGGGGTGTTGTGGGGGGAGCGGAGGGATGGCTAGATGACCAGCCAGGCAGCAGAAGATGGAGGTCTGGGATCTGCTGAGGTTGTCTAGCGTCCCAGTCTTTCTCTCACCACACTAGCCTTCTTTGGGTCTTCATCAGCAGGACCACAGCAAGTAGCATTAAGTACAAGAACTGGTGTTCTTGGAGCCCATGAACAGATACTGGGTTTTTGTTTGATCGACTGGAAAAAACATACAGCTTAAAAGTTGAGAATTGTATTTTATTTGGGGACATTACTGAGAACTATAATCTGAGAGGCAACCTTGCAGATAGCCATGAGGGATTGATCCAAAGAGGTAGGGAGGGAACAAGGATATATATAGGAGTTTTTGCTGAAAAAAAAATGAAAGAAAATCATGTCATCAACTATCAAAAGATTGCTGCTAATCACAAAAAAACAGACTTCTAAGTTAATGACTTTAGTGGTTTTCTGTGTATGGGAAGTGTCCGGAGTCTGGGCTCACTGAAATCACTCCTTTGCTATGCATCCTAATTACCTGGGACCAGTGGCCTGTTTTCTCCATCCTGAACGCCCTCAGGGTGTACCTGCTCCAGTTGCCCCAATGACTCAATGGCTTGATGGCGGGCAACATTCATGTGTTGTTTACTAGAGTGGCAGGCAACATTCTTTGTTTATTGAAATAGCAACATTTAAAAAAACCCACAGTTTCCTTTTTTTTACTGATACCTAGCATTTTATTAGTGGGGAGTCTTGGTCTGGGGGAGGAGCTGGTATGGACACCTCGTGCCCATCTAGGCTCATTTTTCTGGATATCAGATGTTGTCAGTATGCACCTTTAAAGGAAGCATCCTTAGGGATGAAATCCTGGCAGGGTAGCTCTGTGGATACCAAGCAGCAGGGCTGAGGGAGGATCCTGGACACAGCTGGGCCTTGGGGCAGCAGAGCTTCAGCCAGGGCCCCCACGCCCATGGTGGGAGAGCAGGGGCTGTCCCCGCTCAGGGCACACTGTCCGGGCCCAGCAGGAACGGGTTTCCAGCTGAGTCTCTGCAGCACACTGGAGCCCCAGAAAGGAGCTTGGAGTCGGTCATGACTGCAGGGCGTCACCATGGAGCTAGTGGCTAAAAACCCACCTAACCCATGTAGGAGACATAAAAGGCGCCGGTCTGATCCTTGAGTTGGGAAGATTCCCTGGAGGAGGGCATGGCAACCCACCCCAGCACTCTTGCCTGGAGAATCCCACGGACAGAGGAGCCTGGCAGGCTACAGTCCATAAGGTCAAAGAGTCGCTTATGACTGAAGCAGCTGAGCATGCATGCTCCTCTGGGCGCTAGCAGAACACTGGGGAAGAAGGCAGAAGCAGAACTGCCTGCTGGCCACTCACTCTGTGTAAAGCTGGGCTCCAGCCGCCGCAGCGTTGGGCTTCTGTGTTCTTGGTGTTTTCCTGATGCCTTATCTGGTTGTATAGAAGCTGAGTGGTATGTGTATCAGAATAACACAGGAAACTTGCTGAATTGTGGATCAGTCGTATCTTTATTCACTCCAAAGTTTGAATCCCACTTGAGACTCATTGTTTTTTTCTGAATGCCTGTAGAAATTCACATCTGATTACACCCATTTTGGTATTTTATTTTACAGCTTTCTATTTTTACTTCATTGCCGGGTGTGTATGTGAAGTCCCTATAGTTTTGTTCTACACTTACATCATCTAAATATTTCAAAGTTAGGGTAAATCCAAATTAAAAAATGTTCTACACTTCTAGCACATTTTTGAATTTTAAAAAAATACACAAACACCTATCTAATGGTAATTAAAGTATTAGACCATTACTATATTCTATTAAAAATAATTTCTACCTATAACTAGAAATAAGATTGTTAATACAGCCTTGGAAGAATGATAGAGTGAAACTTTGGATTATGTTTGTAAGTATATAAAAAGTCTTCCTGCTAACAAGATGTTTTTCTCCCAGATATTAAACTAACCATGAAGAAAATGATTATCAATACACGGCGCTCTTTTGTAAATATTCCCAATGTGGTTGGACCAGATGTTGAAAAGGAAATAAGAAGGATGGAAAATGGAGCATGCAGGTAAATGTACACTTTCTTCTATGTATTTTTAATACCAGCCACCATTCTTAAATCTGAATGGGTTTAACTGCAGTTTAAGTTTTAATTTCAAACCTTGAACTTCATAATTTATTTAATTTAGTGAATTTGCTTCTACTTTGTGGCAGCCTGACTTCTCTAACAAATGAACATAGATATCATTGTGGGTATTCTTTAGGAGCACCTTTGCCAAATATTTCCTTCATCACTGGCAGGACCTTTCCTCATGAAACATTTCACATCTAAAGGGACAACCGTGCCATGGATAAATGTGGGGAAAAAGAATAGTGTGAAATGCTAATGTGTTTTAAGAGTATGATTTAAAGTGGTCACCCTGTAAATGAAGTGAACATGTATAAATATAGTTGAATTTATTTTTACTGAAATGAAATTTTATTACAAGTTAATTAAAAAGCCTGTATTATTTGACCTAAAGTGTAGGTATCGAGGGCTACCCTGGGGGCTCAGACTGTAAAGAATCCGCCTGCAATGTGGGAGATCTGGGTTCCATCCTGGGAACCCAGGGAAGGTCCCCTGGAGGAGGGCATGGCGATCTGTTCCAGCATTCTTGCCTGGAGAATCCTCTTGGACAGAGGAGCCTGGCGCACTGCAGTCCAGGGGGTCCCGAAGAGTCGGACACAACTGAGCGACTTAGCACATAGACATAAAGGGGGCTTCCCTGGTAGCTCAGCTGGTAAGGAGTCCGCATGCTGTTCAGGAGACCCTGGTTTGATTCCTGGGTTGGGAAGATCCCCCGGAGAGGGGATAGGCTGCCCACACCAGTATCTTGCCTAGAGAACCCCCAGGGACAGAGGAGCCTGGGGGGCTAGTCCGTGGCATAGCAGAGTCAGATACAGCGGAGCGGCTGAGCACACCTGCACACTTGGGCATCGTACTTTGCATCTGACAAACACGAACACTGTCATTATGAATCCATCAAACTGTACAAATGTGGAAGTCCTAGAAAGTAATTTCTTAACTACGTGTCTTGTGCTGGATTGTGCATTTACTCTAATTCTGTTCTTCTTGAGAATAAATTGCTACTTCCGCACAGTTCACATTTCAGTCTTATTACACATTGTTGTCTGTGTTTGTTTGAGAGAGAAGGAGAAGAGATCTCCCCAGTGAGAAACGTTGTTCCCCTATAGTGGTTCAAAACGTTGATCTAATTCATCTTTGCCACCTTTTGGACCGTAGCTCCTTTTCTGATGATGATGATGACAGTACCTCTATATTTGAAGAATCAGAGAGTGAGAACCCCCATGCAAGGGATTCCTTTAGAAGTAATACACACAGAAGCGGACAACCATCACAGAGGTGAGCAGTGTGATGAGAAAAAGGCACTATTCCTCCACTTGGTGGGCTTGGCAACCTTGATAGGCTTGGCAAACCCTCCTGCTGCCCAGCTACTCTGAAGTACATTCTGTTCCTTACTTTTTTCTTCTCTTGGGAAACTGCCACTGCTTGATGATAATTTATGCTTACGGGTTTCCAAGTCATAAACACACTTTCCAATCAGTTTCCCCGATACCTGTGTCTGTCCCTTAGGAAATCTCATGCCTGAGTCCTCTCTGACTTCCTCCTCTTTTCTGATGCTTCTTCCAAGCAATTGTATGTGAGAGGGATCAGCTGTCGTTCTCTAAAATGTTCTCTCCCCTTCAACCCTACTTTCAGGGAAATCAAGCACTAGGGTGAGTATTGAGTAGAGAAAAGCTAACAAATCCACCTCAAGCTGTTGATTCTGAGAGTGTAAAATAAGTGTGGTATAGGTGTGGATGAGGGGTTCTATCACACTTCTATCACATTCTGTCACACTTATTTACATTTCCTTTGGCTTTCTCCCTCTTTTTTCCCCTCTCTTTCTTTCCCCACTGACCACCTTCAGCTTTTCTATTGTTTTCATTTCTCTTGTCTTCCATGACAGTCTAAGACTTAGATCTCTTGCTGAGAGTTAGCAGCATCCAAGTTGGCTCACTTAGGTTGTGGAGAAGGTTAATGTGATCCATTGTAAGCACTGATGAATAGACATTTACTGATCGCTTTGATTCACGGCACTGACATTCAGCAACTCACGCTTCATGGAGGCTCTCTATTTTCAAAAATTGCCTAGGCACTAGTTAGTAATGGGTAGAAACTGGAACGCATTTGTTCTTTAAGACTGTTTGCTCACCATGGACGGTGTATGTATGGTGACTCTACTAAGACTTCACTGTACGTTTCGTTTCCCAGGGAGCAGTACCTGCCTGGAGCCGTTGCACTTTTTAATGTTAACAACAGCAGCAATAAGGAGCAGTAAGTATATCGGCAATAGAAAGCCAAACCTTTGTGTTTAAAGAAAACCAGTGAAAAGGCATAAATACATCTGAATGTGTTAGACTCCAAATACTTATTTGGCAAACTCTATCTAATACAATTGCAAAGATATTTTTTTATTTTGTCATTTGGTTTTTGCCTTCTGAAAAATGGACCTAGCCATGTTAAAAGTAGTTTGTGTGTATTTGAATACATGTAGGAAACCCTTGTCTAGAGCATATGTGCAATTGCATCCCCATGTGGTTAGGGTTAGGGTGGCTGACCAAATAAATGAGACATTATTAATTGTTCTCATTCTGAGTCAATGTGTCTTAGGTCAAGTTTCCCAGGAGACAGTCTCTGGGATGGAGGCTTGTATGTGGAGGTTCATTGGGAGTGCTTTTATAAATGATGCCTAAAAGGGAGTTAATGGAGTAGGACTGGGTAAAGAGAGAAGCGGAACTTCGTAAACAGATGTGATGTGTCGTGATGCCGTGATGGTCCTTCTGAGTTGTTCCACAGTTAGGTGATAGGACTGGGCTTTGTGCGCATGCACAATCATTGGGTGAGGGCTGCCTCAGGAAGGGTGGCGTAATTTGAGCATGGTGACTCCCTTCAGCCAAGGCCACCCAAGGGAGAGGGAAACTAGAAGCTGGCAGTAACCAAAGCTGGACAGTGGCACTGGTCAAAGCCCTGAAGCAAAACAACATATTAGTATCCATATTATAGGCCATCCCTGGTGTCTCAGCAGCAAAAAATCTGCCTGAAATACAGGAGATGCAAGAGATGCACATTCGATCCCTGGGTTGGGAAGATCCCCTGGAGAAGGAAATAGCAATCCACCCCAGTATTCTTGCCAGGAAAATTCCATAGACAGAGGAGCCCAGCAGGCAACAGTCCATACAGTTGCAAAAGAGTTAGACATGACTTAGCAACTGAGCACAGCATCCATGAGATGTATCGATTCAAGTCAGAATTATTTTATGCCCTTTCCACGGTGTAATTAACTTGCCACCAAGTGACAGCTTTCCTCAAGTAATGGTGCTGTTTTAGAGTCATAGCATTCGTCTTTGTAACTGGAAGGTTAGACAGTAACAGCAGCAGTTAAACCATCTGGGTGAATGGGACCTCTGTGCTGGGCCCATGCATCATCTCCATCTCTGCCACCATGGTTGCCCCATTCATGACCATGTTGTGCCAGCGTTGGGGATGCCAGTGACAGAGGGTGGCTTTATCTGCGGTCAGGTTTTTTCTACTTGGTTGTTTTTTTTTTCCCCCTTTTCCATGACACCTGATATTTGATGGGCAATAACATGGGATACAGATATTTTAAAACTTTGTGCCCATGCCCCTGAAGTTCATTTAGTCTGCCTGGTTTCCAGAATTATTTTTGCTGATCTTTCAGTATTTTCTAATCAGGTCCCTGACCAACCAGCCAATGCATTGTGACTGTCCATGAATCCTTGTATATTCTTAATTTGAGCCATTTCTTTTTTCCCACAAAGTGGATGACTATGCAGTATTTGACACTGTCCCCTTGGTAAGACTAACCTCACAGTCTTTTAAGGCCACCTCTCCGTAGTGCTTTTCTATAGACAACAGTTCATTTTGGCTTAATCCAAAGTGCCAAACTGACTCATCCATAGATCATACTCTATCAGCTGCTCATACAAAGCCAATATATGGCCATGATGGGGCAGGAGGAGTAGCTTTGAGACAGCAGTGGTAGATGACATGGGGAGAAGGTGCTGAGCCACCTGCTTAATCCCAAATATACCACTTTATCATATGATAGACTGCAATACAACCTTAGGACTTATTAGTTCTGACAAGATCCAGCTCATGGTCAGCACTCATTGTCTGTCCCATGGTTAGATAATCCTCCTTAAGGGCCAAGTTAAGCTGATGTCATTGATACAGATATAGTGGACCAGTGGATAATCTGAGGAATGTCCAGATGGCCCAGGTCTCTCAAAGTTATGTCATGATTGTAGGTGGGAGAGTTAACATAGCCCTGGAAAATGCTGTAGATGACGTACTGTTTTCCATCCCTTGTGGACATGGGCTGTTTGTGACCTTCGTCACTGATAGTGGTTAAATATGACACATTCGCCCCGAATGTAACACTGACCCAGAATCTTAGGGATCTGGTGTAGATCGGGCGAGTGTATTGTTTCTCACATTCACCGCAGTGGCTGCAATGGGAGCTGCTACTTGGTTGATTTTGCAGTAGTCTGCTGCTGTCCAGCAGGACCCATTCGGTTGAGGTGGGGTCAGACCTTGAGTTAAATGAGGATGTGATGGGAAACACCACCCCTGCGTGCGTCAGGTCGTTAAGGACTGATTTCCTTTCCTGTCCAGGATGCAAGGTTGTCTGTCTGTTTGTTGCCAGCAGGTAGGAAGCAGCTCTATGGCTTCCACTCTGTCCTCCTCACTACGTTAGCTCATATTCCATAAGCCAAGAAACTTGTGGAGATGGTGTTGTTTTTCAGTTGCTCAGTTACGTCTGACTCTTTGTGACCCCATAGATGGCAGCATGCCAGGCTTTCCTGCCCTTCACCATCTCCCGGAGTTTGCCCAAACTCATGTTCATCGATGCCATCGGTGATGCCAATGTCAGTGATGCCATCCAACCATCTCATCCTCTGTTGTCCCCTTCTCCTCCCATTCTCAATCTTTTCTAGCATCAGGGTCTTTTCCAATGAGTTAGCTTTTCACATCAGGTGGCCAAAGTATTGGAGCTTCAGTTTCAGCATCAGTCCTTCCATTGAATACTCAGGATTGATTTCCTTTAGGATTGACTGGTTTGATCTCATTGCAGACCAAGGGACTCTCAAGAGTCTTCTCCAGAACCACAGTTCGAAGGCATTAATTCTTTGGTGCTTAGCCTTTTTTATTGTCCAGCTGTCACATCCATCCATGACTACTGGGAAAACCATACCTTTGACTATACAGACCTTTATCGGCAAAGGGATATTTCTGTTTTTTTAATATGCTGTCTAGGTTTATTACTGCTTTTCTTCCAAGGAGCAAGTGTCTTTTAATTTCATGACTGAAAGTGGAGATGAGGGTTCTTCTAATGGGCAAATAGATTTATTTCTGTTTATACTTGAGCAGCTGGAGAAAGTATAAACACCATGAGAAGTATATTCAGTAATGATTTCCCCAGTCTTCCCCATAAAGAAAATCAATGGATTTCAAAGGAGGAGAAGGGGACGACAAGGGATAAAATGGTTGGATGGCATCACTGACTCAATGGTCATGAGTTTGAGCAAGCTTTGGGAGTTGGTGATGGACAGGGAAACCTGGAGTGCTGCAGTCCATGGGATTCCAAAGAGTCGGACTTGACTGAGCGACTGAATGGAACTGAACTGGAAAAATGACCACAACGGGGCATCTTTAGACCCAATGGAGGGTCCATAAATTACTACCAAACCACCATATGTCCCCCATTTTAATGGAGGAGGCATGATAATGCTTTAGTTCCTGGATCTCAATAGCAAAACTTGGATCCTCTGCCAAGTGGTGTTTAATGTATCTAGGCATTTTTTCCCCCTCCCCGGGTGTGTATTTGTATGCTAAGTCACTTCAATCATGTCCAACTCTGCAACGCTATGGACTGTAGCCCTCCAGGCTCCTCTGTCCATGGTGATCCTTCAGGCAAGAATACTGGAGTGGATTGCCATGCTTTCCTCCAGAGGATCTTCCTGACCCAGGGATCCAACCTGTGTCTCCTATGACTCCTGCATTGCAGGTGGATTCTTGACGCTGAGCCATCGGGGAAGCCCCACTAGGGTACAGTTACCTAAGTAAATGACCATTGATTTTCTCTAGGGGAAAGACTGGGGCAATCATTACTGAATATACTTGTCATTGCTGTTGCAGTCCTTCTTCATGGGAGCTTGGCTTTTCCTCCAGTCAGTGGTTTCATTTTTGAAAGCTTACTCAGATTTGGAAACTGTTCGAGGGGTTGTGACTTTTTTGGGGGTACCTTGCCCTCAACCTCCTGATCACCCTTTCCTGATTTGTGTTTTTATTATAAATGTTAAACAGTACCCTGACAAGTCAATGGGATGCCCACCTATCTAGGAACACAGTAGACTATTAACCCCTTCTATAGCTTCCTGTGGGTTAAGGCCCTGGCTACCTCGTGCACTTAACTGCTAATTACAACGATCAGGCCCACTTCTTTTCTGATGGGTAAGCACTGCCACTGGTCTCCGTGATTCTAGATCCTGTCACCCCTTTGCTCTCAGGGAATCTGGTTCTGTGCCCAGGTCAGTGTCTCTCACTACCAGCTGAGGTGAACAGTGGACAGCACCTCTGAGCTGCCCAGTGATGCTGGCGCCCCTCTCACCAGCACAGTCCCTATCATTTGTGTATCCTCTCAGCCCTCTTAGGGAACACAGTCAGTTGGTGGGCTAGTTTCCTTACTTAGTATATTCTTTTAGCATGTCGCTTCTCTGAATCTTTGTGATACCTTCTTCCACCATCTGCCATGACATTTTGTGATCTTTATGTCACTTAGTGTGAGTCATCATCTTTTCCGAACTTTTAAATGCCATCTAAGAAGGTGTCAGCATGATCTCCCAGGGTCTGTGTTAGGATGTGAAATCCTATATCATAGAAATGTACTCCTGTAGCTGTAAATTCCATCTTATCTGACTTCATATTCTGTTACTGTTTGTACATGACAACCTTAGGTGCCAAGCCTCAGATCCTTGTCAATTTTATCTATTTCTCCTTGGTAGCAGTTTTCTACTTCCGCTGGGCCATTCCTACCCAGATTAAGTTCATTTGTACATTTGCACCTGAAAGTTTCCCTCCCTTTAGCATTCTTCCTCTTCTTCTCAGCCTCTATAACTCTTACCCATACCTGGATGCCTACGTTTATTCCTACTTCTCTTTTTTTTTTTTTTTCCATTTATTTTTATTAGTTGGAGGCTAATTACTTTACAATATTGTAGTGGTTTTTGTCATACATTGACATAAATCAGCCATGGATTTACATGTATTCCCTATCCAAATCCCCCCTCCCACCTCCCTCTCCACCCTATCCCTCTGGGTCTTCCCAGTGCACCAGGCCTGAGCTTGTCTCATGCATCCAACCTGGGCTGGTGATCTGTTTCACCCTAGATAATATACATCTTTCGATGCTGTCCTCTCTAAACATTCCACTCTCGCCTTCTCCCACAGAGTCCAAAAGTCTGTTCTGTACATCTGTGTCTATTTTTCTGTTTTACATATAGGGTCATCATTACCATCTTTCTAAATTCCATATATATGTGTTAGCATACTGTATTGGTCTTTATCTTTCTGGCTTACTTCACTCTGTATAATGGGCTCCAGTTTCATCCATCTCATTAGAACTGATTCAAAGGAATTCTTTTTAATGACTGAGTAATATTCCATGGTGTATATGTACCACAGCTTCCTTATCCATTCGTCTGCTGATGGGCATCTAGGTTGCTTCCATGTCCTGGCTATTATAAACAGTGCTGCGATGAACATTGGGGTGCATGTGTCTCTTTCAGATCTGGTTTCCTCAGTGTGTCTGCCCAGCAGTGGGATTGCTGGGTCATATGGCAGTTCTATTTCTAGTTTTTTAAGAAATCTCCACACTGTTCTCCATAGTGGCTGTACTAATTTGCAGTCCCACCAACAGTGTAAGAGGGTTCCCTTTTCTCCACACCCTCTCCAGCATTTATTGCTTCTAGACTTTTGGATAGCAGCCATCCTGACTGGCATGTAATGGTAGCTCATTGTGGTTTTGATTTGCATTTCTCTGATAATGAGTGATGTTGAGCATCTTTTCATGTGTTTGTTAGCCATCTGTATGTTTTCTTTGGAGAAATGTCTGTTTAGTTCTCTGGCCCATTTTTTGATTGGATCATTTATTTTTTTTGGAATTGAGCTGCAGGAGTTGCTTGTATATTTTTGAGATTAATCCTTTATCTGTTGCTTCATTTGCTATTATTTTCTCCCAATCTGAAGGCTGTCTTTTCACCTTGTGTATAGTTTCCTTTGTTGTGCAAAAGCTTTTAAGTTTCATTAGGTCTCATTTGTTTATTTGTGCTTTTATTTCCAATATTCTGAGAGGTGGGTCATAGAGGATCCTGCTGTGATTTATGTCGGAGAGTGTTTTGCCTATGTTCTCTTCTAGGAGTTTTATAGTTTCTGGTCTTACATTTAGATCTTTAATCCATTTTGAGTTTATTTTTGTGTATGGTGTTAGAAAGGGTTCTAGTTTCATTCTTTTACAAGTGGTTGACCAGTTTTCCCAGCACCACTTGTTAAAGAGGTTGTCTTTTTTCCATTGTATATCCTTGCCTCCTTTGTCAAAGATAAGGTGTCCACAGGTATGTGGATTTATCTCTGGGCTTTCTATTCTGTTCCATTGATCTATATTTCTGTCTTTGTGCCAGTACCATACTGTCTTGATGACTGTGGCTTTGTAGTAGAGCCTGAAGTCAGGCAGGTTGATTCCTCCAGTTCCATTCTTCTTTCTCAAGATTACTTTGGCTATTCCAGGTTTTTTGTATTTCCATACAAATTGTGAAATTATTTGTTCTAGTTCTGTGAAAAATACTGTTGGTAGCTTGATAGGGATTGCATTGAATCTATAGATTGCTTTGGGTAGTATACTCATTTTGACAATATTATTCTTCCAATCCATGAACACGGTATGTTTCTCCATCTGTTTGTGTCCTCTTTGATTTTTTTCATCAGTGTTTTATAGTTTTCTATGTATAGGTCTTTTGTTTCTTTAGGTAGATATACTCCTAACTATTTTATTCTTTTTGTTGCTATGGTGAATGTTATTATTTCCTGATTTCTCTTTCTGTTTTTTCATTGTTAGTGTATAGGAATGCAAGGGATTTCTGTGTGTTAATTTTATATCCTGCAACTTTACTATATTCATTGATTAACTTTAATAATTTTCTGGTAGAGTCTTTAGGGTTTTCTATGTAGAGGATCATGCCATCTGCAAACAGTGAGAGTTTCACTTCTTCTTTTCCTATCTGGATTCCTTTTACTTCTTTTTCTGCTCTGATTACTGTGGCCAAAACTTCCAAAACTATGTTGAATAGTAGTGGTGAGAGTGGGCACCCTTGTCTAATTCCTGATTTTAGTGGAAATGCTTTCAATTTTTCACCATTGAGGGTAATGCTTGCTGTAGGTTTGTCATATATAGCTTTATTATGTTGAGGTATGTTCCTTCTATTCCTGCTTTCTGGAGAGTTTTAATCATAAATGGATGCTGAATTTTGTCAAAGGCTTTTTCTCAATCTATTGAGATAATCATATGGTTTTTATCTTTCAATTTGTTAATGTGTTATATTACATTGATTGATTTGTGGATATTAAAGAATCCTTGCATTCCTAGGATAAAGCCCACTTGGTCATGATGTATAATTTTTTTAATATGTTGTTGGATTCTGTTTGCTAGAATTTTGTTAAAGATTTTTACATCTATGTTCATCCATGATATTGGCCTGTAGTTTTCTTTTTTTGTGGCATCTTTGTCTGGTTTTAGAACTACGGTGATGGTGGCCTCATAGAATGAGTCTGGAAGTTTACCTTCTTCTGCAATTTTCTGGAAGAGTTTGAGTAAGATAGGTGTTAGCTCTTCTCTACATTTTTGGTAGAATTCAGCTGTGAAGCCATCTGGTCCTGGGCTTTTGCTTCCTGGAAGATTTCTGATTACGGTTTCAATTTCCTTGCTTGTGATGGGTCTGTTAAGACCTTCTATTTCTTTCTGGTTCAGTTTTGGAAAGTTATACTTTTCTAAGAATTTGCCCCTTTCTTCCAAGTTGTCCATTTTATTGGCATAGAGCTGCTGGTAGTAGTCTCTTATGATCCTTTGTATTTCAGTGTTGTCTGTTGTGATCTCTCCATTTCCATTTCTAATTTTGTTAATTTGGTTCTTCTCCCTTTGTTTCTTAATGAGTCTTGCTAACGGTTTGTCAATTTTGTTTATTTTTTCAAAAAACCAGCTTTTAGCTTTGTTGATTTTTGCTATGGTCTCTTTAGTTTCTTTTGCATTTATTTCTGCCCTAATTTTTAAGATTTCTTTCCTTCTACTAACCCTGGGATTCTTCATTTCTTCCTTCTCTAGTTGCTTTAGGTGTAGAAGTAGGTCATTTATTTGACTTTTTTCTTGTTTCTTGAGGTAAGCCTGTAATGCTATGAGCCTTCCCCTTAGCACTGCTTTTACAGTATCCCATAGGTTTTGGGTTGTTGTGTTTTCATTTTCATTCGTTTCTATGCATATTTTTATTTCTTTTTTTATTTCTTCTATGATTTGTTGGTTATTCAGAGCGTGTTATTTAGCCTCCATATGTTTGAATTTTTAATAATTTTTTTCCTGTAATTGAGATCTAATCTTGCTGCACTGTGGTCAGAAAAGATGACTGGAATGATTTCAGTTTTTTTGAATTTACCAAGGCTGGATTTATGGCCCAGGATGTGATCTATTCTGGAGAAGGTTCCGTGTGCACTTGAGAAAAAGGTGAAGTTGATTGTTTGGGGGTAAAATGTCCTATAGATATCAATTAGGTCTAGCTGGTCCATTTTGTCATTTAAAGATTGTGTTTCCTTGTTAATTTTCTGTTTAGTTGATCTATCCATAGTTGTGAGTGGGGTATTAAAGTCTCCCACTATTATTGTGTTACTATTAATTTCCTCTTTCATACTCATTAGCGTTTGCCTTACATACTGCAGTGCTCCTATGTTGGGTGCATATATATATATATTTATAGTTGTTATATCTTCTTCTTGGATTGATCCTTTGATCATTATGTAGTGTCCTTCTTTGTCTCTTTTCACAGCCTTTATTTGAAAGTCTATTTTATCTGATATGAGTATTGCGACTCCTGCTTTCTTTTGGTCTCCGTTTGCGTGAAATATTTTTTTCTAGCCCTACATTTTTAGTCTGTATGTGTCCCTTGTTTTGAGGTGGGTCTCTTGTAGACAGCATGTATAAGGGTCTTGTTTTTGTATCCATTCAACCAGTCTTTGTCTTTTGGTTGGGGCATTCAGCCCATTTACATTTAAGGTAATTATTGATAGGTATGGTCCCATTGCCATTTACTTTGTTGTTTTGGGTTCGCATTTATACAACCTTTCTGTGTTTCCTGTCTAAAGAAGATCCTTTAGCATTTGTTGAAGAGCTGGTTTGGTGGTGCTGAATTCTCTCAGCTTTTGCTTGTCTGTAAAGCTTTTGAATTCTCCTTCATATCTGAATGAGATCCTTGCTGGGTACAGTAATCTAGATTGTAGGTTATTCTCTTTCATTACTTTAAGTATATCCTGCCATTCCCTTCTGGCCTGAAGGGTTTCTATTGATAGATCAGCTGTTATCCTTATGGGAATCCCTTTGTGTATGTATTATTTGTTGTTTCTCCCTTGCTGCTTTTAATATTTGTTCTTTGTGTTTGATCTTTGTTAATTTGATTAATATGTGTCTTGGGGTGTTTTGCCTTGAGTTTATCCTGTTTGGGACTCTCTGGGTTTCTTGGACCTGTGTAGCTATTTCCTTCCCCATTTTAGGGAAGTTTTCAGCTATTATCTTCTCGAGTATTTTCTCATGGCCTTTCTTTTTGTCTTCTTCTTCTGGGACTCCTGTGATTCGAATGTTGGGGTGTTTCACATAGTCCCAGAAGTCCCTGAGGTTTTCCTCATTTCTTTTGATTCTTTTTTCTTTTTTCCTCTGTGCTTCATTTATTTCCACCATTTTATCTTCTACCTCACTTATCCTATCTTCTGTCTCCGTTATTCTACTGTTGGTTCCCTCCAGAGTTTTTTTGATCTCATTTATTGCATTATTCATTTTTAATTGACTCTTTTTTATTTTTTCTAGGTCCTTATTAAACATTTCTTGCATCTTCTCAATCTTTGTCTCCAGGCTATTTATCTGTAACTCCATTTTGTTTTCAAGATTTTGGATCATTTTTATTATCATTATTCTAAATTCTTTTTCAGGAAGATTCCCTATCTCCTCCTCTTTTGTTTGACTTGGTGGGCATTTTTCATGTTCCTTTACCTGTTGGGTATTTCTCTGCCTTTTCATCTTGTTTAGATTGCTGTGTCTGGAGTGGGCTTTCTATGTTCTGGTGGTCTGTGATTCCTTTTTATTGTGGAGGTTTCACCCAGTCGGTGGGGTTGGACGATTGGCTTGTCAAGGTTTCTTGGTTAGGGAAGCTTGCATCAGTGTTCTGGTGCGTGGAACTGGATTTCTTCTCTCTGAAGTGCAATGGAGTGCCCAGTAATGAGTTTTGAGATGGGTCTATGTGTTAGGTGTGACTTTGGGAAGCCTGTATGTTGATGCTAAGGGCTATGTTCCTGCGTTGCTGGAGAATTTGCGTGGTATGTCTTGCTCTGAAACTTATTGGCTCTCGGGTGGTGGTTGGTTTCAGTGTAGGTATGGAGGCTTTTGGATGGTCTCTTATTACTTAATGTTCCCTGTAGTCAGGAGTTCTCTGGTGTTCTCAGGTTTGGGGCTTAAGTTTCCTGCCTCTGGATTTCAGTCTTATTCTTCTAGCAGTCTCAAAACTTCTCCAACTACACAGCACTGATAATAAAACTTCTAGGTTAATGGTGAAAAAATTCTCCCCCGTGAGGGACACCCAGAGAGGTTCATAGAGTTATATGAAGAAGAGGAGAGGGAGGAGGGAGATAGAGATGAGCAGGAGGAGAAAAAGGGGGACTCAAGAGGAGAGAGACAGATCTACGCAGTTCTCTGTTCCAAAAGTGTTCTCCAAAGCCCAGACACCCACAGAGATTCACAGAATTGGATTGGGAAGAGAAGGGGAAGGGAAGAAATAGAGGTGTTCTGAGGTAGAAAACGGAGAGTCAAAAGTGGGAGAGAGTAATCAACACACTCCTGAGTAAAAATGGATACTGAATATTGGATTCTTAAATGTCCAAAACTGATATCAAATACTGAAAAACAAAGATTAAAAATCTAAAGTAGAGGTTAGACTCTTAAAAATACAATATTAAATACAAATACAAAAACACAAAAAATTTTAGAAATATATATGAAGTTTGGTTTAAAAATACGGCTTCTCCTTTTTTTTTTTTGCAAGGTTATAGTGAAATGAAAATGAAAATTAAGGAGTAATAGAGGACTTTAAAAGAAAATAAGAGAAAAAAAAATAAAACAAGAAAAAAATTTTTTTCCTAATTAAAAAAATAGTAAAAATATATGAAAATGAAAATGAAAGTTAAAGAGTAATGGAGGAGTGATAGGGAATTTTAAAAGAAAATAAAAGAAAAAAATTAAAAAAGAAAAGAAAAGAAAAAAAAATTTTTAATTAAAAACAAAAGTAAAAATATATCTAGGAATTTCTCTGGAGCTGCTGTGGTCAGTGTGGGTTTGGTTCAGTTTCAGATGGCTCCTCGTTCCAGCCTACACTTCTGCATATCTACAGGCCCCTTCCTGTGTAGTCCGTGTCACCGGTGGCTTCTGAAGGTTCCCTTTGTTTATTTGGCTTCTGTTTGCCGGTCTCTTCAGTGTCTGATTTCCACCCTGACACAGGCGGGCGGAGGTGGTCTCTTGTTCAGGTTCGCTCGTTCAGTCGCGCTGCGGGGAGGGCGGGGCGCTGCAGGCAGATACCGCCGTGTGTGGGGAGCGCTCGCAGCGTTCCAGCACGCTGGGTTTGCCCCGCTCACGGGTGTGTGCTCTCCCCGTCTACACTGCTCAGGCTCCCGGCTGCTCTACATGGAGCGGACCCTGCGTGGCGTGCGGTTCCAGTTTTCGGGTACTCCACAGAAACGCGGACTCGGTTGGGCCTGAGTTTTGTGCCTTCCCCGCCCGAGCAGCTCAGGCAGCCCGGAGCTTGACGGGCGCGCTCTCCCCGGGTGCGTGCGCGCCTTCTCCCCTCCGCGGCCCCAGCCTCAGTTTCCACGCACGCCGGTCGGGTGCGTGCGCGCCTTCTCCCCTCCGCGGTCCCAGCCTCAGTTTCCGCGCGCCAGTCGGGTGCGGTGCGCCTTCTCCCCTCCGCGGCCCCAGCTTCAGTTTCCGCGCGCCAGTCGGGTGCGTGCGCCTTCTCCCTTCCGCGGCCCCAGCCTCAGTTTCCACGCACGCCAGTCGGGTGCGTGCGCGCCTTCTCCCCTCCGCGGCCCCAGCCTCAGTTTCCACGCACGCCAGCCGGGTGCGTGCGCCTTCTCCCCTCCGCGGCCCCAGCCTCAGTTTCCGCGCGCCAGTCGGGTGCGGGGCGCCTTCTCCCCTCCGCGGTCCCAGCCTCAGTTTCCGCGTGCCAGTCGGGTGCGTGCGCCTTGTGTCTCTTCTGGGGAGCTGGTCCTCTAGCCGTGACCCTCCTGGCGGATGTCGACCTTCCAGAATCTCAGGAAGTCTTTGGTTAGAAACTGGAGGCCTGTTTGCAGTTTGGTAGGGGGTGCCCTCTCTGGGGCCAAGTTTGCCCCTTTCCCCTCCCCCCTGCCTCCTGCCTCCAGCAGGGAATGGGCTGGCCCGCCACCGGCTAGCTCTTCTCTGGAATTGCTCAGTCCCTTTGTTCTGCAAAGGGCTGGCAGTGTGTTCGGTCCAGTTAATTTTCTCTCTCTCTCTTGCTCTCCCACAGTTTAAGTTGCTGTCTCACGTTAGCTCCCTCCAATTGCCCTCAGGGCACTCAGGCCCGGTCCTTACCCTAAGCAATGCTGCCCGTTCCTCTCTATTCTGCTCCCACTTGCTGGTGGCGGATGCGGGCGTCTGGGGTACTTTTCTGCTGGGACTTGCTTTTAGGCATGTAATCTGTGGGTTTTATTTATTTTTCCTCCCAGTTAGGTTGCCCTCCGAGATTCAAAAACTTCTCCCAGACCGACCGGTGAGAGGGTTTCCTGGTGTTTGGAAACTTCCTCTATCATGACTCCCTTCCTGGGATAGGTCTCCATCCCTAGCTCTTTTGTCTCTCTTTTTATCTTTTATATTTTGTCCTACCTCGTTTCAAAGATGATGGGCTGCTTTTCTGGGCGCCTGATGTCTTCTGCTAGTGGTCAGAAGTTGTTTTGTGAAGTTTGCTCAGCATTCAAATGTTCTTTCGATGAATTTGTAGGGGAGAAAGTGGTCTCCCCACCCTATTCCTCTGCCATCTTGGCTCCTCCTCCCCTACTTCCCTTTAACACCATTCTCTGACTATCCCAGTAGTAATGGGATGCTTGTTCATTCAACTCTGAATAATATATTTTCCCAAGACATCTGAGCCAACAATGACAGCCTACTACGACTTTTGCTCTGACTCCAGAATCCATTCTTCTGCTGACAGAGAAAGCCAACTGCAAAAAGAGACCTCTAATCACATACTCTCAAGATGAAACTGTACATAGAAGATGATCTCAAATCCAGTGAATGATTCTAAGAACTGGAATTCTAATTCTGTTACCATAGTACTTTTTGACTGCTCATAAAACATGGCTTCAGCCAGGATTACCCCTCTAGAGAAATGTCATGACATTTTCTGGAAATTCTTAAAGTTCTTATTCAAGTATAAATCTAAGTGACATCAAGAAGCTGAAAGTTTAAGAAACCATTTTAGGGATATGCATTGAGACTTTGAAAGTGCACTCTTACAGCTGTTATTTTGTAAATTTCCCTCCTTGGGTTTATGCCTTTATCCACTTCCATTTTCTCCAATTTTCTACATGCACTAGTTCCCGGGAATTTTTATTTGCTTCTTATCTGGGTATGTGTCTATTTTTGGTTGAACCCTCCATTAAGAGACCAGAATTCTGCTCTCTGAACATGGAGGTGTGTCTTTGAACACAAAGCTCAGAATTCTTGCCCAATGAAGAGGGAAGTGAATAAGAATGGAAGTCAGAACGTAATTTGTTTATGTGATGCAGATACTGTTTTTTCCTATAGAGAACCAAAAGAAAAGAAGAAAAAGAAAAAAGAAAAGAAGAGGTAAGTGAGATTTTGGCTTCAATGACTCCACATTTTTCTGCCCATAACATTTTTGTGTTTTACCCACTATATTGCTCACTTTTTCAGCAAGCCAGATGGTAAAAATGAAAATAAAAAGGACCCAGAAAAGAAAAAGAAGAAAGAAAAGGACAAAGACAAGAAAAAGAAAGAGGAGAAAGGCAAAGATAAGAAAGAAGAGTAAGTATTTTTAATGGCATTGAGATTTGAAGTAAATTTGTGATGGGTTTTTGATGCAGAGATAATTTCCCAGAAATTTATAGGAAAGAGGCCCTGTGTAAAGGCTAAATAAATTGTTATCAAATGTGAATTAATTTTTTTCCCCAATTTCCTTAAAATTAGCAGTGGTAGTCTTAATTTTCTCATCAAGAACTTTCAGTGTCATAGTAATTTCCTTCCTCAAGCACTGATGAAGATAAACTTACTATTGGGACATATTTAGGATCCAAAGAAAGTTGCATTTCTAGGATCTTATCATAATTTTTTTTATTTGAAGTAAAAATTTAATAATTTCATTAATGTTTTTGAGTCATACATACTGCATGGCAAATAATCTAAAGTAAAGTAGTCTCATTACAAAAGCCATGCTTAAGAGTTAGAATTTCATAAGAATAAGACTGAGCGATGTTTTCTGAGCTATCTTTTTACTTTATAATTAAAGAAAAAACTGTTCTTTTAGCTTAGTCAAAGAAAACTCTTTATCAGACAATGGTTTAATGATTTGTGCCTGTTAGAAATTTGTTGATGTATAAAGGGAAAAATCCTTAAAAATAATAGGCTTGATACCAGAAAGTTTTTAAAAATGTCATTTGATGATATATTTTCTTCCTTTCTTCTTTCTCTTGTCCTCTATTGCTTCTCAATTCTTCATGCACACTTAAGGACGAGTACTTTTTATTAGATTGTGCTATATTCTTCTCTCCATACAGATGAGAAAGAAGCCATGAGTTCCCCCTCACAGTGTGGTCCCTGATTGTTATATTACCTGGTAAGGGGAGTGCCAAAACCATCATTCTCCCACCACCAGTAACCCTCCAAAGGGATCTGTGGAATATCCAGAGTTTGACATGATCTGTGTCATTGTTCTTCTCAGTAGCTGGAGTGATAGAAGTGCCTGCAAAGTCCAAAGTATGGTTTAATGTGAGACTAATAATTTAACTATCCACCCCTCACTAATCAGTTTCTTATGATTAATGCACTATGCCAAACTAGTCTTCCCACTGTGGAGTGAGCTTCTCCAGCTTGTTTTTATATCATTAATTGTGGGTGATGGGTGTAACAACATTTGATATGTGAAATAAAAATCTTGTTTTTTGGTAACCTTCTGTTTGTTTCTAATTGCTGTTAGAGAGAAGAAGGAAGTCGTGGTTATTGATCCTTCAGGAAATATGTATTACAACTGGCTTTTCTGCATCACCTTACCTGTTATGTATAACTGGACCATGATTATTGCAAGGTGTCTATATATTTTTATGGATCTCAACCCGCTTCTAGTTTCGAATTTCACTGACTTAACAGTTTGGCTTAGAACTCTTCAGGACACACCTTGCTCCACCACCAGTTTTCTAGATGTTACATCATTCTCTGTGTTTTCCTAAGATCACGAGTTCTTTGGTTTCCAATATCCTTTGAAATCCAGAACTGGGATGGGGGATATGGACGTACTTTTAAACTTTTGAATTGCTCAATCATTTAATTAGAATTTTGAGAGAAACTTTTTATTTTCTTTGGCCTGCAAGAAAAAGAAAATTGCCAAAACTGGAAAAAGATCAAGGATCTAGATTTTATAAAGCAAGATGGGGTTCCCAAGTAGTATCTATGGTTCCTTGTCTTTTAGACAGTGAACATCTCAGTCATCTAGGGCCAAGTGTGATTTCCTGAGGAACTTTGGGTATAAACAGTGAGTATGAACCTGGTTATCAATGTGTATCACCAAAAATTATCAGTATTTTGACATTAGCTTGAGCCATTTATTTTCATTTGATATTTTCACAAAGCTGACTCGTATAATGGAAAGAATGTTGAAATTCAGAAATGTGAAAAAACTAAATCTGACCCTCAGATTTGGGAATAAATTTGGGAAAACCATGGTTGAGTAAATGGATTCTAAGGACCCCTCCTCACCTTAGTGTATTATATTTCTCAATTCAGTTCAGTTCAGTTGCTCAGTTGTATCTGACTCTTTGCAACCCCATGAACCGCAACACGCCAGGTCTTCCTGTCCGTCACCAACTCCTGGAGTCTACCGAAACCCATGTCCATTGAGTCAGTGACGCCATCCAACCATCTCATCCTCTGTCATCCCCTTCTCCTCCTGCCCTCAATCTTTCCCAGCATCAGGGTCTTTTCCAATGAGTCAGCTCTTCGCATCAGGTGGTCAAAGTATTGGAGCTTCAGCATCAGTCCTTCCAATGAACACCCAGGACTGATCTCCTTTAGGATAGACTGGTTGGATCTCCTTGCAGTCCAAGGGACTCTCAAGAGTCTTCTCCAACACCACAGTTCAAAAGCATCAATTCTTTGACGCTCAGCTCTCTTTATAGTCCAACTCTTACATCCATACATGACTACTGGAAAAACCATAGCCTTGACTAGATGGACCTTTGTTGACAAAGTATACAAAGAGAACTTTTATTTAAATTTATTTAAATTGGTCCATTTCATTTTATTTATACAAGTTTTTCTTTTACAGAGCATGTTTTGATGAACTTCAGTCTGATTACCTAGAATACTGGCTCGTTTTTGACTACTTATCAGATATAGTCTATCTTCTTGATATGTTTGTACGAACAAGGACAGGTAAATATGTTTAGTTTTGGATATTTTGCAATTTTGTGCTTTTGTCTCTATGTTTAACTTGAAATTTATTAATTCAAGTATTCTTAAAAAAAAAAAAAAAAACAGAGATTTGTTTGAGAAGAAAAGGCACCGTTGAAAGCAAGAGTACCATATACCCACCCACAGGCTCTTGTGTGTTAGTCACTCAGTTGTGTCTGACTCTTTGCGACCCCATGGACTGTAGCCTGCCAAGTTCCTCTGTCCATGGACTCCTCCAAGCAAGACTATTGGAGTGGGTTCTCATTCCCTTCTCCAGGGGATCTTCTTGACTCAAGGATTGAACCTGGGTCTTCCGTATTGCAGACAGGTTCTTTACCATCTGGGCCACCAGGGAAAGCCAACCCACAGGTTTAGGCCACTCCAACTGATTCAGAAGGACATTACTAGCAACCTTCTGGGTGTGGATTGATGGTTTTCCTCCATTAGCCTGTTCACTGGGCTTATACCAGGCAAGAGGAACAGAGAGAACAGAAATATTCTGCAGCTCTGTGAGGAAAGGGTAATTGCTGCTTAACAGAGGTACCTTGAAGAGACATGGGGGGAAAGGTCATTGTACTTAGCAGAGCTTTCCTAGAAATACTATAAGAAACAGGACATACATCCTTAATTCAACTTTATGGTTCATGGGGAGGCATTATTGACCAATAATCTGGGCAGGATCTGATAGCTTCTTACTTAATTATTCTTGTTAAATAGGTATAAGCTCATTGTTTCTATACTGCTGTCTACATGCAAAGGTAACCTATGTATGCAGAGAATGGCTTTTAAGAATCGTTATGTAAAATAGTGACATTCTGTAGTATCAGTGCACTGAAACAATAGTTCAGTTCTGTTCTATGCACAGCTCTGGTAACCAAAATACGAAGAGAAATAAAATTTTCCCTAGTGAAATATTTCAGATCACTGAAGTTATGGGTTTAATACACAAGGCCCATGGTAGCAGCTTAAGAGAAAGGAAGATCCCAGATGTCTAAGTTAGCCTGGGGAAGGGCAAGACAGAGATATGAAAATGAAACCTCTAAGAAGATATGCTTCACATTGAAGGGGTAAGGCAAGAATATGCAGGATAGTCAGACAGAAAGAAGGTACCCAAGCTTCAAGGGTGAGGCTGGGATTCTGACAAAAGAGTGGCACGAGGAATTAAACACAGTGCTAGAGCATGCAGAGAACTTCATATGAACATTGTTCATAAAAAGAATAGCTTTACTTGGACAAGATGCTGAGTCTAGAGAAATTTGCATATATACCTCATATTTATACATTGCATATAATCTCTCATTTTTGTACTTATAAAGCTTTATTTTTTATTTCTGCAAAAGAACATTTTCCACGGTCATATGTTGATTTCATTACATTGCTGAGAGCGTATTTATTGAAATGAACTCTTTTTTTGAACTCAATGAAGTTGGTGGAGAGTTACTGTAGAAAAATTCACAATGACGTAAAAAGGAAAAACACTTTTTTTTTTTTTTTCTATTTTAGGTTACCTAGAACAAGGACTCCTGGTGAAGGAAGAGCGTAAACTCATAGAGAAGTATAAATCAACCTTTCAATTTAAACTTGATGTTCTATCAGTGATCCCAACTGATCTGCTGTATATTAAGTTCGGCTGGAATTATCCAGAAATTAGATTAAACAGATTGTTAAGGATCTCTCGAATGTTTGAATTCTTCCAGAGAACAGAAACAAGGACAAACTACCCAAACATCTTCAGGATCTCTAACCTTGTTATGTATATCATCATCATCATCCATTGGAATGCGTGTGTGTACTTCTCTATTTCCAAAGCTATTGGGTTTGGAAATGACACATGGGTCTATCCTGATGTTAATGATCCTGATTTTGGCCGTTTGGCTAGAAAATATGTGTACAGTCTTTACTGGTCTACACTGACTTTGACCACTATTGGGGAAACACCACCTCCCGTCAGGGATTCTGAGTATTTCTTTGTGGTGGCTGATTTCCTCATTGGAGTGTTAATTTTTGCCACCATTGTCGGTAACATAGGTTCTATGATTTCCAACATGAATGCAGCCAGGGCAGAATTTCAAGCAAGAATTGATGCGATCAAGCAATACATGCATTTTCGAAATGTAAGCAAAGATATGGAAAAGCGAGTTATTAAATGGTTCGACTATCTGTGGACCAACAAAAAAACAGTGGATGAGAGAGAAGTCTTGAAGTATCTACCTGATAAATTAAGAGCAGAGATCGCCATCAACGTTCACTTAGACACATTAAAAAAGGTGCGCATTTTTGCGGACTGTGAAGCTGGTCTGTTGGTGGAGTTGGTCTTGAAATTACAACCCCAAGTCTACAGTCCTGGAGATTACATTTGCAAGAAAGGGGATATTGGCCGAGAGATGTACATCATCAAGGAAGGCAAACTCGCTGTGGTGGCTGATGACGGGATCACTCAGTTTGTGGTATTGAGTGATGGCAGCTACTTTGGTGAAATCAGCATCCTTAATATTAAAGGTAGCAAAGCTGGCAATCGAAGAACAGCCAATATTAAAAGCATTGGCTACTCAGATCTATTCTGTCTCTCAAAAGATGACCTCATGGAAGCTCTAACTGAATACCCAGATGCCAAAGGTATGCTAGAAGAGAAAGGGAAGCAAATCTTGATGAAAGATGGTCTATTGGACATAAACGTTGCAAATGCTGGAAGTGATCCTAAAGATCTTGAGGAGAAGGTCACCCGAATGGAGAGCTCAGTAGACCTCCTGCAAACAAGGTTTGCTCGGATCCTGGCTGAGTATGAGTCAATGCAGCAGAAACTGAAGCAGAGACTGACCAAGATCGAGAAATTCCTGAAGCCACTTACTGACCCAGAATTTTCAGCTGTCGAAGGATCTGGAGCTGGAAGTGGGCCCACAGACTCTACACAGGACTGAAACGCTGGCCTTTCATAAGGACATTCCTCAGGATCCTTTTGGTGATGTGATGAAGGTACCTGTAAGCTGGAAGACAAGGATGACTCAGCTGGGAATTTTTCCATAGGGAAAATGTGCTTTGGTGCAGGGCACAAAGCCGTACATTCACTTGTGAGGTACTGTGGCTAAAGAATCATCACACTTAGAATTTTTCACAATGGATAACCTTCAAAGATATGAACCAATTAACTTATCAGCATCTCTTATCTTCTAATTTTTTCACATATGGTCCTTTTATGTTTATAAAAGTGAACAAGCATCTCTCACTTTCAGACAATTTATATTTCTCAGGAGCAACTGAAAATTATCATGTACCTCATGTTCAGGATACTATTTAAAAAGAATTAGAATGCAATAAAGTGAGATAAATCCTAAAGCTATAGCGAATATTATTTATTTGATAATTTAGTCAAGAGTTTAGGACATTTTAGAGCTTCCAGGTCATTTTAAAGACCTTAATCATTTACTCTAGAGCTTGGGAAGAGTGGCTGAAAGAAATTTCTTACTGATATAAGCATGACAAATCATATTTATATATATGTGTATGTGTGTGTATATATATATATGTACACACACACACACACACACATACATACACACATGGTGTGTGTGTGCTCAGTCATGTTCAACTCTTTGTGGCTGCATGGGCTGAGGTTCTCCAGACTCCTCTATCCGTGGGATTCTCCAGGCGAGAATACTGGAGTGTGTTGCCATTTCCTTTTTTGTACACACACACATATGACTATGCTGTGTTTGGTTGTGTCTGGCTCTTTGTGACCCCATGGACTATAGCCCACCAGGATCCTCTGTCCATGCAATTTTTCAGACAAGAATACTAGAGTGGGTTGCCATTTCCTTCTCCAGGGGAACTTCCGGACCCAGGGATTGAACCTGCATCTCCTGCATTACAAATGGATGTTTTACCGCTTGAGCCGTCGAGTAAGCCTTGTTGTTTTAGTTGCTCAGTCTTGTCTGGCTCTTCTGCAACCCCATGGGCTATAACCCATTAGGCCCTGGGTCCATGGGATTTCCCAGGAAAGAATACTGGAATGGATTGCCATTTCCATCTTGAGGGGATCTTCCTGACCTAGGGCTCAAACCCATGTCTCCTGCACTGCAAGCAGGATCTTTACCACTAAACCATCTGGGAAGTTGAAAATCATGAAATTGAAAATCATAAAATATTATAAGAATCTTTAGTTATATAAGTTTTAAAATTTATGATTATTAAGCCTTGATAGAAATTGGTTACTATCTCCTTTCTCTGACTGACCAGCAATAAGAAGAAGAGATAAAGCTAATACTTTTGCTGGGTGATGAACAAAGGAAATTGTTAGAAAATGAGACCTGAAAGTACTATAGACCAGCATGGGCATCATATGAGCATCTTAGCAATTCAGAATCTCAGGCCCTAACCCAGACCTGCTGTATCAGAATCCAAATTTTAGCAACCCCCTAGGTAATTCATACATTAAACTCGAGAAGAGAGCCAGGAAGGAGTTAATGGGAGGGTGGGTCTAGAAAAGAAACGGGGACTATATGACAAGTGCGTGCTCACAGAAGACACTGACAATCAGCTATTCTGCTCTGCTGCTCAGCTCAGATGGGGCTCAGTAAGTTCCTACCACAGATCACTGGAATCGATTTCAGGTTTCTCTCCATGCCTATAATACTATGACTTAACATGACTTAACATGACTTAATATGACTTAATAATTTGACATTTCAGATATCTCTATGGACCTCTATCAGTGAATGCCAATGGTGGAAGTTACCCTACTCTACCAATAATATACTTGTTGAACTAAATGTTGTCTTTGCCTTTGAAGCCTTTGAAGCCTTCCCTTCAACATCCTACCTATATCTTTAACATCGACAGGCAAATACTTCTTCACTGCAGAGGAAGTGGTTAGTCCTGGAGTGGGTGAATCAATAAGTAATAAAAAAAATATGGCTTCTTCCTGAGACAAGTGCTCCTTTTCCTCTCTTTTCTTTCTTATTATTCCTATCCCTTCATCTGTGTTTTATTCTTTTCTTTGTGTTCCTTCTTGTCTGTTATAAAAATCTCTCATAGCAGATTTGCCGGGAATAAGTGAGGGTTACTCACCAGGCTCAGGGCTGTCTCCTAAAGGAGGAGCAGCCCCAACCACAGCATCCAGTGGGGGCCACCTTGAATCTGATCTGTGCTAGAGATGTATCCAAGGGTTCTGATTTGATGACCTCTGGCCCCAAGCTCTGAGCTTACATCAGATAGGTAGCAGTTCTTGGTGCAAAGCCTTGGGCTAAGGAGGGTTTAGCCAAATCCTTTCTCATGACTCTTCTAGGTGGTGAAGACTCCAGTTTTAGACACCTGGAGAGTGAAGCAGAACTTCACAACTGAGCTCTGGCTTTATGTCATGTCCGACTCTGTGCGACCCCATAGACAGCAGCCCATGAGGCTCCCCGGTTCCTGGGATTCTCTAGGCAAGAACACTGGAGTGGGTTGCCATTTCCTTCTCCAATGTATGAAAGTGAAAAGTGAAAGTGAAGATGCTCAGTCGAGTCCGACTCTTAGTGACCCCATGGATTGCAGCCTACCAGGCTCCTCAGTCCATGGGATTTTCCAGGCAAGAGTACTGGAGTGGGTTGTCATTGCCTTCTCTGCTGGCTTCATGAGTGAATTAAAAAAAAAAAAAAAAAAGGACAGGGAACATGTGGCTTTGGTGAGACTGATGGTAAGTGTCCTGACTTGGGTACATGTGAATGTCAAAGCAGGAGCTCTCCTTTTATCAATCCAGAGACCATCCACATTCCAGCCTGATCCCGCACTCCAGTGGCTGTCTGGGACTAGCATCTTAACATGTTATGACTAGGACAGGCTTGATGTAAGACAAGTGAAGGCTGGCTGAAGTTGGAAGATCTTTAGTAATGACATCTGAGAGGAAATGAGAGGGAGAATTCTGGGACTTGTAGATGGCAGATCAGAGACAATATGACCCAGGCTTGCCAATGTGTCTGGTAAGTACTCTGCCTTCCTCCCAAATCTATTATAATAAGATATAGGAAGAGATTACTTCAAGGTTTTGCAGAATTTTTTAAAATCAACTTTTCTAACTTGAAATATGATGTGATTAAGTGTCTTACCATTAGGAGGCAATATCGGCCTATAATTATGAACTTCAGAGCCTGAAGCTGTTTTTTTTCTCATAGAAATTGTAGGTAGTAAAATCAGAGCTTTTTGGTAACAATAGGCAGTCTTTCTCTAGCATGAATATTTTTATAAGATTTTAATATAGACTATATATTAGTCTAAAATGAAATCATGATCAAATAAAGTATAAAATATAAATGTAGTGGGTAAAATAACAACATAAATTAAAATTATTAATATTTCTTATTTTCAGGAAGTTCATCTAGGCACTAATATAATTTCATTGCAAGAAGCTTTTACCAATGTGTAAGATGCATTCTAAAGGTAAGCAAAATGGGGAGAAAAGAAGCAAGCAGCATTTATATTGAGCTTCATTTTATATTTTTATTTTTTAAAAAGTCCACTGCTTTAAAATGTTTGAAAACCACAGATATGTTTTAATAGTGTTTGATGTATGCCTGGCTTGGACATTGTCAGTTTAAGTTATATTCTTCCTTATGACTATTGAAATTGTATTATTGGATATCCTAGTTTATAGACTATTCAGAATATAAAATACAAAAAAAAAAAAAAAAAAGAGGCTTATAGACTCAGAAGAAACAGTTTGCTATTTGCTGGACTAGTTTATCTCAAAGTGAAGAGAGAAAGTGGGAAATTCAAGAGAAAGGAATCAGAGAACATAGAAAATGCACACTCTAGGGATCATCTTATTTATCCCTCCTCATTTTGAAAATACAGAAATGATGATCAGATGACAGTAAAATTGATGAGGATGTAGTAATGGTAACTTTGCATGAGCCTGCAAATTTTTGCCATATGTTGGAAAGCAATATGCTAATATCTGCTAGAGCTCCAAGCTGGCTTAACCTAAAACCCAGAAAGTTCATTCTTAGGTGTTTATAGTCACTACAAATATTGGCCACATTCTTCAACAGTGAGACATGTTGAAGAGTGTAACAGTAAAAAAAAAAAAATGTAAACAACTTAAATGATTGTGGAAAGGAAATGATTTATAAATTGTAATATATTCACATAATGGATTCTATAAAATGTTTGAATACTAACAATTGCACTCATCTCACACCCTAGTAAAGTAATGCTCAAAAATCTGCATGCCAGGCTTCAGCAATACGTGAACTGTGAACTTCCAGATGTTCAATCTGGTTTTAGAAAAAGCAGAGGAACCAGAGAGAGATCAAATTGCCAACATCCGCTGGATCACCAAAAAAGCAAGAGAGTTCCAGAAAAACATCTATTTCTGCTTTATTGACTATGCCAAAGCCTTTGACTGTGTGGATCACAATAAACTGTAGAAAATTCTGAAAGAGATGGGAATACCAGACCACCTGACCTGCCTCTTGAGAAACCTATATGCAGGTCAGGAAGCAACAGTTAGATCTGGACATGAAACAACAGACTGATTCCAAGTAGGAAAAGGAGTATGTCGAGGCTGTATATTGTCACCCTGCTTACTGAACATCTATGCAGAGTACATCATGAGAAACTCTGGGCTGGATGAAGCACAGGCTGGAATCAAGATTGCCGGGAGAAATAGCAGTAACCTCAGATATGCAGATGACACCACCCTCATGGCAGAAAGTGAAGAACTAAAGAGCCTCTTGATGAAAGTGAAAGAGGAGAGTGAAAAAGTTGGCTTAAATCTCAACATCCAGAAAACTAAGATCATGGCATCTGGTCCCATCACTTCATGGCAAATAGATGGGGAAACAGTGGCTGACTTTATTTTGGGGGGCTCCAAAATCACTGCAGATGGTGACTGCAGCCATGAAATTAAAAGACGCTTACTCCTTGGAAGGAAAGTTATGACCAGCCTAGACAGCATATTAAAAAGCAGAGAGATTACTTTGCCAACAAAGGTCCATCTATTCAAAGCTATGGTTTTTCCAGTAGTCATGTATGAACATGAGAGTTGGACTCTAAAGAAAGCTGAGTGCCGAAAAATTGATGCTTTTGAACTATGGTGTTGGAGAAGACTCTTGAGAGTCCCTTTTACTGCAAGGAGATCCAGCCAGTCCATCCAAAGGAGATCAGTCCTGGGTGTTCATTGGAAGGACTGATGTTGAAGCTGAAAGTCCAATACTTTTGCCACCTGATGTGAAGAACTGACTCATCTGAAAAGACGCTGATGCTGGAGGGATTGAGAGCAGGAGGAGAAGGGGACGACAGAGGATGAGATGGTTCGATGGCATCACCCACTTGATGAACATGAGTTTGTGTGGACTCTGGGAGTTGGTGATGGACAGGGAGCCCTGGCGTGCTGCAGTTCATGGGGTTGCAAAGAGTCGGACACGACTGAGTGACTGAACTGAACATTTATGTAGTGCTGAGTTTGCGCCAGGTTCTGTCCCAAGTATTTTCCAGATGTCAATTCATTTAATTCTCAGGACAACCTAGAAGTTAGGTTCTCTTATGTCTCCTGTTTAACAGATGAGGAAATGGAGCCACAGAGAGTTTACATATTTTGCCTGATGCCCACAAGAAGAAAGTTACACAACCACTATTTGAATCCAAGCCCTGAGGCTCCATTGTGTTTATTCTTAACACTTTCATTTGCGCAGACTCTTGTATGTACATACAATTATTATCTATACAAAACTTACAAACATAGAGCAAAGTACTAGGTAGCGCTTATGAATCTGTACCTATGATATAAAAGTTTAATAACAGGCAGAGGAATGAGCAGAAATCAGGAGAGTGGTTACTTCTGTGTTGAATGGAGAGAATGGGATGGAAGAGGGACTGGAAAATTCATAGGACTTCATTTATATGTTCTATCTCTTTTAAAACAATATGAAGGAAATACGTCCAAATGTTAAGCTTTGACAAACCTACATACAAATATGGACATATATTCTCTCTATAATATTTGGTATATTTGAATTATTCCCCAAGAAGAAAAAAGGATGAGTTAAGTATAAATTCACGCAGCTAGTTAGGCGGCAAAGCCTGGACTTTGAGCCCTGGCTCGGCGTTTACTTCACTGTGGGATTGGACTCGATTGCTTTCCGCACAAGCCTGAGTGCTTTATGAGGCTCTCCTCGGTGGTTACATGCCTGTTACCTGTGTTTCCACTTGAAGTTAGTCAGAGTGCATATTAAATCATTGGAGACAATACCTTCTAGAATTACATTCCACGTCTGGCTCTTGGTTTCCTGATGAGTTCAAGGTGAAAGAATGCATTTTTCTCCCATGCATTCCTTTGGGATTCTGAAAATAGCAATTTACCACAAAATTACTCACCAGCCTGACAATGTTGGCCCTTAAAAAGAGTTGATATTTGATTTCTTGTCAGATTGCCAGTTTCTCCTCTTTTGAGTTAGGTTCCTTTTTGTGTCATCTAGGCTGAGCTTCGGCCAGTTGGACTTGGTCCAAGAAGCTACACGAGTTCGGTCTTCAGAGAGCAGGGAGCCTGTTTCCTGGGTTTGTCCAAAGATTCGTGATGCTGAGGAGCACAGGCATCCTGGTGGCGCCAAGTCCGTGGTGCTCCCTGATGTTCTCCAGTGGCCTCCTTGTGGCAGAAAGAGTGTCTAAGGATGAACATCTGTCTACAACTACCAGGATAGGAATGTAATTTGTTTCCACTCAATTTTTAGTGTAATAGACCTCTCCGCCTAGTTCCTTAGTTTGCTAAAAATAAGGATAATTAATAGATCTGCATTTATGGGTTTTCCCATTGCTCCATTTCAGATATAATTTCAAAGTGCCTAAAAAGCACAAAATATATAAAATTACCAAAGAAGCATACTACAGTAAAGTAACATGAAATTTACCTTGATTATATTCCTTTTATTTTTATGTTTAAAAGAATTGGGCATTTGAAATTCATTGATTAAAGATAGACAAGACTCCTCAGTGGTAGAAAAATGAAACTTGTTTTATTAATGAACTGAAATAATTGATAGGTCTTTTTAAAAGAAATTTTAGTGCTAAACTCTTTAATATAGATCCCTTGATTTAATGCCACTGACCTAGTCTTGTTTCTTCTACCTTGAGAGGTGGCCTTCTCCATTGGTTGTTGTTGTTCAGCCACTAGGTCATGTCTGACTCTTTGCAACCCCATGGACTGCAGCACACCAGGCTTCCCTGCTCCGCTGGCCCACATGCCAAACCAGAAAGCTTTTTTGAAGCTAAGAGAGAGTAACCAAAAATAAATCACACACACACACACACACACAAATACAAATATATAATATAGATTAACCATATTTCAAATACGTATTTGCCATCAAATGTATGTGGGCAATGCAGATTGAGCCTTTGCTTCCTGAGCCCAGTTATAATCACTTTCTTCAAATTATTTGAGCCTTTCAAACTGGAAGCTATAATGAATAATCTATTTGAGCTGTAAATAAATTTGTGAACAAAAGGAAATCAGTAGATATCACTTATTTAAACTTTTAAAAAGTTATCATAGCAATGATTACCATGATTATTTTTTGAATTTTATATTAGACTTGGAACAGATATCATACAATAAATGGTGAAGATAAATAGATTCCTTAGGTATTGACTCTGATGGGACTGGTCACATTTGAAAGTGAAAGTGATGTCACTCAGTCCTGTCTGACTCTTCACAACCTTAAGGACTGTAGCCTACTAGGTTCCTCCGTCCATGGGACTCTCCAGGGAAGAGTACTGGACTGAGGTGCCATTTCCTTCTCCAGGGGATCTTCCCAACCCAGGGATTGAACCTGGGTCTCCTGCACTGCAGAGAGGTGCTTTACCATCTGAGCCATTTAAGATGTTTAATTAAACATCATCTTAAAATCAAGATCCAACCAGCCCATCCTAAAGGAGATCAGTCCTGGGTGTTCATTGAAAGGACTGATGATGAAGCTGAAACTCCAATACTTTGGCCACCTGATGTGAAGAGCTGACTCATTGGAAAAGATCCTGATGCTGGGAGGGATTGGGGGCAGGAGGAGAAGGGGACAACAGAGGGTGAGATGGTTAGATGGCATCACCGACTCGATGGACATGGGTTTGGGTGGATTCTGGGAGTTGGTGATGGACAGGGAGGCCTGGCGAGCTGCAGTTCATGGGGTCGCAGAGTCAGAGACAAATGAGCGACGGAACTGAACTGAACTAAAACCAGTAGCTGGGCTTCAGTAAGGGTAAGTTCTACTGGAGTGAGTATATTTGGGATAAGATAATGAAAATTATAATTTTAAAATAATTGGCTCTAAGCAATCAAAGGCAGTGAAGGCTTATATAAGGAACTGCAGCTAGTAATGTTCTCAGTGGGGATTACAAAAAGATCAGAAAAGACTGGATTTAATTAGGAAGTTTTAAGAAGAAACATGCTCTTGCCTTTGTAGAAAATCATGGGGCATCTGAACTTAGAATACTGTATGCATTTTTGTTTAGTGAACAGAATGTATTTTATTAGATGTGGATGGTGTCTAGAGATTGACTAAAAGGGTGATAGAGTTGCCACATGTGAACAAATGGCCCGGAGGTAGGGGGAGTGGGGCCTCCAGCTGGGTGATCAGGAGTGTAAGTGACAACCATGAGACCAGTGATGGGCATCTGAAGTGAGGGGGGCAGTCTTGTGGGATTGAGCCCTTAACCTGTGAGGCCTGAACTCGCCAGGCAGTTAGTGTCAGAGCTGAATTAAATGTAGGACACCCAGTTGGTAGCCACTGAGAACTGAATAATTATTTTGTGTGGAAAAATCCACACATCTGGTATCAAAAGTGTTGCTGTACGTACAGAAAAACAGGAGAGCCAGCTTTTCATGGAGACTTGATGTGTTCTAAGCAGAACTCATGATTTATTTCCCTAATATTCTCTATCTCAGAAGGGGGCACTGCCATTGGCTCACTTCCTTGGATATATATAAAAAATTTTGACTCTTAATTTAACACCTGCTATCATAATTTGTTAGTGAATTTTGTCAGCTCAACCTTCAAAACATATCCTGCATCTCACTATACATCATCATATCCAAACCACCATCTTCACTTGAACTACACACAGAATGTTAAAGGTGTCTGCTGCAACTCTTGCTCCCCTTTCCCCAACAGCCCATTTCGAGGTAGAGCTGCCATTGTGGCCTTACAAAAACAAAATCAGATCATGTCACTTCCTTGCCTCAGCTTGCTTACAATTAAATCCAAAATCCTCACCATAGCCCTACATTAAATGGCCCTGATCATCTCTCTGATTTGGTGTCCTACTGCTCCTCTGCCTGCTCAAACTCTTTTAGTTATACTGGCCTCCTTGTTGGTCCTTAAACATACCAAGTATGCCCCCTTTTCTGGGTCCTTGTTTTCTTTTTCTCTTACTGGGAAATTCTCTCCCCAGTATCCAGTGGGTGTTGCACCTTGATTCAGATCTCTGCTCAAACGTCACCATGGTAGAGTGCCTTCTTTGCTCAGTCTAAATTGAAAACCTCTTCACTGCATCTCCCTGCACAGATCACTGCTTCATATTATATCTTAATTTATATTTTACTTGTTTGCTATCTGCTTTCCCCATTCAAATGTAAGTTCTATGAGGATAGGTACTTTATTTCATGTACTGCTCTATTTCCAGTATGTAGAAAATGTCTAGGCATAATAGGGACATAATAGGGGCTTTATACATGTCTGTTGAGTGAATTAATAAATTCATTGTCCAACCAATCCTGGGAGTTATAACTCAGTGTTCAAATTAAGGTAACTGAAAGATTATGATTACTGTAGTGTGATTATTTGCACATCTGAGTTTGTAAACTGAATCCTACAAGTACAATTTAATTCTATGTAGCCATTCTTTCACAAGGCTCTTCCTAGCTCAAATTTTCCCATTATTTCTACATTCATTTTCCTGAAAAATCTCTCTTTTATAATGTCACCTCCCTTCTCTTGAACCTCACAGTGGCTACTTAGTGTCAACATTGAAACCAAAATTTTTTACTTCTGTCTCAAAGTGTTCTCCAACCCTACTAGTTACCTTTGCCTGGGGATTCAACAGAATTTTCTTCTGTCTGGTTCAAACATGTGCTTTGTTTGTTTTCACTTCTAAACCTTGGCTCATTCTGTACCTACCAAATACAGTGCCTCTTACTTACAACACAAGAGAAGACTCTACACATGGTAGACCATGTAGACCATCTTCACCAGATGGTCAATACCAAAATCAGATTGATTATATTCTTTGCAGCCAAAGATGGAGAAGCTCTATACAGTCAACAAAAACAAGACCAGGAGATGACTGTGGCTCAAATCATGAATTTCTTATTGCAAAATTCAGACTTAAATTGAAGAAAGTATGGAAAACCACTAGACCATTCCAGTAGGACCTAAGTCAAATTCCTTGCAATTATACAGTGGAAGTGACCAAGAGATTCAAGGGATTAGATCTAATAGGCAGAGTGCCTGAAGAACTATAGATAGAGGTTCATGACAATGTACAGGAGATGAATCAAGACCATCCCCAAGAAAAAGAAATGCAAAAAAGGCAAAATGGCTGTCTGAGGAGGCCTTACAGATAGCCGAGAAAAGAGAAGCTAAATGCAAAGGAGAAAGATATACCCATCTCTAAAGGAAAGATATACCCATCTCAATGCAGAGTTCCAAAGAGTAACAAGAAGAGATAAGAAAGCCTTCCTCAGTGATCAGTGCTAAGAAGTAGAGGAAAACAATAGAATGAGAAAGACTAGAGATCTCTTCAAGAAAATTAGAGATACTAAGGGAGTATTTCATGCAAAGATAGGCACAGTAAAGGACAGAAATGGTATGGACCTAACAGAAGCAGAGGGTATTAAGAAGAGATGGCAAGAATACACAGAACTATACAAAAAAGTCTTCATGACCTAGATAACCATGATGCTATGATCACTCACCTAGAGCCAGATATCCTGGAATGCAAAGTCAAGTGGGCCTTAGGAAGCATCACAATGAACAAAGCTAGAGGAGGTGTTGGAATTCCAGTTGAGCTGTTTCAAATCCTGAAAGATGATGCTGTGAAAGTGCTGCACCCAATATGCCAGCAAATCTGGAAAACTCAGCAGTGGCCACAGGACTGGAAAAGGTCAGTTTTCATTCCAATTCCAAAGAAGGGCAATCCCAAAGAATGTTCAAACTACCACACAATTGTGCTCATCTCACACGCTAGTAAAGTAATGCTCAAAATTCTCCAAGCCAGGCTTCAGCAATATGTGAACCATGAACTTCCGGATGTTCAAGCTGGTTTTAGAAAAGGCAGAGGAGCTAGAGATAAAATCACCAACATCTGTTGGATCATTGAACAAGCAAAAGAATTCCAGAAAAATATCTATTTCTGCTTTATTGACTACGCCAAAATCTTTGACTGTGTGGATCACAACAAACTGTGGAAAATTCTTAAAGAGATGGGAATACCAGACCACCTTGCTTGTCTCGTGAGAAATCTGTATGAAGGTCAAGAAGCAGTTAGAACCGAACATGGAAAAATAAACTGGTTCCAAATTGGGAAAGGGGTACGTCAAGGCTGTTTATTGTCACCATGCTTATTTAACTTATATGCAGAGTACATTATGCCAAATGCCAGATTGGATGAAGTACAAGCTGGAATCAAGATTATCAGGAGAAATATCAATAACCTGATATGCAGATGACACCACCCTCATGGCAGAAAATGAAGGACTAAAAAGTCTCTTGATGAAAGTGAAAGAGGAGAGTGAAAAAGTTGGCTTAAAGCTCAACATTCAGAAAACTAAGATCATGGCATCCAGTTCCATCACTTCATGACAGATAGATGGGGAAACAGTGGAAACAGTGGCTGACTCTATTTTTCTGGGCTCCAAAATCACTGCAGATGGTGACTGCAGCCATGGAATTAAAAGACCCTTGCTCCTTGGAAGAAAAGCTATGACAAACCTAGACAGCATGTTAAAAAGCAGAGACATTACTTAGCTGACAAAGGTCTGTCTAGTCAAAGCTATGGTTTTTCCAGTAGTCACATATGGATGTGAGAGTTGAACTATAAAGAAAACTGAATGCTGAAGAATTGATGATTTTGAATTGTGGTGTTGGAGAAGACTCTTGAGAGTCCCTTGGACTACAAGAGGATCAAAGCATTCCATCCTAAAGGAAATCAGTCCTGAATATTTATTGGAAGGATTGATAATGAAGCTGAAATTCCAATACTTTGGCCACCTGAGGCGGAGAACTAACTCCTTGGAAAAGATCTGGATGCTGCGAAAGATTGAAGGCAGGAAGAGAAGGGGACAATAGAGGATGAGATAGTTGGATGGCATCACTGACTTGATGGACATGAGTTTGAGTAAGCTCTGGGAGTTGGTGATGGACAGCAAGCCTAGCGTGCTGCAGTCCTTGGGGTCGCAAAGAGTCAGACACAACCGAGCGACTGAACTGACTGACCACTTACATCCACATCTTAGTCTGCCCTTAATACTTTTCTCAGTTCTCAGGATCTCAGTGAAACTTCTCATTCCTATTCTGATTCTTTATTTACAATGAACCCTTCCCATCTCTGAGTACAAATATGTAATGCCTGGCAATATTGGATAACTGCCAGAGTCAGGTTTTTTTCTAATTATTTTATTTATTTATTTATTTTTGGCTGTGCTGGTTCTTGGTTACTGTGTGGGCTTTTCTCTAGGTGTGTTGACCTGGGACTGCTCTAGTTGCTATGCATGGGCTTATTGCAGTAGCTTCTCTCTGCGGAGTACAGGCTCCAGGACATGTACGCTTCAGTGACTGTGGCATGTGGGCTCAGTAGTTTTGGGTCCCTGGGCTTTAGTGCTGCTGCTGCTGCTGCTGCTGCTGCTAAGTCGCCCCAGTCATGTCCAACTCTGTGTGACCCCATAGACAGCAGCCCACCAGTCTCCTCTGTCCCTGGGATTCTCCAGGCAAGAATACTGGAGTGGGCTGCCATTTCCTTCTCCAAGGGCTTTAGTGCACAGACACAATAGTTGTGGCACATGTGTCTAGCTGCTTTGGAGCATGTGGCATCTTCCTGTACCAGGGATTGAACCAGTGTCTCCTGTGTTGACAGGCAGATTCTTTACCACTGAGCCACCAGGAAAACCCCAGACTCAATTATTGATTGATGGATGGGTTATTTAGCTGAATATTAGAAAACAGTTTACATGAAATATGAATAAATGTTTAGTTAACTTTTGTCTCTGAAGGTTATCCTAGAAAAAGAAACTGATCACCCAGTTTAAAAATTATGTCATTTTCATGAAATTGACATTATACAATACTGTTTTTATCACTCAATTCTCTCAGTATTAATAGGTAAAGCAAAATAAGACTCTATCCTTGGAAGTTATTTGTGTTTAACATGGCTAGAGAAATCAACCTGATTATTCAATTTTCTAATTTTCTTCTGTCCCACTTATTTCAACTGGTATATTTTGCACTTTATGTTGTACCCTTTATTTTCTTCTTAACACTTTCCCCCTTTATTTCCTTGTTAACTATATTTATTTATTTTTGCTGTCAATGTGATTGGATCATATCCAGTATGTCAAGTAAAATGTTTTCAGTGCTTGTATCAGTCTTGGTCCAATCAACAACAGAAATCGCACAGTGGGTTAAGCTTAATATAAAGAATTATTAAGCTCTGATTAAAGAAGGACTAGAAGGAAACTACGTATGCTATTCTAGGCCTGAGGGAGAATACCCAAGGGAGGACAAACTTGGAAGGGTCCCCTCCGCAAGGTTGGTTCACTCTTACTGGAGAAGGTGCAGTTCAGCCCACTGGATAGCAGAGAAGCTTGCTGGTTTGCTCTGGCCACAGTTGTTCTGCAGCCTCCTGTGGAGTGGAGTGCAGTGATCAGAAACCAGAGGGGTGAGTCTGCAGAGGGGATGAGAGCCAAGGCTCAGGGGTGCTGTGAGGGGGTGAGGTAAGGGGCCGCCTGCAAAGGGAGTGGTGACTCAGGGGGCTCAGTGCTGAGCAGAAGACCTTAGGTCAGTTTCCATGGTGAGAGGGCTGCTCTCCAAGACTCTCTCCAGGCCAGGCAAAGGCTGCAAGGTGGCTGACCCACTATACAGCAGCAGGAAATACCTGGAGAACGTCTTGCTTCCTCCAATGCCTCTTCAGTGCCCTCTGCCGAGAAAACTTAACATCTCTATGGAGACGCTTCAAGTTCTGTCCTCTGTCACAGAGCATATACTGAAGGGTGAACAGGAGCTGAGGGGCAATGTATTGATAATAGGCAAAGTGTTTACCAGAGTCTAGATGTATTTGTCAAAGATAAATGTATTTAGGGAGCTATATTGATACAGTGGCAAAACGAATCCGTATCAGGAAGTCATGTCAGTAATGGACAAATACAATTAAACAACAATTTTAAAAATGACTGGACAATAGGGGTATTCAGATACCCTATTTTTTCTAATTTTATTTTAGTATTCTTTAAAAAATTGAGGTGTGTCATACATATAGTAAATTGCACAAATCATAAATGTATACTATTTTGAGTTTTAACATATGTATACACAAGTAAAACTACAACCCAGATTAAGATAGAATCTTCCCACCACTCAGGAGGATACCTTATTCCTCCACCCAGCTAAAATTCTCCCACCCCTACCAGAAGTAGGCACTAATGTGGCCTCTGTTACTTGTTCAGGAACTTCATGAAACTGGATTCACAAAAGTCATCTGTTGTGTCTGGCCTCTTTTGTTCAAAATGATATCTTTGAGATTCACTCATCTTGCTTCATATATCAGTATTTCTTTTGGCATAGCATTCTATTATATGAATATACCACAATTTATTTTTCTATCCTATTGATAGACATGCGGGTTTTTCCTAGTTTTTGACTATTATGAGTAAAGCTGCTATGTGAAGCTGTGCACTCAGCTGTTTCAGGTATATATTCAGAAGTGCAATTACTTGGTCCTTGGAACATGCTTTGGTAGTGAGCCATGTTTAGCTTTAATAGATACTGCCAAACATTTTTCTAAAGTGTTTGAACCAATTTCCACTCCTACCAAAACATATGAGAGTTCCAATTGCTCCATATTGTTGCCAGTAGTTGGCCAATCTTTTGTTTTTAGCTATTCTTGAGGGTAGTATTTTTAATAATTAAGATTAATTAGAACTATACAATTATATTCATATCAATTTTTATAATCTTAACTATATAATATTTATCATCTTCATGTATTTCTCATGTTCCTCTTTGATAAATAGAAAGAACTTGTTTCCTTCAAATGTTATCTGAAATTTCAAAGTATAAATAGCAGAAATGGTAGCTTTTGAAATATGCTCTCAGTTTACATATACTTCCACGTTATAATTGGAGAGGCAATGGCACCCCACTCCAGTACTATAGCCTGGAAAATCCCATGGACGGAGGAGCCTGGTGGGCTGCAGTCCATGGGGTCGCTAAGAGTCGGACACGACTGAGTGACTTCACTTTCACTTTTCACTTTGATGCATTGGAGAAGGAAATGGCACCCCACTCCAGTGTTCTTGCCTGGAGAATCCCAGAGACGGGGGAGCCTCGTGGGCTGCGGTCTATGGGGTCGCACAGAGTCAGACACGATTGAAGCGACTTAGCACCAGCCACATTATAATATCCATCAGCTCTTTACTAAGCTTTTCGAGAATATTATAATAAATGCTTGCTCATTCACATAGCATATAACATTCTTTTTGACTCCACAGCAGTTATTATGATTATCAATTATCATTGTAAAATATGGCAAGGGAAAAACTCTGAACATGTGAGCCTTTTGCCTGATTAGGGCCTCTAAACATAACTGGGATTTCTATGTAATCATTACCTTTTCAGAGTAATTAAGTAGTATGGTGTTTTTAAGAGTATAGTACAGGAGTCACACAGCTCAGCCACAGTCCTGGCTCTGCTAGGATATTCAATAAGAAAGTTTTCTGTGTCTTTATTTCCTAATTTACAAAATGGAATAGAAAACACCACCAGGCTATGTCAAGGGCAAGGAGCTTAACCTCTCTATCCCCCAGTGTTCTCAGCTGTAAAATGGGGCTAACAATAGGATCATTGAGTATCACATTGTTAAAATACATACATATGTAAAACACGGCATAGTGCCGGCAACTTAATAAATGCTATGTTAATATTTATGTATTTATCAATTAAACTGAAGAGCTGTAAAGGGCCGTGTAGTCCCAAACAGCAATTAATATATTTCTCAATCCCAGACAGACTCCTGAATTTTTAAAATTTCTCCCACTCTTCTCTCTATTATTGAAAACAGCGAAGTCAGAAGAATCAGGACCAGACCTGGCTCTCAACTACTTTTCCTTTTGTTGTGAAAGGAAAAATATACTCCAGAAACAGTATATTATAAACTATAAAGGACTTTGATACTAATGCCGTTAGATTCATCTTCCACATCCCTTTAGTAACTCAGAAGAGCGTTTTCTCCACTCCAGCCACTTCACCGCCACACTCCCTCGGCTTTCCCTGCCTCTTCCCCGACCTCAAAGCCTTTTTCTCCTCAATGCCTTTTCCCATCTGCGAGAAAAGTTCCCTGGCACCAAAGACAGTGGGCAGTCAATTACGACCACTGGTACAGACTCCAGCTAGGTCCAGGGAAGTTGGGAGGAAAAAGCAGCAACCTTCGGTGTCCTGAACACCTCAGGGCCAGCCAGCCCACTTCCCCATCTAGTTCGCTCTCTCTGCGCCCCGCCCGCCCGAAGTGAAAGTAAAAGTCGCTCAGTCGTGTCCGACTTTTCGCGACCCCATGGACTATACAGTCCACGGAATTCTCCAGGCCAGAATACTGGAGTGGGTTGCCTTTCCCTTCTCCAGAGGCTCTTCCCAACCCAGGGATCGAACCCAGGTCCTCCCACATTGCGGGCGGATTCTTTACCAGCTGAGCCACAAGGGAAGCCCGAGCCCCAGGGCATTTCGGGAACTGTAGTTTCCGAAGGCCCGGTTCAGTTGGCGCATGCGTTCCGAGGACTTGCCAACCCACAGAAAAGGTTCCGGATGAGGAAGTGGCCGGTGATGCCACGCGTTCTGCGGTCTGTGGGCCTGGACTTCTGGGTATTGTAGTCGGTGGAGGCGGGCGCCGTCGGTAAGGAGACGTAGCTTTCCTTGGGGTTTGCTACTGCAGTTGCTTCCCGGAGGGATACGCCGGGTCAGTCGGTAGTTCTCTCATCACCGCGCCACTCCGAGGCCAGGAGGCGCTTTCCTTTTACCTCGACTTTCTTTCTCCGTGGCTGTATGCGCCGCGCTCTGCAGTCCATTTCCCTGCCAAGCTCTCTCCCTTTCCTAGCCATCTCCAAAGCCTGGGCGTAGCGGGGACTCGCACTCTGGGAGAGACAGGGCCGCGACCTTTTCAAATCCGGCCCCTGCCCGGCGGAGACTCCTCATTCCAGGCTCACGTCGGTTTCGCTCACTGCCCTTTCACCCAGACTCCTCGGCACCACAGCTCTCACGCTCTTTCCACTCTTTTTTTTTTCCTCTGCAGGGATGGAAGCTTCCTGGCGCCAGGTGGCCGGTGGTCGAGGCCGAGCCCGAGGACGAGCCACTGCGGCCCCCTCCTCAGGAAATGGAGTCCATCTCCGCGGCGCCGGAGGAGGGCGAGAGAAGGGGTCGGTGGGCGCTGCTGGTCCTGGCCTCAGCCTCGGAGGAGCGGCCACCCCTGCGGCTGCAGGTACCTCAGCGCGGCGCAGCCCCGCGGGGTCTGAAGCGCCGCAGACTTCCGTGGCCGGTGGTGAGAATGGCTTCTGTTCTCGGGCTCACCTGAATGCCCGCCGCCTAAGGCGCTGCCTAGTCCGAGCTGCCTCCGCGTTCACTTCTTTCCTTCTCCTTCGGGAGTTTATAACTGGCCTCGCTTCTCAAGGCTTTCAGGCAGCTGCTCATTCTAGGCCGATTCCCATCACACCTTATTCATCATCAGTTTAATTGATACTAATCTTTGTTATTTCTCCGTCCAGTAGTCTTCCCTTCACTCTTGTCTATTGAATCCCCAAGGTTGCAAATCGTAGCCCAGCGGTTTGATTTAGCTTGTAGTTTGGTTAACACAGTGCGTTAAATCTGAATTGATTGCCGGCAGTTTTTTGGTTTTTCTTTTTAAAATTTCATAAAAATCCTGGTTAGCAACTTTTCTTCTAAAACACCGTGGCTTTGGTACTTTTATGCGTGGCAACAGTCGGCTGGGCCGAGTTACAGAAATCCCTTTTAGATTGGATTTAGGCTTTCCGCTTCGCATTTTGTTTCCTACTTCTGGGGCTGGTTGTCATTTTCCATCTTTGTTTGGTTGCTTAGTTTGGTGACTTTAATTATCTATGTCCTGTTCGCACTTGTGTTTGTGGTGGTTTTCTACTGTGGTCACAAATTTCATGTCCTTTCCTGGATGTATCTGGTGTGGCCTTCGCCAGCTTGTCAATATCCTTCACCCAGGGCAGTGGGCAGGAGTTGGAGCTGACTCTCAGGGATAGTGAAGGACAGGGGAGCCTGGCAGTTCATGGGGTCCCAAAGAGCTTAGGGACTGAACGACAGAGCAGTGTTGTGGTGGAGTCTAAGTGCACACATGCAGCTTTCAGTTCTCCACAGTGAAAGAGTGCAGGGGTGTAAAGGAATAATCCCAGAAATCATTTTATTGTTGTCTTTTTCAAAATATATTTTTTTTGAGTGGAGGAGCAAATTGAGCTTCTGAATGTTTCACCCCCTCAGCTAATTTTAAAGTTAGGTGATATTCTGAGTTTATGATAGTGGTGAGTTACTGAGTATAATATTGGCGGTAGTGAGGTATGCAAGAGGGAGACATGTGAACAGTTTTGGTAAACTTCCTTGGATTTTGTGGATAGAGAAAAGCATCCTTCAACTGGATAATTGAGACTTGGCTGTAAGAAATAATATATGGGAAGTTTGGTTTGTCAACTGTCTTTTAGATGATCTGATCTGGGTCTGTTGATCAGGTTATGAATGTTTTTATTATATCTGCTTCAACCTTTAAAAAATTTTGAGTCATATATCTTATATAAATTAGTTTTCTACTAGCACTCAAAGATTCCTCTGTAAGCTCTGTACATTTTCCTCCAGTTTTACTTGAAACTCCCAGTAGTTCCCAGCCAAGCCAGCTGCAATAAGAAAAGGAAAGCATTTCATGAGGAAAATAAAGATAAAACACCATTAAATACAAATACGCCACCTAAAATAGGAAAGTTTGTATGAGTAGTGACTCATCAGTTTCAAGCGTAAAGTGCATTTCTTAGTGCACTGATGAATTAAGGCACTAATGAATTAAGATCAATTCACTATGTTTGTGGCTCCTTTCTTGAACTGTGGTTGCTGTCCAGAAGAGTTTATTAATAATGCTTGAAGAGAATTCTGATAGCCCTTGCTCTTGAGGAGTTTGGAGTCTCATTGGGAATGTGCTATGTAGTAGTCTAATTCTTTTTTGCATTATTTAAGCAAGTAACAAAGTCAGAAGTACAGATAGTGCTAAACAGAATAACAGAACTAATTCAAAACTTATTTAGCATTTCTTTTTGGAATGAAGTTGTGAGAAGCACATTTTCCATGTTAGCAGTATTTTGTGTGGGATTCCTGTGCTTAGTCACTCAGTCGTGTCTGACTCTTTGCAACCCCATGAACTGTAGCTCGCTAGGCTCCTTGGGCCATGGGGAGTCTCCAGGCAAGAATACTGGAATGAGTTACCATGCCCTCTTCCAGGGGATCTTCTTGCAGCCCAGGGATCGAATCCAGGTCTCCCGCATTGCAGGTGGATTCTTTACTGTCTGAGCCATGGTCAGTCACTTCTTCTGTGGGATTAATGTTTGGTAAATGTGTTTTGTGACCCCATGCTAATAAAGACAAAAAAGTTCTTGCGCTTTCTAAGCAGCAGATTGCAAACATAGTGGGTATACAGTGAATATTGCTTGTGCTAAGTCTTTGATGGGCCAGGCCATGTTGGGTTTGTAGTATGGAAGAAGAAGATTTGAAAAAGCACCTGGCTAGGCTGATTCTGATGTGCTCCCAGTGGGTATGTTTCCCACCTCCTAAGAATCACTGTGTGCCATTCATTTAAACTCTTTTTATTATTGGAGTTTAATTGCTTTGCATCGTTGTGTCAGTTTCTTCTGTACAACAAGGTGAATCAGCTATCTGTGTCCCTTCCCTCTTGGACCTTCCTACCATTTGTTTTTAAACATCTCACTCTAATTTTGTTAATGTCATTGTCTTGAGGTTGATCACCAGTTTTTTTATACTTTAACTTGCCTTTATAATTTAAAACATTGATTTGTTAGTCACTCTAGAGCAGTTTGTTGCATTTAGCAGAATATTTAACAAAAGTGAAAGTTTATATTGTGGTATTCTCTTTACGTATCTGACAAGAAATTTGAAAATACTTTTTTTCATAGATGATAGTAAAATAGAATGCCTCAAAGGTGACTTTTAAATCTGTATTTTAATAATATGTTGGTGTATCATGTCTTGCTTTTTGCGAGATTGTTTTGCAGAAATGAAAAACTTTTTTTTTTCTATTAAGCAGAGCTAATGTCTCAAAAGAAATTTGAGGAAATCAAGAAGGCTAATCAGGCTGCAGCCAAAAAAATTGTTGAAGAACACTTTAGCTCTTCATCTGAAGAAGAAGGGGATGAAGATTTTGAAGGAAAAAGAGGAAAAATAGTTGCTAATACATTTATAACTTACACTACTCAGACAGGTACTGTATGATCTTTTAAATTTTGATATTTTTACATCAAATGAAAAATATATTCCTGGCTTTCTAACACCTTTACTTTTTGTGGGATACTTTCTGTTTGTTAAGAATGAACATTCTTGTGCTGTGGAGTTGAATTTTACATCTTTTACTATTGGAATTCTGTGTTTTATCACACTAATAGGATGGCTAAGTCTTTTACAGCCTTAGAAGTTCTCTTTGGTGTTTAATTGGCGTCTCATTAGTATGCCTGGGTGGTGGCGGTGGGGGATCTTCCCTGAGAGAGGAATTGGGTTCAGTTGTTCCTGATGATGGTTTGATTGCACTTGAAGACTTTGAATACTCCTTGAAATTGATTCTTGATTTTTCTCTTTTTCATTATGTTAAATGTATCTTGGAGTCAGTTTCATTTCTTGGCTTTATTCGTTTATTTTATATCTTACAACTTCTGATCTTTATGCTTTAAAAAGAACCTTAGCCTCCTCAGGTTTGGTGTGTACAGTCCCATTGTGTGTTGTATATATCTGGCTTACTTAGCCACATTTGTTTATGAGAGCAAGGGGCAAAGTGATGTTGCAGTGAAGATTTGGTACTAAGTGTAGAAACAGATTATTTTCAGTGAAGTGCTTTTACACGTTCCACATTTTATGCTTAACTGTCATTGCTGGAAGCATTCTTGTTTGTATTATCCACATTAGCTGCTGAGTATATTGATAACATCATTAACTTGGGTACACATCATCAAAATAGTTTCCAAGGAATTTACCATATCTGGCAAGAAATTAAGATTAGGAAGCTTGACTAAGAAGTCTGGCTCAGTCAGGTGAAAGTTGGTAAAGAGGAACCTTGAGGTTTCTTGCTTTTAAAGGACTTCATAGAAAGTAACTTCAGGTTTTCTTTAAGAAGACCTCACTTAAATCATTCTAGGTACAGGTGTTATTTTTAAATAGGAAATCCAGTGATAGAACTGAGTATTTCTGTCTAGTGTTTGGAAAACTTTTATCATTTATGAATTTTGTTCATTTTTAACCTGGCTTTCATCTCAAAGTGTTAAGGCAATTTTTCTTATGCTGTATTGTGTCAAATCCATAAGTATTTTGATACCCATTCCATTGTGTTCTGTACTTTGCCTCTACCAAAGAAAGGAAACTTGACTAGTACAGTAAATGCCAGAGTCATGAGATGGTTCCCATCTCATGTTAGTGACTTGAACACCAGAACTTAACCGAAGAAGTTCCATTTTTTCTGCCTGAGCACATCCTTTATCCATGTCAAGTTTCAGACCTTAATGGTCAGCTTCCTGTTGGGTATTGCTGTCATGCTGGCCTATGGAAACATAAACATGTGTTGAAAGATGACTTATGTATTGTCTTATATTCTTTCCATTAGTTAGTAGTGCCACAGTTTTCCCAGTCACCCACCTAAGGCAAAAATCTGGGAGCAGGGTTGGCATATGCATGACATGAGTATATTTTATTTGCCCCCACTCCTCCCCTCTGCCCATGTCAGACAGCTCTTCAGACACAGCAGTCTTTCCTTCTGAATCTTGGCATGAACATTGACTTTTCAAAGCAACACAATCCCATTGTCACCAAGTCCTGCTCAGTTTTACTTCCTAAATTTCTTAAATTCACCCCACCTTTCCCCATACTGTCATCACCTTAATTCAGGCTCCTACAGCTGTTTAATAGGTTTAATAGCTATTAAATAATAGTTATTTAAGTCCACATAATAGCTCTGTGGGGTAGATATTATTATTACTACTATTTTAAAGATGAGAAAACTGAGATGGACACATTGACTTACTAAAGGTCATTTTTTGCTTCATCTGCTGTAACCTACCTCCTCTCTGGTACTTCATGTTTCCAGTCCTGGCCTCCTCATAGTCATTTTTCTTCAGTTGCCAGAGTGATCTTGTTAAAATGCATGACTTCAAATGCCATCCTATTCACCATGGGCAGCATACTTTATTGCTGCAGCCACGTTTCACACAATTTTCAAAGAAGTCTTACATAAATTTTATAAATATAAGATTAGACTTTATTTTATTAAAGTCTATTTATCTTGTTTTCATCTTCTATGTTACATGGTAGCTGTTAAATTAGATGAAATTTTAAAATGCTCTACACTTGTTAGAGCCAGCTATGTCAAAGAGCAAAATAAATACATAGAATATGGTTATTAAATCTGCCTTTAAGGATTCTCCTCAAGCTTTGATGTTTGTTCAAAACAATTGTCTTTAGTAAGTTTATAGTGTTTTATAGTTTTGGGAGTGATTTTATGTATATTTTCTTTAATAACCTAAATTATACTCGTGTTTATAGTGTGGTAGAACAAGATTTTGTGACTTTTGTGTTTACTTAGATGGTCTTAGAAAGTAAAGAATTATCCAAGTGTCCTTTTTATTTTTCTTTTTGATGACATAAATTTTGACTTGTACAATTTTCTTGCCATGTTCTGTACTTACGATAGTTTATGCTAGTAGTGTACTTTTCTTGGAGACTTGGTTAGCCTCTATTGAATAATCTTTATTATACTGAAGGCCTGTAGGTTTATTTTTCTTACACTAAAGTGACTCAGATTATTGTCCTTTTGGTGTCATGTGAGCTTTGGGGTTGTTTCTCTGCCTTTCACTGTGCTGTTATTTCTTGGACCTTCCTGTATTAAACCCTTGCTGCAGCATAGCATAGTGGTCAAGAGGACTCACTTTGGAGCCATACCGAAGTTACTTAAATGTTGTGTGCTTCAGTTTTCTCATCTGTAAAATGAAATTAAAAACATCTTATTTAATCTTACTGAAATATGAATAGTGCAGTGTCTACCAAGTAAATGCATAATGATTGCTTAAAGAAAATTCAGTATAGTAATTTTTTTCTAAGTCATGCTTCTTTTTTAAGCAGAAATAGCATAATTTAATGAAACAAGGTTATTATACTGTATTGATCTTTTCATTTGACAGATTTTTACTAAGAACATGCTTCGTCAGACAGACTCATACACACAGACATTGATGGACATATGCTTATATTTAGGCTCAATGGCTCTGCTGAGCTTCTACTTTTCAGTTCCTTTCACCTCGCTTTTTGGTATGCTTTCTCATATTACTTGACATCTTGCTGCCTTTGCCTGAGGCTCTGCCCCCACCCGATTTGTTAAGGACTGTAACAGCAGGTAAACTCTGAGAGAAGGTCAAAATAGAATGCATGGACTTTGTGGCCTCTTTTCAGTTCACTGGTTGCTTTTTTTCTTTAGCTTCTCCTTTTTTTAGCTGTAGTTTGAACAATTGATAATACTAGAGAGTTCTCACGTAATGTGGTACTGTTGGTGACTTTGTGTTATTTTCAGATGTTGCTTAACCTTAAGTTTTCAATTTTTAAATTTCAAGATGGAGATGTACGAGAATTAGAGAGAACGAAACAGTATGTCAATGAAGCTTTTCAAGCTGGGGCTATGACATGCTTAATTTGTATTGGTTCGGTGAAGAGAAACCAAGCAGTAAGTTTTTGTCCTTATCTAAAATAATGTTATCTCCCTCAAATATCTTATTTTGCATGTATAATTTGCAATCATTTATTTTTGCTTATTTTTGTTCAAAAATGTTTCATTTGAGAATTCTATTTATAAATTGATATTCAGTTTTGGGGAATCTGTGATTAAAAGAAAAATACCTCTAAATGAACAATGAATATTTTCAGCACTATTAATAAAACTGAAGCAAATATTTTCAGTTTCAATGCATATGTCATGTTGAGAAAGCATTTTTAGCATCAGTACGTTATAGAGATTCACACAAGTACTGAAATGTTAAATAAACTATATTTCATTACTTTCACTAGGTTTTAAAAAATATAATTATGTTCCCTGCCTTCAAGGAAGTAAAACCTAGCAGTGACATTTATGGTTTATTAGTGAGCTTCTCTTGTGTTTCTGCAAAGTGGCTAGGGTTAATGGGGAGAGGTGGATTCAGAAATAACTTATGTACTTAGAGATTCTGTGGTCTAATGGTGAAGATATATGTATGTAAATTTAAAGAGCATTAATAAAGCAATAAAGGGGAAGTGATGGCTGAATGTGATAGACTCACCGTTTAGACCTCAAGTGAATCCTCCACGATTGTAGCTCCATTGCCCAGAGAAGGGCGGTCCGGTCAGATGTGAAATGGATGGGCCATGTAGAGTGAACCAGAAACTTAAGCTATGTCAGGTAGGATAGCATAGTGCCTTTGGTGCTTCTGGTTGGCTTGCTCTGAATTCAGCTGCAGTGGAGGAATAGTCTCTGCATTAAACACTTGCTGTCTGTGGATGTTTTTCCCAACCTCACTGCTTACTCTTTGGGAACTGACTCAGCAGGAAGTGGCTGTAGTACAGAAGCAGGGCGGAGCTAATGCCCACCGTAGGGGGCTTGGGGGTGAGTGCCCCAGCTTCCTCTTTGCTAGTGGCTGGGGCTGGAGTTGTCCTCGGCGTGTTTTATGTGGTTCTTCAGAGCATTCCTAACAGGACTGAACTTTGGCCCTTAGTGGTAATCAGCTGAGTAATATACAGTTTATTTGCATTTCGTTTTCCCTCTCTTGACCTTTTACTTCTATATCCCAGTTCTTTTCTTAGGCACTGCTTTTTTTGGGGAACTCAGACTAAGAAGTTGGCTTTTTTTCAGTGCTTCTGCTGGCTTATGATATTTATATATATATTTTCAAGTTTTTTGCTCACCCAAGTTTTAGAATTTAGCGTTAATTGCAAGACTAATAGATTTTTTATCACAATGGGGCAACAGATTATATGTGCATACTTGTGTTTAAGGATTCCTTTTGTGGTGCTATTTACAATTAGAAAAACCTAAATGTACAACAACCCGAAATTTGTTAATTTATGGTATATAAATCAATGTGATACCTGCTATACAGCTATAAATATCATGTTGTATGAACATATTTGATAAGGGTAAATGCTTATACTAAGTTAAAAGAAAAGGCTGTAGTTACTTATCAGTAAGTGCAGTATGACCTCATTTTTTTAAAAGTATGAAATATATACAAAAATATTAGAGATTTTTTAGAATGTTAGCAGTAGTTTCTAGCTGAATGAATCTGGATGGTTAATATTATTCTTCTTTAAAGTGTTCTACATGTAAATTAATTTTTTTAAAGAACATTTCTTCTATTATGCTAGAGGAAGGTTTTTTTTTCCTGTAATTAGCTCTTGAAAATGGTACTTATTTTAAATTACACAATTAATTAATTAATTCCACAATTAAATTACTTATTTAATTGTGGAATTATCAAAGAAAAATCATTTTGTGTTTGTTAATCTCTGATACCTTTGTCTTAGGTTTGGAGTTGTTCAGGATGTTTCTGTATATTTCACATGCCCTGTATCCAGAAGTGGGCTAAAGACAGCCAGTTTCTGGTATCTTCTCTGACGGATGATGATTTTGGAAAGAGGGATTATCCCTGGCCTTGGTAACTTTCTTTAATTTAGTTGGAGTGTTTAATAGTAAAATAAATGAAATTTGTAGCTTCTAGGGTGCTTTATTGGCAATTTCATTGCCCATGCTTGGCCCTTAAGTAGTCATTTGGTTTGTGAAGATGTGAAACCTACTAATGGCTCCCCCCATTGCCCCAACTTGTCTAACTACTAGTTCCTTTTGGTAACTAATAAGTCATTCAGATTCTACCCCCACCCCCCACCCCACAAAGCAACTCCTTAGTTATCTTTTTAAAGAACTTTTCTTTTCGACTAGAATCCATTGAAATTCTGCAGATTCTCTCACAAGAGCTCCTGTTTGTATATTTTAGTATCACATTGTACATGACGGTCATCTAACATTTTGATCATTGGCTTCCTAGTTTTATCCTCAAAATCTATCAAAGCTTCAGGTTATCCAATTTTATTAAATTTTCTACATTTATTATTTTAGTTTGGCTTCTAGAACCAAAACTGCTTTATTTTAGTCTTGCTGGGTAAAAATCTGTTTTAGCAAAGAATGTGAAACAGTATTTGAACTTTGCTTTGACTTAGGTGTATTTGAAATATATATATTTTTGTATTAGATGTTAAATATGAATATTTTTTATTTTCAAATATTTTTCCCCTTCTAGATTTTAAGTCATGTTTCTTGCTGCTATATTACCTACCTGCAACCTGATTTATCTCTTCTGCTTGCTATTGCTAATATCTTTTGATTATTTGTAGACCACCCAACCAAACTTTTAAAATAGTGAGCCTTATAAGTTGGAATGAATATCTCAAGAATAAAGTTCAGGTGGTTAGTAGAAAGCTAATGTTGCTTTCTTGTGTAGCTGTATTTTAGATATGTGGTGTTTAATACAGTAGCAACTGGCCACATGCAGTTGTTTATACTCTTAAAAATTATGAAATAAAAAATTGTTTCTTTCTCAGTTGTATGTATTAGCCACATTTCAAGTGCTCACTAGCCATATGTGGCTAACGGCTATTGTGTTGGACATGACAGGTATAGAGCACTTCCGTCATCTCGGGAAATTATTGGACAGAGCTGTTCTAGATGGTTGAAGTTGATTTCAGTAAAATCTTGTTTCTTATTAATATAGAGACGGAGCAGAGGTTACATTAACTGATTGTTTATACTCCATTGTTAAGTATATTTATATCCCTGTCTCATGTCACTTTTATAAATGAAATTAACTTCAGGAATTTCATTCTTTGTAGTCCCAAATGTAGGTTTGAATACAAACGATCTGACACACCTAGTAGGTACTATTGCTATTGTGGAAAAGTGGAAGATCCACCTTTAGATCCGTGGCTTGTGCCTCATTCATGTGGCCAAGTATGTGAGAGAGATTTTAAACCTTCTTGTGGCCACAAGTGTTTACTCCTCTGCCATCCGGGTGAGTTATATATTATATTTCTTGTTGTTTGTGGGTAGTTATTTCTTCTTACATTGAAGCAAAAAAAATCATTGTGAAAGTTAACTCAGAACTTAAGTGTACATAAGAAAATATTTGAAGGGATTGCCTTTTAAAGTATCAGGTAACTGTTAGGAATTATTGATAGGTGTAGGAACTGAAAATTTTAATTTTTGACTTCTGATGTTTTTTTCCTTTCATTGGATTCTAGGTCCCTGCCCGCCCTGTCCCAAGATGGTCACAACTACTTGTTATTGTAAGAAAGCAAAACCTGTCCCTCGCCGGTGCAGTGCTAAGGAATGGTCCTGTCAGCTGCCATGTGGGCGGAAATTGCTATGTGGACAACATAAATGTGAAAATCCCTGTCATGCAGGTAAAAGGTCATAAGTGTTAGGTGTTCCAGCTTTAAGCAGAAGTCAAAGCAGTCTCCATTGCTTTTATGATGTTCCATGCTTATTTATCGTTTTGATTTTAGGAAGTTGCCCACCCTGTCCAAGAGTTAGTAGACAAAAGTGTGTCTGTGGCAAACGAGTAGCTGAAAGAAGCTGTGCAAGTCCACTGTGGCACTGTGATCTAGTAAGTGTATGTGTTTTGAGGCGTGGGTGGTAAAGTCTACCAAAGCATGTACAATTAGAAATGCTAGTTAGGTTTAGTTGGATAAAAAGAGAGGAAGAACAGCAAATCAGATGAATTTTATTCGTGTTTTAGGAAACTTTTCAATTTAATATCATTTTAATTACCAGGAGAAATTTTTTTCAAATTAACAGCAACTTGTTGAATTTCAGATTTAGTACATATGTACTCTTTCTTGCTAGCTCTCTCTCCCTCTCTTTTCCCTCTTCTCGAGTTAATCCACTTGAGGAAGTAGGAGTGATTTTGTAGCTTGTCTTAGAATTTGCATGACTTTAGTACCATTGGCAATCTTTGGTGGATGATCACATGAAACTGTATGTCCTTTTTGCCTTTATTATATTTTAAAAATATACTCTGGCACATAAGAAACGTGTGTGTTTTGTGTGTTTATGCACATTTATGATACCTATGTAAAAGAGAAAGCATAATGACATGAGGAATATAAAGAAGTTGCTTATTTGTGATTAAGCAATTATTACATCATATACAAAGTCTTGTTAACTTTTGAGTCTTTAGCATTTATTGCATGTTATTTCAGGTCTGTGGGAAGACACTACCATGTGGTAATCATACGTGTGAGCAAGTTTGCCATGTAGGTGCTTGTGGAGATTGTCCTCGATCTGGGAAAAGGTTCTGTCCGTGTCAGAAGTCAAGTAAGGCTTTCCAAAAAATCTTTAATCAGATTATGATTACTTGTTAAGCTAATTATTATATTTTCCCAATTAGTTTTCTCTGGAAACTTACAGTGTGGCTTCAATAGTAATGTAAATTCTGTATTAGATTTCTGCACGCCTGGGTAACAGGACAATGTAGCCTGGTGGGTTAAGAACTCAGATTTGACCCCAAACACCTTGAGGCTCCGAAACGGGTGTCTTATCAATCTCAGACCAACCTCTCTTCAACCCATCAAAGCACATTCAAGGTGTATCTTCAGCTTGCATCTGAATGCTCTTTCAACTCCCCTGTTCTTTCAACCCCTGACCAGTGAAGAGAAGTCATTCAGGGAAGTAAATGTCATTATCCCGTGCTGCATGCTGATAAAGCAAACAAAAAACTGAAGTAGAGTGATAATAATATGGTCTTTGATTATATAAGGGTCACCATTCTGAATAACGTGCCAACACATGTAAGATTAAGACTGTGATGAATGTAAGTATTCCACGATGTGTTCCTGATTTGGTTCCTTCCTCTGATCCCATTTCTTTCTTTCCTTGCATGAACAAATCTCTGTTAAAATTAAAAAAAGAAAAAGACGAGGCATATCTGGGTTGAAATTCCACTTTCTTGAACTATACTTTTCTCAAATTAAATGGGGGCAATAGTAGTACCTTCTTTATAAGATAATTGTGAGAATTAAGTGATAAAATGCACATAAATTATTTGGTGTAGTGGCCAGCACAGGAAGGAAACCTAATAGTTATAAACTCTTGCCATTATTCTGTGTTAGATTACAGGTGAATTTAGTTTTTACTGCTTTGAGATAAAGGCATAGAAGAGTTTCAGTTGACAATCACTTTCTTGATTTAACACCAATACCAGCACACATATTTGTGAGATTATTGCCAACATTTGTTATAGAATATTTATGTTAAAGGCCAATTTCATAGTTTCAAAATCTAGATCTTTTTTTTTTCATCCTATGGGTTTGTTTAGAGCAATTTTCCTTTTTTTTTTTTTTTAATTCTGTATGTTGTAGAATTCTTCCTAGTGGTTTTCAGGGACTTACTCATTTCTTTAGAAAAGTATTTCTGAAGTAGTTAGCTCATAAAAATGTGCTTCCTGAGTATGGTAACGTGTCATGTGTCTAATTCTTCTTAAAACGCATAAACTTTGGGACTTCCCTGGCAGTCCAGTAGTTAAGAATCCTCCTTGCAATACAGGGGACCTGGGTTGGATCCCTGTTTGGGAACTAGGATCCCACATGCCCAGGAGCAGCTAAGCCTGAGTGCCACAACTAGAGAGCCTGTGCGCCACGATGAAGATCCCACGTGCCGCAACTAAGATCCGATGCAGCCAAATAAATTTTTTTTTAAAAAAGCATAAACTTTACAAATATTAGGGGTTATTTTCATTAAAGTGAACTTTTTCCATTAATTATGTAGATGCAAAAACTCATATCAGAAAGGCCTGTCATTTAGGGTACCAGAAGTACATGGCACGTTATTAGTGCTTTATAATAATATATGTTGTTATTAATACTGAGTTTTTTATCTGCTTCTAGAATTTTCCTTGCCTTGTACAGAAGATGTACCAACTTGTGGAGACAGTTGTGACAAAGTACTTGAATGTGGAATCCATAGATGTTCACAGCGTTGTCACCGAGGCCCTTGTGAAACATGTAGACAAGTTAGTCATCTCCTGTAATAACTACCCTTTTTTAATAGTTGCCATAATATGTCAGATGGGATTGTTTTATAATTTTTCTCTTGAACATCTGTTGTCGTGATCTAACATTTATTATGATGAAAGAGGAGAGTATGCCAGCAGTTAAATCTGAAGTTACCATTTATTTTGTATTCCTTGGTAAAAGTTTGAATGTTGTCATTTTTAGACTAGTGTGGACTTGTTTGTTCTCCGTAGACATTCAGAGCAACAATGAATTAGGCTTAGTGATGATGGAAAAAACTGCCTAGATGTGGTTTTGGTTTTGACATACTACCAGATAATCCAGTTTTTTTGTTTTATTGAAACTAGATGTATAGATGTTATGGTGTAATTAGATATAAGAGATTTTAATTTACTAAATTTAATAATAGAAATTCTGTGAAGTCTTTTTGGAACAAGTGTCTTAGAAAATTCAGCCTTTTTTTTCTAAAGTCTTCAATACAAAAGGCTCTTAAAACTTTTCTCTTTCATTTTTTAGTAATTATAGAGATAGCAATGTGAAAAAAATCATATCAACAAAAGTCAATAGCGTTTGATTCTTCCAGGAAGTGGAAAAGCATTGTCGCTGTGGGAAGCATACAAAACGAATGCCGTGCCATAAAACTTACCTTTGTGAAACTAAATGTGTTAAGATGCGGGACTGTCAGAAGCATCAGTGTAGGAGAAAGGTAATAAGCTTGGAAAACTGATTTTGAAATTCTTCTGAGTGTTTCCTTTTGGGGCCCATGATAAGTGCCATCTTGACTTGTTCCTCAGATATTTAGACATACTCTTTGCTTCCTGTATGAAATATTAATAAATATTCTACATTACTGTTTGTTTGCATTAGTGGGGATTCTACCAGTGCTTTAAAATAGCTATGGTGTCTATGAAATATTAATAAATATTCTACATTACTGTTTGTATTATGGGAATTCTACCAGTGCTTCTAAATCACTATGGTGTCTGTGAGATAGTAATAAATATTCTACATTACTGTTTGCATTAGTGGGGATTCTACCAGTGCTTTTAAATCACAGTGGTGTCTATGAGATATTGATAAATACTCTCCATTACTGTTTGCATTGTGGGGATTTTACCAGTGCTTTTAAATCACAATGGTGTCCTTTTCTCCTGTGCGTAACTCTTTTGACTTGATCCTCTGGCTGTTTCTGCTCCCCGACTAAGACATCAGAGCAGTGTTAGCCATGCGTTTGGTTTTGTCGAGGCTTAACTTCTGCTGTTCAGATCTTATCTGTAGAAACTTGGTTCAGTATAAGGAGTATTTTATTGAGTCTGTAGATTTGCAGTTTTTTCAAGCCTCTTTTATTATTATAAATTATCCCTCTATCTCTGGTAAGATACCTTGTTCCTAAATTTATTAAATATAGTGATTTCAACTTTGTTTTTCATAGTGTTAATACAGTATATCTTTTCCATCCTTTTAACTTACTCATATCTTTATATTTAAAGTGAACATGTATGGAGAGCACTTAGATTTTTTTAAATTTTATTCAATCTTTATTGTTTAATTTGGGTGTAGGTCATTTACATTTCTTATGATCTTTAATAAAATGGTTGGATTTAAATCTGTCATTTTGCTATTTATTTTCTGTTTGCCCATCTGCTCTTTGTTTCTTTTCCTTTTTTTGTGTCTTCTGTTTGATTGAGTGTTGCTTTTCAATGATTCCATTTTACCTTCTTTATTTGATTCTCACACATTCTATACCATTTTTTTAAAAAAAAATCTTAAATATGTTGTTTAAGAAAGATAAATAGGTATCTTTCAAAGAATTTGAAAAAATAAGTAATCTTTTATATTTATCATCAAACTCATGACTTTTGCCATTTTTCATCCTTTTATCAAGATTCAGGTTTCTATCTGGTTTCATTTTCTTTTATCTGAAGAACTTCCTTTAACACCTCGAGTGCTGGTCATGGAGTCTTTCAATTTTTGTAAACTCTCTTTGGCTTTTGTTTGTGAAAAATATTTTTACTGTATGATTTTTATTTGACAGTTTTTCCCCCATACTTTAAACTATTTTTGTTATATTTGTTCTTCTGTATGTATCTTTTTTCTTTGACTATTTAAGAAGATTTTTCTCTTTATCATCAGTCTTCAGGAATTTATTAGTGATTTCCTTTGTATTGCCTTCTTCATGTTTCTTTTGCTCAGTTTTTGTTGAGCTTCTTTTATTTCTTTATAGTTTTCATCATACTTAAGACATTCTCCATCTTTATTTCTTCAGACATTTCTCCTGCTTTTTGCCCTCTGACACTCCAGTGATGTATGTGTCAGACTGCTTGAGGGCCTGTAGTTCTAATGCTTCACTGATGCTCCAGTTATTAGTCTTTATTTTTCACATTTTATGTTTGCTTATGTTGCTTTATCTTCAGGTTCACTAAGTTTTCTTTTGCCTTGTATAATCCCATTTTTGATCCCATCATGTATTTTCTCATCGCAGACAGTAATTTTTCATCTGAGACTTGGAGTTGTGTCTTTTTCTTATCTTACATGTCTGTCCTTTTCATGCTCATGCTTTCTTCTGTCGTCATCCATATAGGTGGGTGGGCTATACCTCACATGCCGATTTTAATGTCCTTATCTACTAATTCTGTCATCTGTCATTTCTGGGTCTATTTTTGTTGATTGAATTTTGCTTTCCTTTTGGGTTATTCTTTCCTCCTGGGTGACTTTTGATTGGTTTCCAGATATTTATGAACTTTCTATTTTGTGCTACCATTTCTCCACAAATTCTAACCATACTGGCCTCTGAACCTTGAATTTTGTCTCCATAACTTGGTGAGACCACTGGATTTTGCTTGTGATTTTTCTTCTTGTGCTGCAGTGTGGAAACTTCCAGGTCTAAGTTTGTGCTATGATAGGACTCTCCTTTTTTGTTTTATCTTTTCATAGGGTTTCTGTCCAATGCTGCCTAATTGTCCAAAATCTGAAAACTGTTGTTTCATATATTTTGTCTGATTTTCTAGTTGTTTAAAGCAGGAGAGTATATCTGGTCATTATTGTTCACCATGGTGAGAAACAAACACCTAAGAGGCTATTGGAATGATCTTCTTTTCCCCCATTGGCACTGGGAAAGTGATAGGCACATAGTATTATTCGGTAAATGCTTACTGAACTGAATGAACTATTTTAACTTTTAATTGCTTTTCAATAATATATATTTTGTTTTGAGCTATTTTTATATCCTGAAGCTTTTTCTTAAGTAGCTTACAAACCCATGTTTCTTTAAGACAATTGTAGTCTGTATTTCATTTCCAAGGTTTGATATATGAGAAGTCAAAGAGTTAGAATGGTGGATGGAACTTTTAAGTAGTTGCTTTGTGTTCATGAATGAAAATTGGGACAAGTCTTAGGCAGCTATATTTCTTACAGATCGAAAATTAAGAAGTAACAAACTAGAGTGCTAAAATCAATTAGCCTGTCTCTGCTTCTTTCCTTTAGTTAGACTCTGATTCTTTGGTTTGAAAATAATTGCCCACCTAATTTATATATTGAACTGGCTTTATTATAATTAAATCTTAAAAATAGGCAGATTGTTTGCCTAAATTGATTATAGAGTTTGACTAGATGCATTCCTGTGGTTAATGTTGTCAGTCTCTGCATAGATAAGTAGAAGAGAATCTCTTATGGAACGATTTTAAATCATAGAATACTTAACTAAAGGGCACGTAAATTTAGCTTGATTTCACTAAATTAGGTCATAGTCTATTTAAACTTACAGTTCTTAGTATAATGTATTCTACACAAGAATGTTGATACTCTTGAATATTCTTATTCTTATAGTGAAAAGAACAATCTTTTGATTTCCCTAGGTTCTGTGAATAACTAGTAATGACATTCATATTATGTATGATTTTCAAATTATCTGTTCTTTATATATTGCTTTCCCTTCAGTGTTGCCCTGGAAACTGTCCACCTTGTGATCAAAACTGTGGACGGACTTTAGGATGTAGAAACCATAAGTGTCCATCTGTCTGCCATAGAGGTAAAATTTAATAACAGCTGTAATTTTATGTTTATATTTACATAGTGCTTTATAGTTGATAGAGAGCTTTCACATTTATTATCTCACTCTTAACAGTATTGAGAGGTTAGAGTAGTCGCTAGTATCCTTATTTTATGGTTGAGGACATTTAAGCTGAAGAGGATTCAGTGATTTCCTTTAGGGAATTTTCTAGCAAAGCACTGTAGCCAAGATTTGAACCCAGGCCTTCTGAATATAAACTTTTGTTCTTTCTGGTAATACCATTTTGTTTCCTTTCTTCTACCCAACCTTCCCCATATAGTTTTTAAGCTAATAGGTTTTACAGTACTATTTTGAATTTTAGACATTTATATGACATTAAGTTTAATAAAGGAATGGATATATTCTTTCCAGTGGGTCTCAAAATTTTTTATCTCAAGGCCCTTTTACACTGTTTTTGGACCTAAAGACCTTTTGTTAATATGGGTTTTATCTATTCATACTTATTGTATTTAAAATTAAAATATAATATTTATTATTTTATTTAAGCATAGTAATAACCCATTACATCTTAATATAGTAACTTTTTGTGTGTGAAAAATAAGTATTTTCTGGAAAAAAAAATAGTGGGAAGAATGGTATTTTGTATTCTTGCAGATGTCTTTAATGTCCAGCTTAGTAGAAGATAACTAGATTCACATATCTGCTTCTGCATGCAATCTATTGTGATATCCCTTGTCGCATAGTTTCTGGAAAATTCTAATCTATGTATATGAGATCTTGCACACCACCTGAAGGGTCTCAGGAGTCCGTAAGTTATTAGATGTTGAAAACTGAGTTAACTTTACTCATTTGGAGAATGCTAGTATGAAGTGAAATCTCCTGAAAGATAGTATACGGTAGTAGAAAGAGCATGGACTTAAATTAAGAGGTCTGAGTCAAGTCTGGACTTAGTAGCTATATGACCTTGGACAAACTACTGTACTGTTTTTTGTTGTTTTCCTTTGGGATTAGGTGGGTGCTAGATATCTCTTTTAATGTCTTCGTCCTTTCAGGAATCTTGGAAGGCGAATGACATTAGTGTTGTATTATGTAAGGAGGAAGAAGGCAAAGACTGTTGGCCCAAGGTTATAGAACTAGTTACAGAGTCAGGATGTGAACCCAAAACGTCAATAAGTATTTCTGAGTGTCTTCTAAGTACCAGGCTCCGGGATTATACGAGTGAATGATTTAACAAATCAAAGCAAACAAACAAAGCAATTGTGCCTGCTTTTATGGAACTTATTTTGTATTTCTCTCTTAATTAGAATAAAAATAAATAAATTAGTACAGAATATCAAATAGTGACAAGTATAATAAGAGAATTAGAGTGAAATTAAAATCGTGTTAGTGGAGATGCTATGTATTGCTTTACATAGTGTGGTCACAGTAGGATGATATGTGAGGGGGACCCTGAGAGAAGTAGGGATCAGACGCTGTGGACTTGCAGGGGCCTTAAGACAGAAACATTTGAGAGGACTGAAGTGACTGGCCAAGGAGATGAGGTCAGAGAGATGGTGGGATAAAGGACTGCTGAGGAAAGGAGAATATGTCTAGGGTCTCAGAAGCCACTGTTAAAACGTGGCCTTCACTTTAAGTTGAAAACTTGACTAGTTGTATGACCATCAAAGAAATGAGATCAGTAGCTGAGAATTTTCTCACCAAGGAAAAAAAGGCCTCGTTGATATATTTACACATGATTTTTAACAAATAAACATTTAAGGTATATATAAGTTTAATCTCTTTGTAAAGTATTTGATAGTATATGTAAAAAAGGATTGTGCCCCAGCTCGTTATGTATCTTACAGGGAAAGTAAGAGAAAATCACAGGTCAATCTAACTCATGAACATGTTTGTGAAATTAGTTTTAACCACTCAGATCCAGCTAGATGGTATTAAGATATCCATGCAATAATATATGGTTGGCTTGCAGTTAGTAAATCTGTTTCCACCACATTAACAGACTAAAGGAGAAATGAGATCATTTTACTAAATGTCTGAGAAACAGTTAATAAAATTCAAAATCTGTATATGATGAAAACTTAACCAGGAATAGAGGAGAGCATCCTTAACCCAATATATAGAGTATCTGCAAAAAGCATAGAGCAAGCATCATACTTAGTGGAGAAATGTTGAAAGCATATCCCCATCTTGTACTACTTTGAAGCAGATCCCATAAATACTTCAATATTCATCTCTAAAAGATGGATTCTTAACCTGAAAATAGTTAATCTGTTTCTTAATAGCAAATATGTAGTGTTCACATATCTTGTTGTTTCATAAATACCTTCATTTTTTAATTTCAGTTTGTATGACTCAGAGATCTTACTGAGATTGACATTGTAGTTAGTTGATGTCTCTAAAGTCTGTTAATTTGTAATTTCCCTCTTTTTCTATGATTTTCCATCTTTTTCTTTTGTCACTTAAGAAACTAGACTGCTTTATACAGTTTTATAGAGTCTGGATTTTGCAGAATGCATCTCTGTGGTATTATTGAATTTTTGGCATTTTCCTCTGTATTTCCTATAAACCGTTAGCGGGACTAGTGGTTTGAGCAGATTCTGGGTTTATTATTATTGTTGTTGTTTGGCAGAATGTTTATTTTTAAAAAAGTTTATTAGCCCCTAACAAAATTTATCTTAATGGAAAGTGTATGAAAATACCATTATACAGCTCTTACCGTTTGTTTAATACTCAATTGCATAAGATATGTAAAATCATTACTTTATGTCATTTCCCATTATTCTAGACACCTTCATAATCTGAGTTGTACTGTAGCTCATAGGGAGAGCAAGCTGTCTGCATGTTTGCACTGTGAATATATGAAAGTTCAATTTATAGTTCTTTTAAGTTTAAGACCATCCATGGTTATGGTTCCAGAATTATTGGGCTTTTGACCCACTGGTCACTGTAACTCAATGCTCCTTTTTCATTTAAAAAACTGTAACTGGAGTTGTTTTAGTTTATCTGTCATGTTGTACAAGTGTCTGTAATGGGTTCATTAGGAAGACTGTTCAGGGAAATTATCCCTTATTCTCAAGATTTAATTTTAAAAAAAGAAAACTAATGCTGTAGTTTAGGATGGTGAAAAGATGTTGATAAGTTTCTCTCTGAATTGCTGAAGATGAATGAAAATAATCATTGTTAAGTGTGGGAATTGATACAATGTGCTGCATAAGAACAGACATAAATATTGCTCTTAATTTTTTTTAAAAATGTGACATCTAGTCATTCTTTTGGAAGGAACAAAATAAAGTTTGTTCAGGTGAGTCAGGATGACTTGGTTTGCATTACCATCAAGATAATACTTCATTGGATTATACTTACCAAAACTCTGAAGTCTAAGTTTGGTAATTTGTATGATACATGTATGTTTTTTCCTCTGATGTTTTTTGTTTTTTTTTTTCCTGTGGTCATTATTTAACTTATTAAATATTTTTAACTTTTGTTTGTTTTGAACTTACAGAATCTTTAACCAGACTATTTTTCATCGCTAATCTGTTTTTTATTAGATTAACTGCTGTTCAGTATTTTGCTTGGTCCTGACACCTAGGCAGCAATGTCTTGAGAGACTTACTTCCTAGTTGAAGACTCTTTATTCCATTTTTATTATTTCATTTTTAATGGGGTGCCTTACTGGGAAGACAGAGTAGAAAGAAAGCCCTTAAGAGAATGTCAAAGCCTTGGGCAGAACTTTTTAGCCCATTTTAAAAGATTTCTTTTCAGTTGGTTTTGTGTGTTTCTACCAACCCATAACAAAAGAAGGTGAAAAACTAAAACCCTAAAGATGTTTCCTCTTGAAATGTTTAGAAGAGAATTATTTGGAATTATAGCCTAAAATGAGACTTTAAAATTTAGTCTTTTCTTAGAGCACAAGTAATGGAAAATTGACTATACTTGTTAATAATCGGATGAAAGAAGTCACTCATATTGGGGAATTTATCTTAAAATAATGTACTTGAATCAAAATGTATGTATGAAATTAAGCCAAAGGGGTTATTGTTAACAGATTTTCCAAAGACTTAGCTCCATTTTGCTTATATAATTTTAATAATGTGTTATTTGTTACTTAGAATAGAACTTTCAGCAAATTTTAAAGAAAATTCTAAAATTTTTTTTGTTGAAGTACCAGTGTAGATACAGAAAAGTATACAGATAGCAAGTGTACAGTTTGATGACTTTTTATAAACTGAAACTACCCGTATAACCAGAACTCACATTATTAAACAGAGCATTACCAGCATTTCCAAAACTATATTTGTGTCCTTGGTAATAATTATCCTGATTTTAAACAGTGTAGATTTAATTTTTCCTGTTTATTTTATGTAAATGGAATCATACTCTTGGTGTCAAATTTCTTTTGCTCATTATATGTGTGAGGTTATTATATGTGTGAGGTTCATTCATACTGGTTTTATTCTCATAGTAGAATATCCCATTGTGCGAATATACTAAACTTATTGATTCTGCTGTTGATGGGAATTTGGATAGTTAAGGAACTTTCTCTTTAAGTTTCAGACTTTTTTTTTTTTTCAGGTAGTTGTTATCCTTGCCCAGAAACTGTAGATGTGAAGTGCAATTGTGGTTATACAAAGGTGACAGTACCCTGTGGCCGAGAACGTACCACAAGACCCCCCAAGTGCAAAGAGCAGTGCAGGTTAGTAAAAAGCTCTGCACAGACTTACATCTGGTATCTTAGAGGTTTAAATTCATATTGTTTTTTAATTTTGTTAGTATTTTCAGTTTTGCTTTAATGTTCTAAAATATTAATATTCACAATATGATCATTCTGTGTGGAATCAGAATATATATAAATAAATAATTGCACTTTAGATATAATTGTTCTGTGATCAAAGTAATTAAAAAAATTGTATTTTATAATTTAGTCGTCCACCAACTTGCCATCATACAAGTCAAGAGAAACATCGCTGTCACTTTGGCTCTTGTCCTCCATGTCATCAACCGTGCCAAAAGGTTTTGGAGAAATGTGGTCACTTATGTCCTGCTCCATGTCATGATCAAGCATTAATAAAGCAAACTGGCAGGGTAAGAGAACAAATATTACTAAGAGATAATGCATTTCTCTGGGTTAGGTTTTCTTAATTTTACTTAGTCATACAACAAGAGATGATTAATTACTTACTGGGTATTAAACACTGTGATAGGAGTTGAGTCATATCGTATAGGGCTTCCCTGGGAGCTCAGGTGATAAAGAATCTGCCTGCAATGCAGGAGACCCTGGTTCAAGTCCTGAGTCACGAAGATCTGCTGGAGAAGAGATAGGCTGCCCACTTCAGTTTTCTTGGGCTTCCTTGGTGGCTCAGGTGATAAAGAATCTGCCTGTAATGCAGGAGAGTTGGGTTCGAACCCTGGGTTGGGAAGATCCCCTGGAGAAGGGAAAGGCTACCCTCTCCAGTATTCTGGCCTGGAGTCGCAAAGAGTCGGACACGATTGAGTGACTTTCACATAAGGTTTAAGACTTGACCTTCTGTCTTAAGAAGCTCGCAGTATAGAAAAAAAAGAAACCAATAAACAAATGTTTGTAAAAACAGCATGATAGTCATTTTATAATCATGCAGATGAGTTTGTGAGTCCTCCATATATTGTGGTTTAGAGTTATAAATATCTCCTAATTTCTTCAAAGATTCCTTCACACATTCAGCAAATATTTACTGAATTCTTACTATGTGTTAAGCATTCTTCTAGGTGCTGGGGAGATAACAATGAACCAAACAATGGAGGTTAAATTCTATTGGTGGAATTTAGATTTTATGATTCTGTTTTGTAAAGTGGAGGATGCTATGCTGCCTTTGTTCTGTTGTTTAAAAACTGCAGTCTGCCTCAGTTTTTAATATAGATGTGTTAGAGGGAACCAATGTAATGGAATTTAAGGATATAGTAATATATTTCAGTAAGCACAATTTGTTGATTACTTGAAAAAATTTCAACCTGCTTGAGCAGAGGATTTGTGGAACTGTCTTCTTAGATTCTTAAACTGGCCATACAGTTTAACTCCTCTGACTTAAAATTGGTATGTATTTTACTTGTAGCACCAGCCTACAGGCCCTTGGGAACAGCCTTCTGAACCAGCATTTATTCAGACTGCATTGCCTTGTCCTCCATGTCAAGTTCCTATTCCTATGTAAGTATTAGAATTTTAGCTTTTTTTTTTTTTTAATTTATTTTCTTTGTGGCATGTGGGGGTCTTTAGTTGCAGCATGTGAACTCTTAGTTAGGGTATGTGGGATCTAGTTCCCTGACTTAGAAACATGGGCTCTCTGCATTGAGAGCAGAATCTAAGATCTTTTGACATAGTTCAAAACGTATCTTAAAAAACTTCTCCCATTTTTCTTTCTGTAGTTCATCATCATCTCAGGTCTAGCCTGAATGGGCTTCCTTGGTGGCTCTGGGAACCTGGTATCTCTCCCCTGGTAGCCTGTAAAGTAGTCTGTCTTTCTGTTTCATTCTTTTCCAAATATATTTTGCTTACTGCTTAAAATCTTCCTCTAGATAACTTTTTTTGAGTCATCTTCCCCAACTAAAGTTTTAATGGGTCAGTATAGCCACTCCTACTCTTCTTTTGGTTACTGTTTGCGTGGATAAATGGACAGATTCTTAGAAACACATAACTGTACTGAAACTGACCCAAGAAGAAGTAGGAGATCTGACTATAACTAGTAAAGAGGGTAAATTAGTAACAAAAACCTTACCACAAAGAAAACCTCAGGACCAGTGACTTCACTGGTGAATTCTACCAAACTTTTGAAGAGCTACCACCAGTGTTTTACTAAGGAGGGACACTTCCTGATGTATTCAGTGAGGCTAGGATTTCCCTGTTAATAAATCAGAAAAAGGAAAAATACAGACCAATGTTCCCTTTTTAATATACATACAAAAATTCTTAACTAGATATTAGCAAACTAAATCCAGCAACGTGCAAAAAGAATTACATACCATGACCAAGTGTGTATATTCCAGAAATATGAGGTCGAATCAACCTCAGTCATTCATTCATCAATGATTGATTAAAATCAATCATCTTAGTACTTCATCAGTAGAGTAAAAGGCAGTTGATAGATGCAGAAAAACATTTGACAAAATCTGACACATTTTCTTGATAAAAACACTCAGCAGTCTTCAGGTAAGAGGGAACGTCCTCAACCCAGTGAAGGATATCTATGAAAAACCCACAGTTAATATCACATTTAATGGTGAAAGATTTAAAGGTTTCCCCCTGAGTATCAGGAACAAGACTAGGATGTTTGTTCTGCCACTTCTGTTCAATAGTATACTACAGATACTAGCTAGAGCAATTAGACTAGAAAATGAAAAAGTAAAACTGTTTGGATTTTTGATAACATGCTCATGTGTATGGAAGATCCTAAGGAATCTTTCCAAAAGTTATTAGAGATATTAAATAAGTTTAGTGAGGTTATAAGAAGCATGAATATACAAAAGTCAATTTTATTTCTATACACTAACAATGAACAATGTGAAAATTGAACTAAGGAAACAGTTCCATTTCCAATAACATTAAGAAGAATAAACATTTTGTTTATTTAACAAATTTGATAGAAGCAATCCCAAGATTTCCACACTGAGAACTATAAAATGTTGTTAGAATTTAAAGAGGACCAAATACTGTAGTACTGACATCCAGATAGACATAAAGGTCAGGTGCCTAGATCTGACAGCCAAGAAGTAAATGCATACATTTATGGTCAGTTGATTTTTGGCCGGAATGTCAGAATAATTAAATAGGGGAAAGAATGCTTTTTGTAACAAATGGTTTGGGGACAACTGAATATTCACATGGAAAATGAGCTCAGATTCTTACGTCACAACATATGTATATAGTAACTCAAAATGGATCAGAGGCCTACAATTAAGGACTCAAACTACTAAACTCTGAGAAGAAAACATAGAATAAAATCTTTGTGTCCTTGGGTTAGGCATTGTTTTATTAGATATGACACCTAAAACATAAACAAGAGAAAAAAAAATTGGAGTTCATAAAAAGTAAGTCAGGACATTATCAAGAAAGTGCACATTAAGGACACTATCAAAAAATTGAAAAGATAGCTCACAAAATGGGAGAAAATGTAAATATGTATCTTATAAGAGTATATTATCCAGAGTATGTAAAGAATTGTTAGACTGAGAGACAAAAAGACTAATCATGCAATTTCAAAATGGTCAAAGACTTAAAATAGCTATTTCTTCAAAGAAGATCTACAAATAGATAATAAGTACATGTGAAAAGATGCTCCATGTCACCAGTTAGGAAAATATGTATCAAAACCACCAAGAGATAGCATTTTATACCCACTAGGAAGGCTAACATAAAACAGACATATGATGTGTTGGTGAAGATATGGAGAAATCAGAGCCATTATACATTGCTATTGGGAATGTAAAATGGTGTAGCTATTTTGGAAACAGTTTGATAGTTTCTCAGGAGACTTAACAGAGCTACCATATAACCCAGCACTTTTGCTTTAGATCTATACCCAGGAAAATTGAAAATATATGTTCACAAAAACTTGAACATGAATATCCATAGCAGCATCATTACTAATAGCCCCAAAAGTGAAGACAGCTCAATTGTCTGTCAACTGATGAATGGATAAGCAAAATGTGGTTTAGCCATACAACGGAATATCAGTTCAGTTCAGTTGCTCAGACGTGTCCAAATCTTTGCGACCACCTGGACTGCAGCATGCCAGGCCTCCCTGTCCATCACCAACTCCCGGTGTTTACTCAGACTTGTGTCCATTGAGTCGGTGATGCCTTCCAACTGTCTCATCCTCTGTCGTCCCCTTCTCCTGGCTTCAGTCTTTCCCAGCATCAGCGTCTTTTCAAATGAGTCACTTCTTCGCATCAGGTGGCCAAGGTATTGGAGTTTCAGCTTCAGTTTCAGTTTCAGCCCTTCCAATGGATATTCAGGACTGATTTCCTTTAGGATGGACTGGCTGGATCTCCTTGCAGTCCAAGGGACTCAAGAATCTTGTCCAACACCATAGTTCAAAAGCATCAATTCTTTGGTGCTCAGCTTTCTTTATAGTCCAACTCTCACACCTATACACGACTACTGGAAAAACCATAGCTTTGACTAGACAGACCTTTGTTGGCAAAGTAATGTCTCTGCTTTTTAATATGCTGTCTAGGCTGGTCATAACTTTTCTTCCAAGGAGCAAGTGTCTTTCAATTTCATGGCTACAGTCACCATCCGCAGTGATTTTGGAGCCCCCAAAAATAAAGCCTCTCACTGTTTCCATTGTTTCCCCATCTATTTGCCATGAAGTGATGGGACCAGGTGCCGTGATCTTAGTTTTCTGAATGTTGAACTTTATGCCAACTTTTTCCACTCTCCTCTTTCACTTTCATCAAGAGGCTCTTTAGTTCTTCTTTGCTTTCTGCCATGAGGGTGGTGTCATCTGCATATCTGAGGTTATTGATATTTTCTCCCGGCGATCTTGATTCCAGCTTGTGCTTCCTCCAGCCCAGCATTTCTCATGATGTACTCTGCGTAGAAGTTAAATAAGTAGTGTGCCAATATACAGCCTTGACGTACTTCTTTCCCTATTTGGAACCAGTCTGCTGTTTCATGTCCAGTTCTAACTGTTGCTTCCTGACCTACACACAGGTTTCCCAAGAGGCAGGTCAGGTGGTCTGGTATGCCCATCTCCTTCAGAATGTTCCACAGCTTGTTGTGATCCACACAGTCAAAGGCTTTGTCATAGTCAATAAGGCAGATGTAGACTTGCCCGTGAGTGTCTGGGAGTCTCCGGGGGAGGCGTGGGTCGGCAGTGGCTGGCTGCAGGGCTGCGGGCACTCAGTATAGCAGTACATGCATGGGACCTTTTGAAGGAGGTCGCCATTATCTTCATCACCTCCACCATAGTTTGGCCCCAGGTAAATAGCAGGGAGGGAACACAGCCCCGCCCATCAACAGAAAATTGGATTAAAGATTTACAGAATATGGCCCTGCCCATCAGAACAAGACCGGTTTCCCCTCAGTCAGTCTCCCCCATCAGGAAGCTCCCATAAGCCTCTGATCCTTCTCCATCAGAGGGCAGACAGACTGAAAACCACAATCACAGAAAACTAACCAATCTGATCACATGGACCACAGCCGTGTCTAACTCAGTGAAACTTATGAGCCGTGCCATGTAAGGCCACCTAAGATGGATGGGTCGTGGTGAAGAGTTCTGACAAAACGTGTCCACTGGAGAAGGGAATGGCAAACCACTTCAGTATTCTTGCCTTGAGAACCCCATGAACAGTATGAAAAGGCAAAAAGATAGGACACTGAGAGATGAACTCCCCAGGTTGGTAGGGCCCGATATGCTACTGGAGATCAGTGGAGAAATAACTCCAGAAAGATTGAAGAGACAGAGTCAAAGCAAAAACAACACCCAGTTGGGGATGTGACTGGTGATGGAAGTAAAGTCTGATGCTGTAAAGAGCAGTATTGCATAGGAACCTGGAATGTTAGGTCCATGAATCAAGGCAAACTGGAAGTGGTCAAACAGGAGATGACAAGAGTGAACATCGACTTTTTAGGAATCAGGAAACTAAAATGGACTGGAATGGGTGAATTTAACTCAGATGACCGTTATATCTACTACTGTGGGCAAGAAATCCTTAGAAGAAATGGAGTAGCCATGATAGTCGACAAAAGAGTCTGAAATGCAGTACTTGGATGCAGTCTCAAAAATGACAGAATGATCTCTGTTCGTTTCCAAGGCAAACCATTCAGTATCACAGTAATCCAAATCTATGCCCTGACAAGTAATGCTGAAGAAGCTGAATGGTTCTATGAAGACCTACAAGACCTTCTAGAACTAACACCCAAAAGAGATGTCCTTTTCATTATAGGGGACTGGAATGCAAAAGTAGGGAGTCAAGAAATACCTGGAATAACAGGCAAATTTGGCCTTGGAGTGCAGAATGAAATAGGTCAAAGGCTAACAGAGTTTTGCGAAGAGAAGGCACTGTTCATAGCAAACATCCTGTTCCAACAACACAAGAGAAGATTCTACACATGGACATCACCAGATGGTCAATACTGAAATCAGATTGATTATATTTTTTGCAGCCAAAGATGGGGAAGTTCTGTACAGTCAGCAAAAACAAGACCAGGAGCTGACTGTGGCACAGACCATGAACTCCTTATTGCCAAATTCAGACTAAAATTGGAGAAAGTAAGGAAAACCACTAGATCATTCAGGTATGACCTAAGTCAAATCCCTTATGATTATACAGTGGAAGTGACAAGTAGATTCAAGGGATTAGATCTGATAGAGTGCCTGATGAGCTATAGACGGAGGTTCGTGACATTGTACAGGAGGCTGTGATCAAGACCATCCCCAAGAAAAAGAAATGCAAAACGGCAAAATGATTGTCTGAGGATACCTTACAAATAGCTGTGAATAGAAGAGAAGCGAAAGGCATAGGAGAAAAGGAAAGATATACCCATTTGAATGCAGAGTTCCAAAGAATAGCAAGGAGAGATAAGAAAGCCTTCCTCAGTGATCAGTGCAGAGAAATAGAGGAAAACAATAGAATAGGAAAGAGTAGAGATCTCTTCAAGAAAATTAGAGATACCAAGGGAACATTTCATGCTAAGATGAGCTCAATAACAGACAGAAATGGTATGGACCTATCAGAAGCAGAAGATATTAAGAAGCGGTGGCAAGAATACACAGAACTGTACAACAAAGATCTTCATGACCTAGATAATCATGATGGTGTGATCACCAACCTAGAGCCAGACATCCTGGAATGCAAAGTCCAGTGGGCCTTAGGAAGCATCTCTACGAACAAAGCTAGTGGAAGTGATGAAATTCCAGTTGATCCATTTAAAATCCTAAAAGGTGATGCTGTTTTGAAAGTGCTGCACTCCATATGCCAGCAAATTTGGAAAACTCAGCAGTGGCTGCAGGACTGGAAAAAGTCAGTTTTCATTCCAATTCCAAATAATGCTCAAACTACCGCACAATTGCACTCATCTCACACGCTAATAAAGTAATGCTCAAAATTCTCTAAGTCAGGCTTCAACAGTATGTGAACCGTGAACTTCCAGATGTTTAAGTTGGTTTTAGAAAAGGCAGAGGAACCAGAGATCAAATTGCCAACATCTGTTGGATCATCCAAAAAGCAAGAAAGTTCCAGAAAATTATCTACTTCTGCTTTATTGACTATGCCAAAACCTTTGACTGTGTGGACCACAACAAACAATGGAATATGATTCAGCCATACAAATGCATGAATTTTTTATATTTTTGCATGTTGCATGGTTGAACCTTGAAAGCATTTCATTCTAAATGAAAGAAGCCAGACACAGAGACCACATAATACATAATATGAAATGTCCATAATAGGCAAATCCATAGAGACAGAAAGTAGGTTAGTGGTTTCAGAGTCTGAGGATAGGAGACCATGGAGAATGATTCTGATTGTTTCAGGGCTTCTCTTTGGGTCATGAAAATATTCTAGGATTAAGTCATGGTGATTGTAGTTACACAACCTTGTGAAAACACTAAACACCTCTGAAGTGTACTCTTTAAAAAGCATACATTTTATGGTATGTGAATTTTTATCTCAGTTTTAAAAAGGAGAAGAACATGTATAAAGGTCCTTCTAACTCTGATATGATTTTTTAGTAACATGCATAACAAAATTATTGTAAAGTATATATTAAAAATATTACTTGTCACATGAATTATCAAGGTAATATAATTTCTTATTATTGTAGTGTTTATGTTTTCTTGTCCTCTTGTTTTAAAAATAACTTTACATTTGATAATAATTTGGCCATGTGCTACAAGAATTCTGAACATGTATGTATAACATATATAATATGTGCTATATTATTTAGGATGCCTTTTGCTTCACGTAATAGAAACTCCAAATAAAAAGCAATATGGTAATTTATTTCTTGCACAGTAGACTGGTGTTAGAACTGCTTCATAGTTGGTTGATCTGATTAATTCAGATACCTCATTGAGGGCCCAAATTCTGTCCTTAACTTTGTATCCTTTGTATAGTCTTTATTCTCTGACTGTTTGCCTTTCTGATAAACTTCCCGTCCAGTTGGTGAAGTTTCCAGAGGGAGAAATGGAAGCTGTTTGTGCCTTCAGCCATCATCTTCTTTATTTAAAGACTGAGGAAATTTTTCCCATAATAAAATTCTTCTCACTTTTCACTGGCCAGAGTTGGATCACATGACAATTTCTAAACCAGTCTCTCAAAAGGGATATAAAATTTTTTTTTTAATAGACATTTTTTTAAAGATGACTTTTTAGGTTTACAGGAAAATTTCACAGAAAGTACAAAGAGGTCTTGTTTTCCTGCCATTCACGCACAGTTTCCCCTGTTATTAGTATATTACGTTAGTGTGGAATTGTATTCTTTAAAAGTGTAAACTTTATGGCATATGAATTTTATCTCAGTTTAAAAACCAAAAGCATATATATATAAAGGTCTTTCTAACTCTGATATGATGCTTTTTCAGTGGCATGTGTAACATAATTATTATTATGAAGTATATGTTGAAATTTATTATTTGTCACATGAACTATCCAGGTAATATAATTTCTTAGAGCAGAATTTTTTACAGCTGAACGACTGATACTGATACATTAACTAAAGTCTATAGTTTACATTAGGATATACTTTTTCAGTTGTATGTGCATAATCTGCCTGCATCCACCATTACTTACCATACAGAATAGTTTCATTGCCCTAAAAACATCCTGTGCTACACTTGTTCATCCCTCACCTGCCTGTCCCTCAAGCCCCTGGAAACTGTTCATCTTTTTCTTTCTTTTACTGTCTTTAGAATTCTTCCTTTTTCAAATTGTCCTGTAGTTGGAATCCTACAGTATATAGCCTTTTTAGCATGTTGCACTTAATAATTTAATTTCCTCTGTGTCTTTTTATGGCTTGATGGTTCATTTCTTTTTATTGCTAAGCAATATTCCATTGTACCACAGTTTGTTTATTCATTCACCTATTGAAGGGCATTTTGGTTGTCGAAGTTTTAGCAGTTATGAAGAAAGCTGCTGTAAACGTTCATGTGCAAGTTTTTATGTGGTCATATGTTTTCAACTCATTTGGGTAAATGTTTAGGAGTGCTGATTCTGGATCATATGGGAGGCCTATGCTTACCTATATAAGACAACGCCATTTTGCGTTCTCTCCAACAGTGAATGAGAGTTCCCTTTGCCCTGCATCCTTACCAGCAAATATTATTGTCAGTGTTTTGGATTTTAGCTGTTCTAATGGGTGTGTAGTAACAGCATCTTATTGCTGTTTTAATCGGCAGTTCTCTAATGGTAAATGATGTTGAAGATCTTTTCATATAAAGTGTCTGTTCTCTGTTCAGATCTTGCCCATTGATTTAATTGAGTTGTTTGATTTATTATTATTGAATTTTAAGAGTTCTTTTATATTTTGCATACAGGTCCTTTACCAGCTGTGTTTTTCCAAATATTTATCCCAGTCTGTGGCTTATCTTTTCATTTAGGTGTTCTTATTTAAGCGCTTATGGCAGAGCAGATGTTTTGTGTTTAATGAAGTCCAACTTAGCCATTTTTCTTTCCTGGTTCATGCTTTTGGTGTTGTATTTAAAAAGTCATCACCAAACCAAGATCACCTAGATCTTCTCCTATGTTTATAGTTTTGCGTTTCACATTTAGGTCTTTGATCCATTTTGAAGTAACTTCAGAAAGGTATAAATTCTGTTTGTATTTTTTTTCCGTGTAGATGTTCCTTTGTTCCAGCACCAGCCATATGCTGGAAAGTCTGTCCTTTCACCGTTTGATTGCCGTTCTCCTTTGTCAAAGATCAGTTGACTGTCTTTGTGTGAGTCTGTTTCTGGGCTCTCTGTCTGTTCCATTGGTGTGTTTGTCTGTTCTTTCACCAGTACCATACTATCTTGATCACTGTACCCTTATAATAAGGCTTGATGTTGGGTAGTGTCAGTTCTTTGCCTTTGTTCTTCAGTACTGTGTTGGCTATCCTGGGATTTTTGTTTTTCCATATAGATCTTAGAATCAGTTTGTTGATATACACAAAATAACTTGCTGGGATTTTGATTGTAATTGTGTTGAATCTAGATGAAGTTGGAAAGAAGTGACGTTTTAACAGCATTGCACCTTTCTAAAGATGAACATGAAGTATCTCTTCATATATTTAGGTCTACTTTTATTTCTTTCATCAATGTTTTATAGTTTTCTTCATATAGATCTTATTATTTATTTTGTTAGATTTATATCTAAGTATTTCATTTTTGTATGTGCTAGTATAAATGGTGAAAGTGAAAGTTGGCTCAGCTATGTCCTACTCTTTGCGACCCCATGGACTATACAGTCCATGGAATTCTCTAGGCTAGAATACTGGAGTGGGTAGCCTTTCCCTGCTCCAAGGGATCTTCCCAATCCAGGGATCGAACCCAGGTCTCCTGTGTTGCAGGCGGATTCTTTACCAGCTGAGCCATAAGGGAAGCCCAAGAATACTGGAGTGGGTAACCTATCCCTTCTCCAGCAGATCTTCCTGACCCAGGAATCGAACCGGGGTCTCCTGCATTGCAGGTGGATTCTTTACCAACTGAGTTACCAGGGAAGCCTTGGTATAAATGGTGGTGTGTTTTTAATTTCAAATTCCAGTTCATTGCTGGTAAATAGAAAAGCAGTTGGCTTTTGTATTTTAACTTTGTATCCTGGAATCTTTCTGTAATCACTTATTATTTCCGTATGTGTTTATCTTTTATTCATAATTCAAAAACCAGTAGCGTTAGCATCGTTGCTTTAAAAATATTCTTTTTGAAGAATGCATAATGTTTTCATTTTTTTTTTCTTACAGGGAATGTCTTGGAAAACATGAGGTGAGTTACAGGCACAAGCTTTAACTAGAGCTTACAATCTATTAATATATTCCTCTTCTATATGATGGCTGTTAGAAATAACAAAGTCAATGTATTGTCTTTTTAGTGCTCTAAAGAGTATAAGAGTTTGTCTACTAAGTATTCAAAAATGTACAATGCTTTTGTTTGAGAATTAGCCTATGAATATGCATTCACTACAGAAGCATTATATTGTTGAGTTTCCCTTTTAGGAATAGGATATTTTGCTTCTTGGCATTCATTCTTTGGATTTTTTTGATAGGTCACTTTGATTTTGATAGTAATTATTAATGAAATGTGTTAGATAGAACTTGTTCTCAAATGAATAACAATCATTTTTGAAACATGCTTCCAGTAGGCTGTGTATGTGTGTACATTGCTATTTTTTCTTTTTTTCTTAAATTTTAAGGTGAGCCCTATACCGTGTCATGCTGTAGGACCTTATTCTTGTAAGAGAGTTTGTGGACGAACCTTAAATTGTCAGAATCATACATGTATGAAAGAGTGTCACAAAGTAACTGAAACAGATTCCTGCACTGGCAATAAAAAGGTAATGTCCTTGGATTGAATGTATACATGGTTATGGTATGCTTAAAACACTTTCTTTTAATAATCATGCCATAAATATTTTGCTATAATTTCTCTCTCTCTTCTTGCCCTTATCCCTCCTCCTTCCTTGCTTTTCCTAAGACAACCAGCTGTAACACTTGGCGTACCTCTCTCTGCATCTTTGTGCTAGCTCATGATAACATGCCTTTTACTTTGGTACTCTTTGCATGCTGTACCTGTGTTAATACATAGGATTTGATTTTATGATAAAAGTACAGAAATTGTCCCTTTTAGACTTAGTAGCGGCAGTATTACCTCTACTGCTATCCATTTGTATCTCAAAGTTTTGTCTGGAGCATTTGCTCTCAGCTGTTTTTTAAATCTAAAATGGGTACTAGGTGATGTTCACGATTTTAATAAATTCTCTGTGGGCAGTAAATAACATCACAAATATGGGATATGTGTAAATTGTGTGAGATTTACTAAAAGCATTTTACAAGCATATGAGATATCAACCTTAAAAAAAGTCTAAAAATTGCCATTTTACATGGAAAAAGAAATGTAGCTAATCAAATTTCAAATAATATAAAATTTTATTTTTAAAATAATTAGTGTTTTTTCTTGGGTTTCCATTTTGTAGGGAATCCTAATAATTCTAGTAGTGTGCTTAATAAGGAATAAGTCAAACATTTTTAAGCTTCATTTTATTACTAAGTAATGTTACAATAACAAATGTTAAAATTATTATATGAATTGTGTTATTGAAAATTTCACTTGCATTGTTAGATGTTTTGGTCTTTGATTTGGTAATTATAATACATGGCAACATAAATGTCTGTAGCATATTTTTTCGTGTGTAAATATATATGTAACTTGTATTGCTTATAATTTCTTCATTGAGCCATACCTTGATCCTTAGTAAAAATATTGTCATGATAAAACGAGGAAGATACTGGACTTATAAAATCAAACTAATATATTGATTCAAAATCTCTTTAGAGAATAGCTGACGTATGATGGTATGGCCAGAATATCAACTGAGTCAGAAAAAACTCATTTAAAGAAGTGATATGATGGTGGGGAATTACAGTTACCTTGGATTACTTGACATGGCTTCCTAGGCAGTGAATTGCTCTGGCAAAATATGAGTTATAAGTTATGTGCAATTTTCTCACTTTAGCTACAAGTTCATCCCTGTCTCACATTCAGGGAAGACTACTGCAGTGTATGTCAATGAAAATTATTTTGGAAGATAACTTTGTAATCATTCTAATTTATGTATAGAAAATTAAATAATTCAGAAACTTTTAAAATTCTTTACTGTAACATTTCTACTGAGTCTCCTATAGGTCCTGCTTTATCTTTTCTCAGTATATATGAAGATATTCTGTTACGTTCTTTATAGTCCCCTACTTAAATATAAATTCCTTGGCCAAGGACCCTGTCCAGTCTTGCATATTCCCAGTATATGGGACAATATCTGACACATAATGCTGAATAAGTATTGATGGAACAAGCTAATCTATATTTTAAAAATGAAATTATAATGTTTGATAATTGAAACACTTTTTCTTTGTAATCCTGCATGTCAAAAATAGCTTAGAATTTTATGTCAATTAAAAAAGACATAGAGATGCTCAACAAAGTATCTCTCTGGTCTAGTAATTTAATAATTTAACTAATACACATCTGCTAAAGAACTGAATTTGTGTTGGTTGTTATTCAGTCGTGTCTGACTCTGCGACCCCATGGACCGCAGCACGCCAGGCTTCCCAGTCCATCACCAACTCCTGGAGCTTGCTCAAACTCATGTGCAGAGTCAGTGATGCCATTCAACCATCTCATCCTCTGTCCCTTTCTTCTCCTGCCTTCAATCTTCCCCAGCATCAGGGTCTTTTCCAATGAGTCAGCTCTTTGTATCAGGTGGCCGACGTATTGGAGCTTCAACTTCAGCACCAGTCCTTCCGATGAATATTCAGGATAGATTTCCTTTAGGATGGATTTGTTTGATATCCTTGCAGTCCAAGGGACTCTCAAGAGTCTTCTCCAACACTACAGTTCAAAACACCAATTCTTCTACACTCAGCCTTCTTTATAGTCCAACTCTCACATCCATATGTGACTACTGGAAAAAACATAACTGACTAAATACACCTTTGTGGGCAAAGTAATGTCTCTGGCTTTTTAATATGCTGTCTAGGTTTATCATAGCTTTTCATCTAAGGAGCAAACGTCTTTTAATTTCATGGGTGCAGTCACCATCTGCGGTGGTTTTGGAGCCTAAGAAAATAGTCTGTCACTGATTCCATTGTTTCCCCATCTGTTTGCCGTGAAGTGATGGGATCGGATGCCTTGATCTTAGTTTTTTGAATGTTGAGTTTTAAGTCATTCTCCTCTTTTATCAAGCGGCTCTTCAGTTCCTCTTCACTTTCTGCCTTAAGGATGGTGTATCTGCATATCTGAGGTTATTAATATTTCTCCTGGCAGTCTTGATTCCAACTTGTGCTTCATCCAGCCTGGCATTTCACATGAATAAATGAGAGCAGTTGACATGGATACTGAGTTATGAGGGTTAAACATTATTGTTCCCAAGTTCAGCCATGATTACAAAAGAGGTACTTTGTTGAGCTAAATTAAGGTCCATTTATTTATAAATGTAATTTAATCTTGGTTCACTGAAGTGCATTAAAAAATAGACTGCTAGTCATTTTCTTTCCCTTCTATATGTGTTTCTCCTTGGCCAGATGCGATTAACATTCCTAGAACATTGAATGCTTTGGTAATTTTTAGCTATGTGTTAACAGTATGTTGATTCCTTTAGTTAGATGATGGTCATCCTTCTTGAGTGGAAATTGGTAAGCTTTTACGCTATTTCCCCCCCCACCCCCCACCCCCCACCACTGACTAGGACGTAGTTTACATTTTAGTAGGAAAGCTTCATGTAATCACGTCCATTTTAAAGGGAAAGCAGTTTGATCAGATGAGATGGTAGCAAAAATCTTTGTGAGTAATGGTCCCACTGATAATCTTGCTGTTATTCATCTGAATATTTTTAGAAGAGTGAAAGCACAGCACCGTTTTATTAGCTGAATTTCTGAGATCTGCAGAGGTGCTTCCTTCTAATGAGATATAAATTGTATAGCTTTAGCTGTATAGAAATGTTTGATTTCTGTATGTCAGTGATTTATTTCCTTGGTACTTGCCAGGCTGGCCCGGAATGCCTTCCCTGTGAGGAAGGGTGCTCTAAGTCACGGCCGTCAGGGTGTCCTCACCCGTGTGTTCTGCCGTGTCACCCTGGAGAGTGCCCCCCTTGTGCTCAGATGCTCAGGATCAAATGTCACTGCAAGATCACAAGTCTTTATGTGGAATGTAGGTAAGTAGTCTGAAGAAATATTCTTGTTTCACCAGCCATTTTAACTTTTTTGTAATTCAGAACCTTTTATAGAATACTTTAAGGAATATTTTTCAATGTGGTCCTTAGAGGCCAAAGGCCTCGATTTTCCGGTAGAGATCTGGAAGGAAGAAATGTAGGCTGTTTCACCTTCCAGATACTTTATCTGGATTTTAACCAGGGAAATTCTCTTTTTTCCATTTGGGTATTTCATGTAAGATTTTGTTAGGAAAAAATTTGCTTTTAGAGAAACAGCAGAAGCATTCCTATACCAGATTGTTCAAATACCAGTGTCAGCTAGAATTTTTGGTTCAAAGTTGACTTGCACATAGTTACTTAGGCACAATTTTTAAATCATTGATTTAAAAGGTAGGCTTTTGTTTATTACAGATGTTACTGTTATGCAATTACCGTACTAGGATATGACTTCCATATTTTCCTTACTTAAAAATGTAAGTTTTTGCTTGTGGATTATGTGGAGGGAAAGTTTTTTTCATTTTTTTCTTCTATTTAATCATGATCTGACATAATTAACCCATCTGTAAAGTGGAATTTTTGTAAGTATATTTTACTCAGATGAAATTTGGGAATATGAGTTTACTTCTGACTTTTTGGGCCATACTTTCAGAAAAATGGTAATCAGTTCAGTCGCTCAGTCATCTCCACTCTGTGATCCCATGGACTGCAGCACGCCAGGCTTCTCTGTCCATCACCAACTCCCAGAGCCTGCTCAAACTCATGTCCATCGAGTCAGTGATGCCATCCAACCGTCTCATCCTCTGCCGTCCCCTTCTCCCGCCTTCAATCTTTCCCAGCATCAGGGTCTTTTCCAATGAGTCAGTTGTTCGCATCAGGTGGCCAAAGTAAACGCTAATAGTATCTTAAAAATATTTCTGTCACTTGTACTCTGCTGCTGCTAAGTCGCTTCAGTCGCGTCCAACTCTGTGCGACCCCAGAGATGGCAGCCCACCAGCCTCCTTTGTCCCTGGGATCCTCCAGGCAAGAATACTGGAGTGGGCTGCCATTTCCTTCTCCAATGCATGCATGCATGCTAAGTCGCTTCAGTCATGTCCAACTCTGTGCGATCCCATGGACAGCAGCCCTCCAGGCTCCTCTGTCCACAGGATTCTTCAGGCAGGAATACTGGAGTGGGTTGCCATTTCCGTCTCCCACTTATACTCTAGACTCATGGTTTAAATTGGGAAGTCAGATTTTATTCTTTTTGAATATTAAAATTATTCTGCTGAAATTAAAAAATTACAATTTTTAGTTTTAGAAATTTTGTAAGAAGAGTTAAGAGGACAGTTTTGCTTTATTAATGAGTGTTACTAATGAAAAGAGGCTGTTTTCTTTTTTCCTTTTCTGGGACTGTGCCCTCTGTGAATCTTAGTTCCTCAACCAGGGATCGAACCCATGCCCCCTGTAGTGGAATCATGGAACCTTAATCACTGGACTGCCAGGAATGTCCCAAAGAGTTTGTTTTCTTTGGTCTTGCAGTGTCCTAAATTTGCCCCTCGTGCTTCTTGTTCCTTTGTCATGTGGTCTCCAAAGGACACCTTTTCCTTTTACCTTCTTTCACAGTGCATTGCCTTTCTAACACTGGCTTCTTGATTCTTGCATACTTTTTAGAAGCTTCTTCTCTTGCTTTGATTCACCAGGGCTTTTTCAGTGTTTCACGTTTGTGGTGGACTTCTTCTTCCTGGTGCAGCATTAGCTCAGTCCCTGTCTTCTCCTGCCTCTCATTTCTCCAGATCTTTGCCAAGCTCTCTGCAAAGATTTGTTACGGGAGCTTGAGAAACAGCTCTGCTTGCATTTGGTGTTTAATTTGTCTACCTACAGGTCATTTGCAGTTTGTAGAAATTTCTGTCTTCTGGTTTTGCTGATGTCATGGAATTTCAGTGATTCTGTTTGTTATTAATGAGCTGAATGATTTTGGGTAGAAATGTTTGGAGGTAGATGGATTGAAGTGGTTTCCATTACCACAGCTATAGAGTTCTTTTTTCCTTTTCTTGAATCCATGTTTTTACACAGAATTCTTCAGTCTCAGTATTTTTTCTGATAATTTCATTTACTTTCCATTTCATAAGTCATCTTTTCCTTTTAGTCGTTTTCTGCTTCATGCACTTTCTTCTATAGAAATTAGTTATAAAAGATACAGGCCTTGAAAAACTTGTTCCTAATTATAGAGAAACAGGAACAAAATAATATTGCCTCTTAAGTTCAGAGGGGAGCACTTTACCTGTAAGAATGAAAATATAGAGCCAGTATGAAAACTTCAGTTATAGAGTCAGTATAAAAACTATGTTATTATTACATGAAACTTTGTCAAGAAAATTACCTGCGTTATCTAGGGTACAGGTTTTTAGCTAATTTGATACAGATACTTAAGATAATAGTTTTAACATTAATGAGGCTAAACTTCAGGTGTATTTTAGCAATTATGTCTAGTGAAAGGAATAGGAAAAGAAAGAATAAAAGAAAAGAGAGGAAAGGTAATAATGAAGAGAAAAGTGAGATATGTATGATGGGGATTTTTAGATTGTCATTGGTTACTGACTCATGTATCTACTGTTCAGCTCTTTGTTAGAAAGTAGTTTTATTCACTGATGTTTATGACTTCAGAGTTACCCCCTGAATCAGATATAAAAGCACAGACTGATTTCAAGTGAACTGATATAAAATAATTTTCTAGCATTAATAAATAGCTTAATCCAGAAACAACTGAAAAAAGTTTTTCTGATAAGCTTATTGCATTGCTATTTGAAATTGTGAGCTGTTTTTAGAAAAACCATATGATAAAATGGACTTTGCTTTGACTGTCATCAAAACTTCCTCTCATCTTTTTAGAAAAATAACCACAGCTGATGTAAATGAAAAGAATCTCTTGAGTTGTTGTAAAAATCAGTGTCCTAAAGAGGTAAGATTTAATACAACTTTTTTACGTTGTATTTCTTGGGCATTGTTTCTGTTTTGTTGTTTGTTCATCTTATTTTAGGTCTTTTTTGGACCCACTAGATACATGGGCCCAGAAAGCAAAATGTGATTGATATGTGTAGAAACTTGTAGCTCGGGTAGATGCACATCTCTTTGTAATATTTTGGGATAGTAGGAGCAGGAATGACCCTTTGAAGACTTTTTTTTTTTTTTTTTTTTAAATGATCTAATGTTTTCCCATCTTGAAATATAAGTAGATTAGAAACTGTGTGACTCATGGGCAGTTGGACAGTAAATCCACAGTAGAAAAAGCAGATCATGCATGTGTGTGTGTAAACCTTAAAGCTCATTATTTGAATTGGTATAAAGCATTCATATATGAAGTTATGCTTTTAGAGATTATGATGCTGGTACATGCGTTGTTTTCAAGCTAAAAGTATCCAAAGTAGTTCAGAAAAATTGTTCAGAGTTAAAAGGTAAAAACTCACTGGGAATTTATCCCGGCAGTAATTTTGAGAAACCAAAGCAGTCTATCTCTGTTTGACCAACTTAAAAGTTAAGACAGTCCTTTTTTGGTCTTAGGAGTAGGGAAGTGACAGTTATTTGATTTATGAAGGAATTCTCTTTACTTGTAAGTGTACTGGTAGCGCCTCTTTTCTTTAATTCTTTGTCTTTATATACTTACCTAAGTGTTTCTTATCCTGTTTAGAATCAGGAGGAGATGACAGCAAAGTCGTAACTATAGTAGTCTGTCTCTTAGATGAAAGAAAAAACAAATCAACGTAGGATATGTCTTTTTATTAACAGTATTTCCCTTTTAACTAAAACTTTGGACACATTTGTGGGTTTTTGTTTAAGAACTATTGGAAATTGAACCTGGGAATTTTAAAAGTTACGTGAGATTACAAAAAGGAGAAATTTCAAGCAATACATGCTATTTTAATAATCCTGTCTTTCTTATATAAGTGAAACTAGAGGCGTGGGATATTTCAAATTTAATTTTATGAATTCGTCAAATTCTGAGTTTCCCCTTGTTAAAATAGATTTTCTTCTGTTCAGATTCAAGTTTCAGGTAATAAGTAGTTGAGGATGTTTTATTTTTAATCTGACAACAGTAATTTGGGATGAGATTGCTGTCAGAAATAAATGTTTAATTCAGGAATCACTAATTTGCAATTTAGCATTGCCTTGGTTATGATTTGTTTGGATCCTGTTATGACATTTGGGTGGGACTGGAGCTGAATATGTACTATTTATTTAAAAATTTTTCCCATGCTCATCATTTTTTAATTCTAGGACATTCTGGTATTGCTAGTGTCTCCTTGGACTTTCTTGAAAAATATATCCTTACGTTGGGAACAGTCCATATGGTTATTAAGGTTTAGAACAGTCTCGGGGTAGACAGGTGAACATTATTATGTCTAATAGAATTCAATCTAGTTTATGTTTTGATAAGGCTACAGCAGTGGTTTTCAAACTCTGATGTGCATCAGAATCATTATAAGCACTTGTTAAAACAGGTTAATGGGCCCCACGCCAGAGTTCCTGATTTTGTGGGCCTGGAGTGGAGGTCCAGGAATTTGCATTTCTAATAAACTCTTACATAAGGGTGATAATATTGGTCTGGCACAGTTTGAGAACCAGTAGACTATGATGGTATCAACCAAGAACTGTCTTTCTGAACTTGCCACATTTATCTTAGACTCAGACTTAAGATATAGGATTATGACAAATTTTGATGCATTGATAAATTCCTGTTTGCTTTCTCTTCCCCTTATCATACTATAGATTTCCTACAGGTAGCGACTATGTCATATTTGTCTTCGTATCCAGTCCCTGGTTGTACCTGTTAGGTAGTTGGTAAATGTCTGTTGAGTGTGAGTGTAAGAGTGAACTGTGGGGATGGCATAAAGTGTGTTCTTACATTGCTTCTCTGATATACATGCCACGTGTCTATTGGATTGTTCAGTTAAGTTTGAGTTAAACTTAAAGGAAATATATAAAGATAGCATGAAGAACTGAACCTTTATTTAAACCATGCCTCGTATATACAATTCTACTTTTAAAAATCATTTCTGCATTTGGTTTTATCATTCCCATGCAAACTTTTCTGTTTTTTTACTTGGACACATTTTTTAATGTCTCTGTATATCGGATTGTTCATGTGTAAAATGGAGGCAGTAGCAACACTCATTTCAGAGTGCTGAATATTAAGTGAGTCAGTAACAGGTAAAGATCTTAGTATATGGTAAATGCTATGGATGTCCCAGTTATGGTGATGATGATATGGATATTTACCCATAAATAATATTGATATGCAAACTTTCTTTAATTATTTTTAAAGAGCTTTTAAAATTATTGGGATTAAAATGAGACATTTTGAACTAGACAATATTGCTTGTTGGTAAGCCATTTATTTTGACTTACCAAAGTGCTAGTAGAATGATATTAAGGGCTGAGTAGGGTCTGTGGGATCGCACAGAGTCGGACAAGGCTGAACCGACTTAGCAGCAGCAGCGGCAGCAGCAGAGTAGAGGAAACCATCTCACTTTAAATGGGAAGGGTAGGATATCTCATCTTTAGATGAATACCAGGGTTAGATGTTTTTTAAAAAATGTCTTTTTTTTTTTTTTTTTTTTTTTTTGCTGTGAAATCTGTAATGAAGATACAGTCATTGTATATATTTTACATTCTAAGCAATTTTCTTTGGGACTACTTTTCTGCCCTTTCAGAGTATAATCTGGCTTTTGAAATAATACATGCCTGCATATCTAACAGGGAAATGGTTATGTGATTTGATTTTTTAAATAATGAAATGATTACATACTCAACAGTGCATAGAACATACATGTACAGTATAAAAAATGGTTAAAAACTGAACATCATATAATTCCACCTAGGTCAAAAAATATAGCATCTTAGAAGTCTACCAAAGTTCCTTTCTCCCCAGCACACCGAAGAGACAGAATAATGATCAGTGAGAGACCACACTGTAGCCATGAGTCTATGTAGTTTCAAAAAGATCTCCCCTACTGATTCTGATATGTTTCCCTATTCACGTTCCACTTCAGAATCACTGATTTAAAGTAGAGTGATTAATTACTTTCAGAGAAGATGACCGATGTAATTACATCTGAGATTAAGGAAAGAACAAGATGCTGTAAAGACATTTGGAAGGGAAAAAAGGATAGGTGGTGAGCTAATGCCAAGTGTCTGTCTTGTTTATGAAGACAGGCTAGAGGCACTGGCAAGAATGAAGGTGAGAGGGAGGTGAGGGAGTCCTTGAAACAAATACTCTGAGACAGGTGTTTGATAGTGAATAAATGCGCTTGTTAGGTTGTGTTGAGGGCCTAGTATTAGGTGTAGAGGAAAACAAGACTGAAGTGGCCCAGGAATGCCCAGTGTGGAACTCATTCTAGTAGGTAACGTTGCACTATGCTAGGATTAGTGAAAATGCAGTTTGAATGATCCAAATTTAGTTTTGATATGAATGTCTCAGCTAAAAATTTAAAAAATTTGAAAGCTGGTTGCATACTCGAGAGAGACTAAAGACAATGGAAAAGGGTTCTGAATTTCTTAAAGTGGGTGGTAGAGTCAGTAATTTGAAAGATCAGTCTGGTGAATCATAAAGACTAGAATTTGGAGAATTCAGATATTTATTGAGGTGTCCACTATTTGTAAATATCTTTGTTAGTGAATATGAGAGACAAAAAGAAATAAAAAACCACTGCTCTTAACTAATTTGCAATAATAACCTTTATTATGATAGCTAAATATATTAAGCCCATCTTATCCTCACAACAGATTTATAAAGTTTTATTACTGTTCCCATTTTTAGATGTGAAGCACAGAAAAGTCAGGTGACTTACCCAAGGTCCCATAGCTAGTCAGCAGGGCATCTGGGGTTCACTTGTAGGCAGTATGATTTTGAAATTTAACCCCTAGCCAGTGGGTGTCTTTTATATTCTGGTTGGAGATACAGGAATGTATGAAGTAGCTTTAAAAATGTTTTTTAAGTTGAAAATAATACAGGTTTTGTCACAACAGTTTCGAAATAGATTATTATTGTTTTTCAAATGTAGGCAAACTCATGCCATGCTTTAATGATGATTTAAGCTGCATTTTGAAGTTTGTATAAGATTTGAATAGGAAAAAGAAGAGAACCCTTTCATTTGAAAGCTTGACTGAGATAAAAAAACAATATATAAAGTCAAGGAACACATAGACGTCACAGCAATTCCTGAGTTGGTTTGGCTTCCTATTTGGTATGTTTTAATTCAGAATGGCAAGCCTTTTAGAGTAAAAGGCTAAGCAGTTGTATCACAATACAGTGGCTTACGGACAAGGAAATTTTCTTCCTCACATAGCAATGAAAGGGAAGATAGATGTGTCACTGTGCTCCATGGGACCCCAGTTAGCAGGGCAGCTCTGTTCTCTGTGACTCATGGGATACTCGTTGCTCTGCTGCTGCTGCTGCTAAGTCGCTTCAGCTTCAGTCGTGTCCAACTCTGTGCAACCCCATAGATGTCAGCCCACCAGGCTCCCCCATCCCTGGGATTCTCCAGGCAAGAACACTAGATTGGGTTGCCATTTCCTTCCCCAATGCATGAAAGTGAAAAGTGAAAGTGAAGTCCCTCTGCCGTGTTCAACTCTTCGAGACCCCATGGACTGCAGCCTACCAGGCTCCTCCATCTATGGGATTTTCCAGGGAAGAGCACTGGAGTGGGGTGCCATTGCCTTCTCCGCCTCGTTGCTCTAGATACCCTCATTACCAGTACACTGAGAAGGGAAGAGCATAGACCTGTGCTCTTAAAAGCTTTAAGGCATGGAGACACTCTCGATTACATTCCATTGGCCAGAACGTAGTCACAGGGCTCTAACTAGCCTCAGGAGTGATGTAAGGTGTACTCTTGGAGTGGAACCAGAGAGAATATTGAACATTTCTGGGAATTAAGATTATTTATATCTAAAAGAAAAAAATGATAAACTTAGCCAGTTGTCCAAGATTTATTGACCCTATTGTAATTGACTTTTTCTTAAAATAGTTGTTGGGGGAAAGAGGAAGTAGAGATGACTATAAATATGTAATTGTTTTATTTTGGTTTTATTTTAGCTTCCTTGTGGTCATAGATGCAAAGAAATGTGTCATCCTGGTGAATGTCCCTTTAATTGTAACCAAAAGGTGAAACTTAGATGTCCTTGTAAAAGAATAAAAAAGGTAAATATTTTAAGTTATTAAAAATTCTTTTCTATGTACATTTTTGTTGGTTTCTTTTTTTTTTTGGTGGGGAGAGTGTGTTTTGGTAGTTCTTTGACTTTAATTTTTTGCCTTTTTAATTTTAAGCTCTTATTTCTTAAGAGTTTTTTCATTATTGGCCTATCTATTTCTGTAAATGCTTATTTTAAAAATCATCATTGTTTGGCAGCTTAGTTTTCTGCAATTTAATAGTTAAAGAGGATTATTTTATATTGGAACTGAGTTCAGTGCTGCTTTTTGGGCAGAATCCATGTTCTAGATTTGAGGTCTCCACATAAGTGACAGGGTAAGTAATGAAGTGAGTTTCATGATTTAAGAAATGGTCTGGAATTAACCTTTGTTGCTCTTACTTATAAAAGTTTTTTATATTCAGTATTCTGTTGTGAAAATGTTACCTTAAAAAGACCTCACATACTCAGCCTTATAAAATTATAAAATGACATTCAAACTTAGAGTTAATTTTAAGATAAAGTTATGGTTAAAGTGGAAAAAAAAAGATAAAAGTTATGGTCATGGAGGAGTGAAAGGGCAAAAGCTAATGATTGGAAAGCTCAGTGGTAGCAAACTGCATACCGTTTGGCGAAACTTAGAAAGGACTCAGGTCCGTTCTCTTTTCCTTGACTTCCCTGTTTACACTGTGGACTCTTAGGAAGATTTCTTTTCTTTACTTCTGATTTTCCCTTTCTCAGTTACAGTTGTAACTCCTTGTTTTCTTCACATTCTTACGGTTGTTCACTAAAGCTACTCTTTCAGTTTACTCATTTACTCATCTATTCAGCAAATATTTATTGAAAATCTTTTGCTTTTACTGAGGATCTTTGCTTTTCTTCTGCTTTTACAGCTCCAACAATCATTTCCTGGGATGGTTAATTTCTGAATTTAAATTTATAGGCCTAAGTTTTTCTGGAGTTGGATCCCTAAGTTTTAGGTTTTTAAATGGATCACCTCTATATGAAAATCAATACTCAGTCAAATCACTTTTAATCTGAAATGTTTCTCAGGTTTTCTCTCAAACCTCATCTTACTATCCAAGTGCAGTTTACCACCCCTTAGTACTGGCAACGGCTTATTCTTAGACTTTGAAAACACCTTCATAGCAGATTTCCATGCCTCTAATATAATATTTCCAACCCAAGTTCTTCACTGTTTCTTCTTTACTTGGGGAAGAAACAAGCGTTTATTAGGTATATGGCACAGGAGCGGGCTCTGTCTTTGCCGGCTCGTCCAGGCAGATCACCTGCTAGTCCTCTCTCTGATTTGCCTCTTAGGTGCACTAGCACATCGGCTGTATTCCGCTGTAATGTGTGATACTGTTTATGTTCCTTCTGTATAGCATGTAAGTTTTTTCCCTTCACTGCCCCATTTTGTAGGATCCTGTTTGTACTTAGTGCATAGTGCATATGCTTCATGTTTATGCTTTTTTCGTGGTTTGGGAAGGTTTTCTTTCCTTCTGCCTCCTTCTGAAAGGACTTAGGTGTTCCTTCCTCTTGACTTCCTTTATACTTTGTGCCAGGTTGATGACTAAGAGCTTTGTGACTCTAGGATGTGTGTAACTTTGTTTACATAGGCTTATTGAAAGGAATAAAAGAGATAATGCTTATATAGCATTTAGCACCATGACTACACTATGTTTAGTAAATAGCAGCTGCTATTATTATTATTATTAGTTTAGCGTTTACCATTTTAATTTTTTCCTTATTGTATCCCCGGTCCCTAATGCCATGCTTGGCATGTAATAGGTGCTTTATAAGTACCTTTTGAATGAGAAAAGATACAGTGATCTTTTTTCCAGACTGATAGACTCAATATCCACTAACAAGCAGCATTTGTTTTTGTCTCTAATGTTTGTCCATTTATTTTTCCTTTGGACTATCGTTGGATGGCGAGACTCACCAACCGCCGCCAAAATTCTGTACTGTAAAGTCCTTTCATCACAGTGTATGTCCTTTGCTCAGGATTTGATGATCTCGCTTCCTTACTCTGGTAGATTTGAACTAAAAAACTAGTTCGTGAGGGTGTGCTGAGAAAGGAGCAACTTGGTACCTCTTACAGCAAAAATGACATCTTGCAGCAAGAAGTATGGAATGAATAAAGGGCAGACAAAAGATCTACAGAAGCAAACTTTAGACTATTTAAAATAAAGACCACTTATTTTGTTACGGTTCAGTTCAGTCACTCAGTCGCATTCAACTCCTTGCTACCCCATGAACCGCAGCACGCCAGACCTCGCTGTCCATCACCAACTCCCGGAGTCTATCCAAACCCATATCCATTGAGTCGGTGATGCCATCCAACCATCTCATCCTCTGTCGTCCCCGTCTGCTCCTGCCCTCAAATCTTTCACAGCATTGGGGTCTTTTCAAATGAGTCAGCTCGTATCAGGTGGCCAAGGTATTAGAGTTTCAGCTTCAACAGCAGTCCTTCCAATGAACACCCAGGACTGATCTCCTTTAGGATGGACTGGTTGGATCTCCTTGCAGTCCAAGGAACTTTCAAGAGTCTTCTCCAACACCACACTTCAGAAGCATCAATTCTTCTGCACTCAGCTTTCTTTATAGTCCAACTGTCAGATTCATACATTACCACTGGAAAAACCGTATCCTTGACTAGACGGACCTTTGTTGACAAAGTAATGTCTCTGCTTTTTAATATGCTGTCTAGGTTGGTCATAACTTTCCTTCCAAGGAGCAAGCGTCTTTTTATTTCATGGCTGCAGTCACCATCTGCAGTGATTTTGGAGCCCCCCCAAAAGTAAAGTCAGCCACTGTTTCCACTGTTTCCCCATCTACTTGCCATGAAGTGATGGAACCGGATGCCATGATCTTAGTTTTCTGAATGTTGAGTTTTAAGCCAACTTTTTCACTCTTCTCTTTCACTTTCATCAAGAGGCTCTTTAGTTCCTCTCCACTTTCTGCCATGAGGGTGGTGTCATCTGCATATCTGAGGTTATTGCTATTTCTCCCGGCAGTCTTGATTCCAACTTGTGCTTCATCCAGCCCGGTGTTTCTCATGATGTACTCTACATATAAGTTCAATAAGCAGGGTGACAATATACAGCCTTGATGTACTCCTTTTCCTATTTGGAACCAGTCTGTTGTTCCATATCCAGTTCTAACTGTTGCTTCCTGACCTGCACACAGGTTTTTCAACAGGCAAGTCAGATGGTCTGGTATTCCCATCTCTCAGAATTTTTCACAGTTTATTGTGACCCACACAGTCAAAGGCTTTGGCATAGTCAGGAAAGCAGAAATCGTTGTTTTTCTGGAACTCTCTTGCTTTTTCGATGATCCAACAGCTGTTGGCAATTTTTGATCTCTGGTTCCTCTGCCTTTTCTAAAACCAGCTCGAACATCTGGAGGTTCACAGTTCAGGTATTGCTGAAGCCTGGCTTAGAGAATTTTAAGCATCACTTTACTAGTACACAAATTGACTATAGTCTTGATGTCACCTCATCAATAAAAGTATATTTTTTATTTTTTCATTAAGGAGTCAGTGAAGTACAGAAATAAGTTTTAGAATGATTTTCACCTCAGCTTTTTTTGAAAAGATAAATGATTGAGAGAAGAACGTGTAGCTCTCCGAAAGACTCTAGAGCCACACTGTGGTGACAGCCACCAGCCACTTATAGCTATTTAAATTAGAATTTTAATGATCAACATTAAATAATATGTGACATGACATTCAGTTCCTTGGTTTCAGTACACTTTGAGTACTCAGGCACCACGTGTGGGAAGCACTACCCTTGTGAATATAGAACATTTCCATTGCCTCGGCTAGCTGTGTTGGATGGCACTACTCACCTCCCTGGAGGCTTCAGAAGAGTAATAGCAAGTGATAAAGAGAAATGAAGAATAAAAATGAAATAATAGGCATAATCTTAAGCTGCTAGGGAAATTTTGCTTTTTTTTTGGCATGCAGTTACTACAACTTTGAGGGAAATCTTTTAAAGTAAAATTTTTAAAAATTTTATTTGTAGGAAGTGCAGTGCAACAAAGTACGTGAAAATCAGATTTCCATAGAATGTGACACAGCATGCAAAGAGATGAAGCAGAAAGCATCTGAGGTAACGTCACGTTAAGCGTCATTTTTAATGTGTCAGTGGCCTTTCCTTATTTATGTTGTTTATTAATTTATGTGCTTATTATGAAGAACTTGAAATCTCATCCTTTTTTTGTTTTTGTGATAAAAGCCTAGTGTGTAGGCCTATTTTAAAACTCTCAGATGTGCTGGTGTGTACTAGATTTTCCCATACTCTGTACCAGTTAGTGGATGTACTCTGGAACATAGTTACTCATCTTAATGTTAGTTTAAACTTCCTGAAAATTATGTTAAAATAATACATAAATAAAATTTTAGGATTCTTTGCTGTGTGGGTTACTTTTAGTGTCACTGTTTGCCTCCATTAATCCAATCAGTGAATAAACTTTTGGTTTTGTTTGAAATTAAAGATTCCCTTCCAGAGAGGGCGTTTTAGGAAAATGGTCAATTTCGTCTCTAGGCAAACAGTAATATTTAATAATTGATTCTAATCTTAATATGGTAACTTAAGAGTAAAAGTCCAGTTTTAAAAGTATTTCGGTTTACAGTGTTGTAACTCTGAATTATGATCCGGTATCTTATAGCTGCTCAGCTGAGTAAGATATAGCACCCTGCTGCCCCTCACTCTCTGTTAGATGGTACCCTGGTAACCCTTCTCAGCGTAGGACACTTATGATTCTTTAAATAATTCTCAGCATGAAGCTCCCAGAAGTCGTTATAGGTTAGTGGAGCCTGGGAGGAAAGATGTTAAAATTCTGTATAAAATTTGGTGATTATGATGCTAATTTAGTTTTAAATGTCTGTAAACAGTTAAAAGAAGCAGAAGCCAAAGCTGCCCTTGAAGAGGAAAAACGAAGGCAACAGGTAACAGAAAACCCCCAAACTCAGGTCTTTTTGCATAATTGTTAGTTCTTATGCAAATACAAGATACGTGGAAACATATGAACATAACATATAAACTAGGTCAGCTCAACTCTGGACTGAAACATCGTTCCTTGTAAAACAAAAATTATCCATTTGTTTGTTTCAGTCCAGGTATCCTGAACCCCTAAAGGAAGCATGGGACCTTGTATGTGCCCAGATATTCTGTATATTTTGTGTATTCCGAATTACTTCCTTGCCGATTTCATCCATTCTCCAGAGATAACTCCTCTTTTGGTTTGAGTGACGGGGGGTCAGGACATGGCAGCATCTGTTTTAAGGCATCCCCTGGAATGCAATCTTCACTCATCTTACTGAGTTGTAGGTTGTCTGTGACAGATGAGTGCTATTTACTAACCAATACATTTGTTTTAATAATACACCTCCTTATTTCCCCATTAGACTCTTGAACGCATTCAAGAATTCTTGAATTTTTATCTGCATTCAAGATAAAATGTGTTACCTAGATAACAAGTACATTCTTATACCTCCTGTTTGCTCAAATACTATATTTATTGATCATATATTCCAAAGAGTGGCTTAACTTTTTAATAGTGACATGTAATTTTTTGTCAGTTTGCATTTTGAGATCCTTCAATGCTTAGCAAGCAGTGTACATTGTATGTAAACTACCACCATTATGAATGAAGAAACTGAAATTTGCATGTCTTGAGAGAGGGCATTAAAAACAACTCATGTAGCAAGGTGGGATAAAATAACCTCTCATGTTTTATGTTCTGTAAAATTGATTTGCCTAATATCAAAAATAAATTATCAGAGCTATTGCAATAAAACATGGGTTGACTGGAATCCTGGAGATTATTAATAATAGTCTAGGGTGTCCCTTCCCCTTTTTATAAGCCATTATGGAGAGAAATCTTAAAGATAGTGTATTTAAAGGCAGTCTATTTACTGCCTTTTAAACAGTTTATAGAACATAATTTAAACCACTTTTGACAACTGTGAGTCATCAGTGATGCATTAGTTATTTTACTGTGTCAGTGGTTCTCAAGTTTGAATGCTTTTAATATATTTTGACCTTTTGCGGTATATCACAACCACTTGAGAATATTTTGATATTTTGGTTCATTGAATAATGTCACTTTGTGTTAAATTAAGTATTGAATATATGTTAGGTCTTCAGACGTGGTTTATGAGCAAAGCTATGGATATGTTAACTGAAGTTTCTGTTTCCTTCTTTTAAATGAACATTTACAGAATTTTTCATGAATATTACATATACATTAATAAGTATCAGGCTTTAGTTAATAACAATGCAGTGTATCATATTATACTGTCATGCATTAAAGCTTAAGAAGTAAGTTCTTTACAGTAGACTAAAAATCTACACTTTATAATAAGTGTCATCTAAGTATCCTTTTTTTAAAGTTATTTTTTAGAATGAGTTTTTATATAATTCTACTTTCTAAAGGAGTCATTTTGGTTTAAAGTATGAAGCATTTTTCCCCTGAAGAACTTTTACTCTGTTTTTAAATGTATTTGATTGAGAGGAATCAATTTCTAGCAGCTTTTTCTCTTCACTCACTTGAATTTCTTCCATACAAGTCGTTAATGTTTGTTACAAGCATTGTGTAAAACTAGAATTATAGGTATCTTTATCCTAATGTGGCATCTGTTTGCACTTGCTGGAAGCTCTGTATTATAGAGCCCCATTAACTACAGGTTAACGGTGCCATACAAAACTAATGTCTATATTTTAAATCAGATGTTTCTATATTTAGTATCAAAAGCAGGCCATCAGTCTGAAATAGTCTCTTAGACCACTCTCTGGTTCCAGTTCTTCTTACCTCAACTCTGAATTTGTTGAATATGGTCAGTAGTGGAAAGACAGTATTTTTAAAAAATCAAATCTGTGTGTTAATTATATACCATTACTGTTAAAACATTTCCCCACTTTATTTTTGTCTGAGTGGAAAAATTAAGTCAATGTGTGTATTGAATTTAATAAAAGCAATACTGTTTTGATTTAGGCTGAACTGGAAGCTTTTGAAAACAGACTGAAGGGTCGTCGGAAGAAGAACAGGAAGAGAGATGAAGTGGCAGTTGAGCTATCCCTGCGGCAGAAATATAAATATTACCTCTTCCCACTGTGCGCAGTTGTGGCAGCAGTGTTTGCATGGTACACAGCCCGGGCTGTGGGTTAGAAATGTTTGACTTGTTAATATACCTCAGATTAGATTTAGATAAATTGTTAAATTTGTAATATTAGAAAGCAGATGTTGTAGAACACAGTATATATTCACATTCATCTCTGTATTCTCTTTGAACTCTTGTTAGAAGGATAGAATGTTAAGCTTTACCTTAATTAGCATACTAAAAGTGGCACTATAACAGTATTTAATAGTAAAAGCATGACTGAAATTGTAAAATATTTCATAAGGCATAGATAGTGGCAAGGTAACATGTCGGTTGTTTGTTGTGCTTCCTTGTATTAATATACCTATTTCATTTACTATTTCAAGCCATCTTTTTCTTTTTTGGCAAAATTAAGATGAAACTGAGCCATATGTGTAATTAGAGGAATATTTCAGAATGTTGTGGTTACTTATTAAAAGGTACTTTTCCTGATCATGTAACTTTGTACTTTTTAAAATACATATATTCTCTAAATGACCTCTTAAATTATAACATGAAGCCATATAATTAGACTCCAGAAGTTGGTTTATTAGTGAGGAATTTTTATCAGTTATTAAAATTTTATGTAGTATGTTCCTCAGAGGAAAATGTCATTGTTTTAAAAAAAAATGCTAGGCTAGAATCCTTACATGTGGTTATTTCTCATGTAAGAAGCTTTTACCTGAAGTTGGCATGTTCTGTAATACTTTTATGTGTTTTTTTCAAAGTAATAATAAAAGAAAAACTAATATTTATGAGCAAAATATGCAGAACACAGGCTTATAAGCTTTATGTATGTTATTCTGATTTCTTCTTACCACAGTCCTATTGGTAGATTTTTTTTCAGCTGGAAATAATCCTTTTGAAAACAAGCTGATAGAGAAGTATCAATAAGCTGAATTTCTTTGAATTGTAAGTCATTTAAATGGTTTTGATATTTAATTTTTTACAATTAATGTTTTCATTAAAATTTTTCATACCAAATTTTTAATGTAGAATATTTACTGTTTAAACATTCAGGAGCCTATAATTTTATCAGTGTATAAAACTCTAATGCTTGTTGTAAAACATAGTAATCGACAGGTAGTACTAAAAAGTGGTGGAAGTACTAAGAAGGATTTTAAAATTTTGCTTCCTTTAACTCAGTTTGTTTAATGTTATGTTCCTTAGTCAAGTATTAGCTGGTGTCTAAAGATGGAAGGCAGTCATTCCTTTCTTTATTGTATTTTTGTTTTAATTTTAGATTTCTTTTTTATCTTTCCCTATGTTAGAGTTACTGGGTTGGTGTTTTAGAAGCGCTAAATCAGAGCTCTTACACTCAAGTCATTACCTTACTCTAATCTAAAATGAATATTAATTAAATGATTAGGTGTCCACATTGGAAGCTCTTTTCATGTATTTCAAGATCTTGGCCTAATAAACAGACTTGAAGATTAGTTCACGTCTGTTTGTTGGGTTTCTGTTCTTGCTAAGTTTTCTTAAGTTTTGCAGAAGAATTTAGTGAGCAGAAGACTGAGTGAATAACACAGTCTGCTGTTTTTTATTTGCTTGGCTAGTAGCGCAGAGCTTAATTAACCCATAGTTACACAACTGTGCATTCATTTATTCAATCAACAGATGCCTTTACTGTGTGATGGGTACTTTTTAGGTACTGGAAATAATGGCAGTCCTTTCAGGGACCTGCTAAAGAGTGGAAGAAAGCAGGCAGGAAATACACACACAATAAAATGAACGTGATTTCATGTACAGTAAGCGGTATTAAAAGATGAGAGAAATGTTACAGAAAGTGATGGGGGGGATGGGGAGCATGTTAAGGCACTAACTACTTAAACTGAAAAAGTCCCTCTGAGGTGGGGACATTTGAATTGTGACCTGAATGACCTTCATTTGATGTTCTGAGGGAAAAGTCTGTGAGTGAGAGAAAGCAGCAAGGAGAAAGTCATTAAGTTGGGAGATGCTTGGCCTGGCCGAGGAATTGGTGGAAGAGCCAGTGTGTCTGGAGCTTAGTTAGTGACTGGGAAAGAGGATCCAGGGCCAGTTCGTAGCATGGTTGATAGACCATGGTGTGGAACTGGAGTTAATTTCTAGTTGCAGTGGGCAGCCATTGGTGGTTTTAAGTGGGGAATAATTATTTGTTAATTCAGACTTAAATTGAAGAAAGTAGGGAAAACCACTCGACCATTCAGGTATGACCTAAATCAAACCCCTTATGATTATACAGTAGAAGTGGGAAATAGATTTAAGGGACTAGATCTGATAGACAGAGTGCCTGATGAACTATAGACGGAGGTTCATGACATTATATAGGAGGCAGGGATCAAGACCATCCCCAAGAAAAAGAAATGCAAAAAAGCAAAATGACTGCCTGAGGAGGTCTTACAAATAGCTGTGAATAGAAAAGAAGCAAAAACCAAAGGAGAAAAGGAAAGATTTGAATGCATTTGAATGCAAAGTTCCAAAGAATAGCAAGGAGAGATAAGAAAGCCTTCCTCAGTGATCAGTGCAAAGAAATAGAAGAAAACAAGAGTATGGGAAAGAATAGAGATCTCTTCAAGAAAATCAGAGATACCAAGGGAACATTTCATGCAAAGATGGGCTCAATAAAGGACAGAAATGGTATGGACCTAACAGAAGCAGAAGATATTAAGAGGTGGCAAGAATACACAGAACTGTACAAAAAAGATCTTCATGACTCAGATAATCATGATGGTGTGATCACTCCCCTAGAGCCAGACATCCTGGAATGCAAAGTCAAGTGGGCCTTTGGAAGCATCACTACGAATAAAGCTAGTGGAGGTCATGGAATTCTAGTTGAGGGATTTCAAATCCTAAAAGATGATGATGTGAAAGTGCTGCGCTTCATGTGCCAGCAAATTTGGAAAACTCAGCAATGACCACAGGACTGGAAATGGTCAGTTTTCATTCCAATCTCAAAGAAAGGCAATGCCAAAGAATGCTCAAACTACCGCACAATTGCACTCATCTCACACACTAGTAAAGTAATGCTCAAAATCCTCCAAGCCAGGCTTCAGCAATACATGAACCGTGAACTTCGAGATATTCAAGCCGGTTTTAGAAAAGACAGAGGAACCAGAGATCAAATGCAGAGACGTTACTTTGCCAACAAAGGTCCATCTAGTCAAAGCTGTGGTTTTTCCAGTGGTCGTGTATGGATGTGAGAGTTGGACTATAAAGAAAACTGAGCGCTGAAGCATTGATGCTTTTGAACTGTGGTGTTGGAGAAGACTCTTGCAAGTCTCTTGGACTGCAGAGATATCCAACTAGTCCATCCTAAAGGAGATGAGCCCTGAGTAGTCATTGGAAAGACTGATGTTGAAGCTGAAATTCCAATACTTGGGCCACCTGATGCGAAGAGCTGACTCATTTGAAAAGACCCTGATTCTGGGAAAGATAGAAGGCGGGAGAAGGGGCCGATAGAGAATGAGATGGTTGGATGGCATCACTGACTCAACGGACATGAGTTTGAGTAAACTCCGGGAGATGGTGATGGACAGGGAGGCCTGGCATGCTGCGATTCATGGGGTCGCAAGGAGTCGGACACGACTGAGTGACTGAACTGAACTGAATAATTTGTTACTGTTCTTTTAAGATAACTGTCTTCTGACTGCTTTGTGGAGAAAAGACTATGCAGATGAGGGTAAAAGCAGGGAGCAAGGTGGGGGGAGGCAGGCCAGGCTGGAGGGTCCGCTGTGCTGGGATTCAGGGGCGCAGGCCTGCGGTTCCCACGGTGTCTGTTGCCCTGAAGGCGTGACCTGAGGACACTGCAGAAGCTGCTGTGCAGTGAGTGCAAGGGGAGGAAATAAATTCTTTAAGGTCAAAATGAAATTAAATTTTGTCCAAATGCTTAACGCTAATTTGTTCTGAAGTTATTAAAGTGGTACATGTTGACCTTTTTGCTTCAATCTAAGCCAATTCGGGAGGAATGGAAAAGTTACCAAATGGCCATTCACAATGACACAGATAAAAATGTGAATGTGATGGCCTTATTGTCCTGTTTACTTGTGTCATTATAAAAGTTTATTAGTTTAATTTTTGGAGTTTGTGGCATATTTATGTTGAAATCTTTTATTTTTTCAGTTTAAACACTTAGGGATTGAACAACACCTAGTGTTTGTATTTCAGTTAATTTCACTCCTCAAATCTAAATAAAATTCAGATAATCTCAAATAAGGGCTTCCCTGGTGCTTCAGACTGTAAAGTCTGCCTGCAATGAGGGAGACCCAGGTTCAATGCCTGGGTGGGGAAGATCCCCTGGAGAAGGAAATGGCAGCCCACTCCTGTACTTTTGCCTGGAGAATCCCATGGACAGGGGAAGGAGCCTGGCAGGCTACAGTCAGTGAGGTCGTGTAGAGCCAGGGTGTCTATCCTTTTCCTGTGTTTCGGAATCTTGGTCTGTCGAGCAAGTTTAGGTCTATTGCTTGCCAAGCTGCTGTTCTTACTAAGTTTTCTTTCCAATTAATGCAAAGGCATGTATTTCAATGGTACTATGAAGAATGATCCAATATAGCCTGAAATTCCACAGTCTAGATTCATCTAAGTTAAAACATTTGTAGGCAGAAACTTCCTAGACATCCCTAACTACCCTCATCTGGCTGTGGTATGTCTTCACACAGTGTTTCTCCCCCGTAACGCTGCACAGTACCTATCTTACATTCTGTGTTTGTTTATCATCTGTCTCCTTCACGAGCAGGAAAGCTCCACAGGGGCAGGGTGCGGTGTTGCTCACTGCTGTAACTCTAGAGAGGGAAACCGCGCCTAGCCACATGGTAGATGCTGATTTTAGCTTTCCTGGGCTGCCGTGACAAATCATCACAAACAGAGTGGCTTGAAGCAACAGAAATTTATTCTCTCATAGTTTAGGAGGTCAGATGTCAGCAGGGTTGGCTCCATCCTCAGAGACTCAGAGAAAGAAAGCCTTCCACGTCTCTCTCAGCTTCCGGCTTGGGGCATCAGTCCTCGGCGTTTCCTGGTTTGTAGATACATCAGTGTTCACCCCCATTTCCACATGGCCTTCTTGTCTGTGTGTGGCCTTTTCTGACTCTTTAGAACACGCTCTGTAGTTAGGGCCCACACTACAGTATAATCTCATTTTACCCAATTACACTGGCAAAGACCCTATTTCCAAATAAGGAAAGTTACGTATTTAGTTCCAGGTGGACATTAATTTTGTGGGGGGTTGGGGAGGGGGACACTATTCAACTCCCTGCAGTGCTCAGTAGGCGTTTGATGGATGAACGAGTGAATTCACAGTGTAATTCTGGGCTTTAAACTTTGGGGCATTTTTCATTACTGTCTTAATAATTGTACTGCAGGAGGTAGGGGTTAAGAGGTCAGTCTAGTTCCAGATTGCTTGGGCTCCAGTTCTGGTTCTATCCTTTTCTAGTTGTGAGGTCTTGGGCAACTACTTAACTTCTCTTAGACTTCATTTACTCCTCATCTGTAAAACAGAAACAAGGAGAAATAGTAGTGTCCAATAAGTGCTAGCTATTCTGTGTCTGCACTACTTTAACTTTTTTTATTGGAGTGTCATTGCTTTACAATGTTGCACTAGTCTCTGCTGTGCAGTTAAATGAATCGGCCACGTGTGTACACACATCCTCTCCTCAGACCGCGCTCCCCGTCCCGCTCCATCCCGCCCACCCAGCTCATCACAGAGCACCAGGCTGAGTCTGCTGTGCCTTAAAGCAGGCTCCCATCAGCTATGTCTGTAGCTGCTTTAAAGCACCTCTTGGGTTTGTTTAGCCTCCATGACAGCTTACGCAGTGGGGCCATTCTCATTTTACAACAGAGAAAATAGGTTTGCTTCAAGAATTCAAAACTGAAAAAATGCACGTCACTTTGTGAAGTGTCTGGCATACAGTGCTTAGAAATTCTTAGCTATGATAATAGAGAAATGTGACTTAATGTCGTGAGTTCTCTTACAGATTGATTCACAAATCAGAAAAACGAATTGTAAACTGGGACATCTCAGTTTTTGCTCATGTAGTCATTGTCATTGAGGGGGTATCCTCAGGAAGGGGTTTCCCCAGGGGCTCAGCAGTAAAGAATCCGCCTGCCGTGCAGGAATTCAGGTTCGATTCCTGGGTCAGGAAGATCCCCCTGGAGAAGGAAATGTCACCGCCAGTATTCTTGCCTGGAAGATGACAGCCCATTGGGTTGCAGAGACACAGCTGAGTGAGAATAAAGGAGCATTCTTAGGAAAACTAGACAGGATGTGGGCAGTCAAACGGCAGCCCTGGGGGTGGGGGAGACTGGCACGAGGTGTGTGAGGGTGCTGGAAACAAAAGTCCCTTGAAACTTTTTATGGGCCAGTTCTTACTACCTTCTTCCCAGGGACTACTCTATAGAGCAAGGGATTAATACCCCAGAAATAGTATATACAGCAAACAATGTCTACATGGGTTACTTGTATCATATGTAGAACGTTTCATCATGCTGGAATATATTACTCTGATGTGGATATGTTGTTTTTGCCTCTTAAGTAAACTCTCCCTGCAATAGGTAAATGTCGGATTTGCCTGTTTCTTGCTGTGTTCTTCATATATTTTTTATTCTAAATGCTTTGTATCTTTAGATCTCAGCTTAAACTCCCTAAAATAGATTCTTAGCTTACTTGGAAGTATTTTTCCATAGTTTATTTACATTTGTGTATGTTTGTTTAATGTATTTATTATTTCAGAAAGTTCTCTAAGGACAGGAACTCTATTTTGTTCATCTGGCAGCTAACAAATCTTAAATGAGTGTTAGTTGAATGAATAGGTAAATTGGTAAGCCTTGGGACAACATACCTGTTTTAGCTGCTGCTTTCCTGTTTTCATCCTGGAGTTCTGGCTGCTTCTCTGAGATGCCTCCCTCCTGTTCTCAAATGGCGTTCATTTGTAGCACTAGGCTCTGAAACCGGTCTGTAATATGCAATGTGATCCACGTTTGATCTGTAAAGTCACCCTTTCCAGAGGTATACTCACTACCTTTAAGTTAATTTACCTTTAAATCCCATTAAGATTTTTTTTTCTTTTAAGCCATTCAAATAGATATACGTTTGAAATATTAGACAATAAAAATTTCAAAAGGCCGCAAATATTTCTTTATGTAAAATGAAAAGTATTATAAGAAACTAGGTGATGGTTTTCACTCTTAAGTTGAAAAGCAAACATGGCAAATTTTTTAAAAAGGAATAATTCATAGGTCATTGAATATTATTGTAAGCTCTCGCAAATTCAAGTTGGTTCACAACATAACCTATGTTATGAGGTTTCTAACATTTGTTATGATTCCTTATATCAAAGAAGTTTGTTACAAAGCATATAAAAGTAGCTGTTTGCCTTCATGCAAACTACCTCAGATATTTACTCTGATGCCACTGGTACCTAGAATTGGTTGGGGTTTCTTGCTAAAAGGAAACTTAGAAAATGCTGTTTTACACTATCAGTGCAGTCAGCTTTGGTTCTCTGAAGGATGGTCCTATATGTAGTAGCTAGTTCAGGTTCCCTGACTTGAATGTCACAGTTTCTGTAGCACCTCCACCAGAGGGCAGAAAGTGGAAGCGAAAAGGGGTGAATAAACAATCCATCCTTGGCTTCAGAATACCTGTAGACACATTGAAGATTGAATCCAACCCTCATTTTATAGACGGAGTTGACTGGCAATGAAAGATGAGGGGGTTTGCTCATGGACAAATTGTTTAGGCTCTTGATTTCAGGCTGGTGTTCCTGTGGTAATGATGACGTGTGATGAGACAATATTTTAGAACATAGACCTGAAATTACACCGCCTTTGCAGAATTCCAGCTCTGTACTTGCTAACTGTGTAAACTTAAAATTAGGCTAGTTACTTTGATTCTCTCCCTATTTCAACTATTGTATGATGCACTTACTACATTTTCTACTTTGTCATTTCACTTCGGAAGCAAAATACTGATTCCCCCACCCCCAATTTTACAAGTTATCCCCCTCTCCAGCTGTAATATTGAGGGAACAGGTGCCTGGTACTTATTCTCATTGACTATTCATAGCTGCCTCCAGAATACCAGAGATGCATTTATTCAATAACCTTCATGAGTGATTTGTGAAATTTTCATTAGATCTTGGATTAAAAAAAAAAAATTTCTCAGAAAAACTCGATGTAGTACTTTTCTGCCAAACCCAGGACAACTCTCTTGGGCTTCAGGTGACAGTCTTTATCCTCGTAAATACCTGCGGTGCTCTCCTGGAAGCTGCCTGAGGGGCAGCAGCTGCTGCCGAGTGACAGAAAGGCAGAGAGTTGTCGGCCTCTAGGGTTCAGCCTGTGCAAGCCCTGGGCATGAAGTTGCCCCCGGGTGTTTGGAGCTGACTCTGCTTTACTCCCGGGTCCCTGCAGCCTTAGCAAAGTCTCAGGCAGTCTTGCAAAAGCAGTTTCTTCCCTAAACATAGAATCTCGATTCCATTTGCCTAAAGCAAACAATGCTTACCCTAGAAAACGTACAGAAGTTTTTGTTGAGATAACAAACTTGGCCCTTAATTGCCAGTGGCTGCAGTTATTTTGATTTTTACTTGGCTCTGCTCGGGCCGAGAGACTGGTCTAGGATGTGAAGAGATCTGGGAGAGATGAGAAGCAACTCCTTTGCTCCCAGTTAATCTGTCTCCCCCAGCCCAGACGCTCGGGTCTCGCCCTCTCCTCCATGCTGCAGTCGGGGATCCTTAGTGTGGGGGAGGGCTTGGGTGGGGGGCCAGCAGTCCACTTGGCTTCCCCCCCCCAGCCCCTGAAGAATAGCTTATTTGAATAACAGCCTAGAAGAGGTGGGGGTGCGGAGGATCTGTCATCAAGGGTTTTTATGGGTGGGGCCTAGGGACACGAGGGAAGGGAGGGAGTGGTCCGCGGGTGGGATCTGACGAGCAGACAAAATGTGGGGCCCCTGTCCCTTCAAGTGCAGCTTGTCTCTTCCTGAGCGAGGAGCGAGGCATTCGTAGTGCCTCTCCCAGGGGCACGCCGAGGAGAGAAAAGCGACCAAGAGTGGACGGAGGAAAAAGCGAGGCATGCTCTCCACGAAACAGTCCCCTGCCCTGGCTGCGGCAGAACGCTACCGCCCAGCCCTGGCCCCGGAGCGGGTAAGATCCTGCCTCCAGACAGGTCGGATGACCTCGGAGTCCGGATGGATCCAGGGTCAGTCCTTCCTGTCCCGCCCCCTCCTCCCCTTGGGTGCCACCTTCCCCCACCGTCGGTGAGCTTCGGCTGTCCCAGCCCCACGCTATAATCAGCCCTTGGGCGCAGGGTCATGGATAGGGTTTCCTTTAGCCCTCGAAACAGGTCGGTCCAGAGACCACGCTCTCCTTGCCAGGGGCGTCGTCGCGTCCCAGGTAGGCACCCCCCACCCCCACCCCCACTGCCCCTCTTCAACACGGAGTCCTCCACGCATCAAGTGGACTCGGCGGCGTCCAGGCTCCTGAGGAGGCTGCTGAAGGAGCCGTTGGAAACAGCCTGGGGGGGCCAAGGCTTCTTTTCTGCGCATCTGGAAGGAGCGCGCAGCATCGCCTGTCCCAGACGTAAGCCTCCTCTCTCCACTGCGCGCGCCTGAGTCTCCGTCCCTCCGAGCTCCCGGACTCACGCTCAGTTCCCCTGCCACCAGTGGTGCCGGTGATCACTGGACCATCTGAGCGTGGGCATCTTAGGACTGGCCCCACTTGCAGGGTGCTGGCAACTCCTGCGTCCCCTGTGCGCACACTTGGCGGCGAGTACCGGCCCTGGGCGCAAGGAGCGCGGGGCCGCTGGGGACGCAGCTTCGAGCTACTCCGGGTTCGGCGGGCTCTGCTCCTGTCCTGGGAAGGGACAGCGTTGCCCCTGATTTGGGAGAAGAAAGGTAGGGAGGAGGAACATGGCAGGTCCTCACTGACCTGATCCCCCAGGAACTGGGTCTCTTTCGCGCCGCTCTTCTTGTTCGATGTCGGGAGGGTCCCGGAGTCCACTCGCTGCTGCGGGGTCCCGGCAGCGCGGAGCTGCGTACCAGTGACTGTTCTCTGGGCGGGGATGGAGGGCTGCGCGGGTTAGGTGTATTGGGTCGGATCCTGCCAGGACTCGTTCCCAGCTCTTGCGGCGAACTGTGCACTCCGGACGCCACCCTCTCCCGGCCGGTGGATGGCGATGTAGGCGCTTTTTGCACTACTCGGTGCTCCAGGACAGAGTCCTGCGCGCTCAGAGCTAGGAGCTCATTGGGGAAGCCGCCCGGCGGCATTCCCAGGGAAGCTGTCCTGTCAATTCAAAGTGGAGCTTTCCTCTCGCGGGAAACTTCCAAGAACAATGTACTACAAAGACAAACTCACTCTTGAATAAGACCAGACAACTTCTCTGTGCGCATTTGTAGTTTGTAGTCTCCCCCGACCCCTCCGTGGTGAAGTAATTCACTGATGGAAGCAAAACTCGGCAAAGGAATGCCGACTGCCACCAGAAAGAGAGTTAAGTCAGGACTTAGTGGCGGTCATTTCCCAAAGAAACATACATTTTAGCTGAAGGTGTTAGAAATTAAAGATATTGCAACACATTACTTTTGGGAATGATTGTGGTTTAGTCACTAAGTCATGTCTGACTCTTGCGACCCCATGTAACCCCATGGACTAGCCCCCCAGGCTGCACTGTCCATGGAATTCTCCAGGCAAGAATACTGGAGCGGTTGCCATTTCCTTCTCCAGGGGATCTTCCCAACCCAGAAATCAAACCCAGGTTTCCTGCATTGCAGGCAAATGATTTACCAACAGAGCTATGAGGGAAGCCCCACTTTGGGGAATAGCCCAGAGTAAATGAGAGGAGACAATGGGTTTTTAAAAAGCTATGGAATCAGTTTTTGTCACAACAGAACAATCACCAGCTAGGCTGTACTATTTGGTGTTAATAGTTCTGTTGTGTAAAGTTAGACTAGAAATCAGTCCCCACAGCCAGGTTCCTGGAGCTTGAGAGGTTAGACTATCTGTCTGGGTAGGCAAATGTGATTACTGGGCTAAGCTAGTTTTCCATAGAATTCTCCCCAGGACACACCGAGAGCTGCACCAGGATGAACTGTTTTCAGAGTTATTTGGGTGTGGAATCACATAAGTCTCACAACCTCAAAATGCTGTAAAGCTTTATTTCGGGGGGAGGGGCTCTTCCCAAAGGGTTCCTTGCAGGATTGGAGCACAGGACAGGGATGAAAGGCTCAGTTAAACTTCCAGGAGGTTAGACAAATAAGAATTGCTTTGTTAATCTCATCAAGTATATTTCCAGGCATAATGAAACTTTTTTAAGGGATGCACAGTTAGTTCCATTAGAAACCTTCTTCATAATACTGCAGAAATCTTATTAACAGCGCAGCAGGCATCCACGCCTCCACCACAAACCACCTGTGGTTTTATCTCGGGAGGGCCACTTTTCCCACCATAGCTTCACCTGATTTCCACAGTTGCAGGATCTAATGACCCACACTTGCCCTCTTCCACTGCTGGAGACAAACAGGAGATTGGGGGAGAAGCTGAGCAGCCCAGATTTAGCATGGTCACTCTTGATTTGAAACCAGTTATTTTCAAACCTACGTACCATGTCTTAGGAAGCCCATCGCTCGGTTTTCCTCACTCCCTTCCCTCCAGCCTCCCCTGCTGTGAAGACCTGTAGTCCCTGGGTTTCTAGGTGTCACTGTGGCCAGGGAAATGGGGGCTCCCTGAGGACCAGGAAATCTGGGTGATAGAAATAGTGCTAAATGTGTCCCAGGAAGAAGGTTTATTTAATCTGCCAATTTGGTCTTAATTAGTCAACAGGTACTCATTCTCGCCTCCTGTTCTTCCTGATTAAGTGGAAAATGGGGCTGGCTGGCTAGAGGATACTGATTTGTATGGAATACTGGATCCACACTAAACACTCAAGTAATTCTCAGACCTGTACCTGTTCTACAAAATCTACTCAGACACACGTATATGCACTCATCCATGCATACCCACTTTTGTGTTTTAGACTCTTCAGAGAGGGTGGAAATGGAAGATATCACAAGAGTGAAAGGTGTTGTAAATGGAGTACCTTGATGACTAGAGTATGGATTTTGGTCTCAAAACCATATTCAGATCTCTGGCCCTAGCCTTTAAAAGCTGCAAGGTCCTGGGCAAGTCAGAGAATCTTGCTGAACCCTGATTTCCTCATCCAGCTGATGGGTATGATCACTGACTATCTACAAGAGCATGTGAAGATTAAGGAAATAAATATGTCCTGTAGCCAACCCACCAGGCTTCTTTGTCCATGGGATTTCCCAAGCAAGGACTCCGGAGTAGGCTGATGTTTCCTTCTTCAGGGGACCTTCCTGACCCAGGGATCAAACCTGTGTCTCCTGCATTGCAGGCAGACTCCACCATCTGAGCCACCAGGGAAGCCCAAATATGTCCTAGAAATACTCTACATACAGCTGTACCTTCTGTGAAGCCTCCTTCCCCTGTTTTTACTTGTGGGGCTGGTCACACCTCAGATTTCGGAGGCTCTCAGGTTTGTCTCCACAGCCAGCCTTCTGTGATTCTAGAGCAGTGCCCTCCAATAGAATAGCTGCTGGCCACATGTGGTTATTTAATTATTATGGTCATTTAAATGAATCAAAATAAAATTAAAAATTTGGTTTTTCAGTCTTACTGGCCACATTTCAAGTGCTCAGTAATCACATGTGACCAGTGGTTATAGACAGTGAAGACAGAACATCTCATTCACTGAGGAGTGTTCTCTTAGTTCCAGAGCTCTTTGCTTGAGTGATAATTTAATGAGACTCTTGGACGATGAAGGTTTTTCTGTCCAGCTCTTCCCCTTGCTTCTTTTCCTCTTGTTTTGTATGGCTGAATCCTTTCTGTTGTGTCACAGCCAGAGCATTTGTTGAACGGTAGATGACTGTTTAAAATTGGCATAATTGATATAATTATAGAATAAATGATACATAGTATTTATTATAAATCAGTCAAGTGTGTGTATTAGTCACAAAATCCTTAGAAAGTCTCCTGTCACTGATGATTTTTGCTAATGTAGCATCCTTTTCCTTTCACAGTGAGATTTATGGCTGATGGTTTTCCTGGTTTGAGAGCAGAAATTCTGATATAATAGAGGGAGGCTCTTCTCACTCTTATGTACCTATTGTTCAGTTGCTAAGTCGTGTCTGACTCTTTGCAACCCCATGGACTGAGGCACTCCAGGCTCCTCCATCCATAGGGTTCTCCAAGCAATAACACTGGAGTGGGTTGCCATTTCCCTCTCCATATGTACCCGTATGTACCCGTATGTACAATTTTCCATAAGAATGACAGTGTTGATCTATTTTCACTTACAGTGGGGTTATGGCCCAATAACTCTTCATTTTGTTGTTTTTTAGTCACTTAGTCGTGTCTGACTCTTTGACACCCCATGGAGCGCAGCACGCCAGCCTTCTCTGTCTTTCACCGTCTCTCAGAGTTTGCCCAAACTCATATCCATTGAGTTGGTGATGCCATCCAACCATTTCATCCTCTGTGGCCCCCTTCTCCTCCTGCCCTCAATCTTTCCCAGCATAGGGGTCTTTTTCAATGAGTCAGATCGTCACATCAGGTGGCCAGAGTATTGGAGCTTCAGCTTCAGCATCAGTCCTTCCAATGAATATTCAGGGTTGATTTCCTTTAGGACTGACTAGTTTGATCTCCTTGCTGTCCAAGGGACTCTCAAGAGTCTTCTCCAGCACCACAGTTCAGAAGCATCAGTTCTGGTAGACATGAATTTCTGAGGGACTTTATTCAAGCCAGTACAGATGAGTAAACAGGTAATCCTTTCCCTGCCTTAAGTTTATTCTGTTCCTAGGGCTTTGCTAAATCTGCTTTAGTGCATAGTCCATAGTATTTATTATTCTTATAGGCAGCCACCGTGCAGGTTGGGAGATTGTGTGTGCTTTCCTCATGGGCATAGAGTATATGGCTGGCTTGCTGAGCCAGCTGCCCTTTCCTGAGCCTGTCCTGTCCCCAGGCCAGTCTCCTGTCTCTACTTCTTTCTCTTTGCTCAGAAAGAGCTGCTATTGTCCTGGAGCACTGGCGTATCTGGCAGCTGCATCCCTGAGGGCTCTGTAGCTGTGTTTGTGCAGCTCTGAGCTCTGCTGAAGGATGCCTATAAATTATGTTTTCCTCTGAGCCTGCTGGCAGTGACCTCCCTCAGCTCACCTTTCAGCCGCTGTTTGAATATTCTCCTGCTGTACATTTCTCCATCTTCAAACCATCAGAGCTGGTGGTGACAAGTGCAGTATCAGTGCTGATTGGGGCTAGCTGGTGATCCAGGGTGCTCCTGTAGGTCATCCATCTGGCCATTCAGTATCAGTGCTGGAACTTAGAAGCAGCTCAAGAGGACGTCTGTGGGAAAGGGCCAGTCAGCCAACAGGCTGGCTTAAGAGTAGGGCAGAAAATATAGCTATGGGTTGTAAAGGTTATTTTGGTACCACTAGTTTGAGCTTAGCGTGGGTCCCCTTTGAACTTTTGGGCTGACAGCATTTAGAGAGTACCTTTCGTTTCTAGCGCTTGGGAGAGTTTTAAAGAAGAGTCCTTATACAGCTGTGAAAGTAAACAGTGCTAGGCTCTCCAGAGCCATGAAGGTCATTCTGCTAAAGTGTCGTAGCTGCATCTTAAAGGTTGATAGCACCAGAAAACTTTAGTCGTGTGTCCATGAACCCCATGAATACTGAACAATCTCTATGAACAGTTCAATGTGAATTTTTCTGGCCGGGGCAATATAACACTCTGAGAACTCAAGAGCCCCATTCTAGAACAAGATAACCTTGTAAGAATTCAGTTACATCGCCTGGACAGAAAGAGGAGTAGATTCATCCATTTATTCAACAAACATTTATGTGCCAGGCACAGTACTAGGCACCTGGGATGCACCAGTGAGCAAAGCAGAGATTCATGTGTGTGTGAAGCAAATCCGTTTCTAATCGCGTGGTAAACACTCTTATCAGGGGCACAGGGAAGACAGAGAACTCTTGATGTCGTCTGAGTCACTTTGCCTATTGTTCTGTTCAGTGTCCTGGAGTGAGAGCGCAAATGAAGAGAAGGGAGTCCGCTGTTAATTTCAGAACTCCAGTGCTTTTTATATGTAATCAACTTGCAGGCCTACATGTGATCCTGTGTTTAAAGATCAATGCCTTTTTTTTTCCTTCTAACCTCAATCCAATTAATTAACCTGGTACTCAACTGTTGACTTTGTTCCATCGTTGGAAAAACTAACAATGTGGGATTGACAGAAGTTATGTTGGTCTCCAATGTGGCACTTTCTTAAGGATTTTCAAGGATTATTTCGATAGTACATGATTTTCAGGTTGTGTGCCTATTTCAGAGTCTCATCCTGCAGGCAAGATGCCACTCCTCTGTAGGGTAGTTTGGAAATCAAAACTGTATGATTGCACTTAATGTTTCTCTGTGGATCCTTTAAAGCAATTTTGTTTAATTTGACACAATCAGAAATGGGAGCTCTAGTCTTTATCTGATACTGAGTTGCTGTGAGACTTTACAGAAGTCAATTAACTTTTTGATCCTGGTTTCCTCATGTGTAAAATGAGGTGGTTAGACTAGACACCCTCCAAGGGCCTTGCTAAATCTAAAAACTAGATTTTCATGTTGCCGAGAAAACGAGGAGCTCATTGTACCCTTATCGTTTTTTGTTCTCTCCTCCCTTTCAACTGAGAAGCACTGCTGGGTGAAGGGCATCTGAACTGATGCTGGTATCTGCTTCCCTCTTTGTGGGTCTTTGCCATTTCTTTTCACAGTGACCTCTGCCAAAGTGCAGAATGGCCTGTTCAACTCCAAGAAAGACTGAGCAAAGGAAATTTGCTCACCAGAGGCCAGGTTTGTCTGGGGATATCTTCTTTGGTTCTAAGTAAGATCTGAGTGTTTCACTCAGGCATGCAGCTTGTGCATGGTAGAAAAGATATAGAGAGACAGTCATTGGTGTTGAGGGCCTCGCAACAGGTGGCCCACATCAAGCTGGGAGCCAGGCATGCCTCTATTGTTGGCTGTGGGTTTGTCAGAAACAGCTTTTGTTATGTTGAGGTGTGTTCCTTCTATGTCCACTTTGGCAAGAGTGGCATCATGAATGGATGCTGAATTTTATCAAATACTTTTTCTGCATGTTGAGTTGATCATGCGGTTTTTGTCTTTTCATTTGTTGATGTGCTGTATCACATTGATTTCTGTATGTTGAACTAACTTTTTGACCCTGGGATCAAACTTGATTGTGGTATATGATTTTTTTTTTTAATGTGCTGCTGGATTCAGTTTGATAACATTTTTTTGAGAGTTTTTGCATATCTATCATCACAGATATTGGCCTGTAGTTTGACTTTTGGTAGTGTCTCTGTCTAGTACCAGCTATGCCTGTAGCTGAGCAGGAGTTTAACACAGGATAAAGTCCTTTCTTACCTGGGTAGGTAGGATACACACTCCTCTGTGTTCACAGTTAAAAAATAAAAAATAATAAAAGTGTGTTCAGAATGGCAAGGGAACAAAATTTCCAGGTAAAGAGAATTCTGGGATCTCTGAAATTTGGGAAGAATCAGATATAAAGGAACTCAGGAAGTAGAGTGAGCTTGATTAAATCGTTAACCCTGAGCCAAGATAAGCTCAGGGCAGCCCTGGATGCTGCAGCACGCAGGCCTGGCTCAGGTTCTTCTCCGTCACTTATTAGCTGGAAGCCACTGTAACAGATAAGCTCCCATTAGGCTCAAGTTCTTTCTTGGAAGAATGGGAATAATATTCCTCTCTCAGGATTCTGATGGATAGCTCAGTGAAATAATGCTTTATGAAAGTGCTTTGTGAGAACACAGGTTGCTACATATATATATATACATATATATATGTATATATATATTACTGTTTTCCAGTGGAGAACTTAGTTGTGCACGTCCCAAAGTAACAACCTCTTGATTTGAAATCTCAATTTTGTGTCGTCATTTGCTTTCCCTAGAGAAGACTGAAAGAAGACATGTTGCTTTCAACGTTTAGGTTCTAACTGTGAGTAAGACAAAAGTAAAATAATTGAAATTTAACATTACCCTGCTTCTTTTGTGGTCTATAGCAGCATCCTCCAACAGTAATATAATGTTGGCCACATGTGTAATTTAAAATTGTCTAGTAGCTATATTTGAAAAAGTGAAAAGAAGCATATTGATTTCATTTTAATTATTTATTTTAATTGGAGGCTAACTACTTTACGATATTGTGGTGGTTATTACCATACATTGACATGAATCAGCCACGGGTGTACATGTGTCCCCATCCTGAACCCCCCTCCCACCTCCCTCCCCATCCCCTCCCTCAGGGTCATCCCAGTGCAACAGCCCTGAGCACCCTGTCTCATGCATCGAACCTGAACTGGTGATCTATTTCATATATGACAATATACATGTTTCCATGCTATTCTTTCAAATCATCCCATCCTCGCCTTCTCCCACAGAGTCCAAAAGTCTGTTCTTTACATCTGTGTCTCTTGCTGTCTCGCATATAGGGTCATTGTTACCATCTTTCTAAATTCTATATATATGTGTTAATATACTGTATTGGTATTTTTCTTTTTGCCTTACTTTGTTCTGTATAATAGTCTCCAGTTTCATCCACCTCATTAAAACTGATTCAAATGAATTCTTTTTAACGGCTGAGTAATATTCCATGGTGTATATGTACCACAGCTTCCTTATCCATTCATCTGCTGATGGGCATCTAGGTTGCTTCCATGTCCTGGCTGTTGTAAACAGTGCTGCGATGAACACTGGGGTGCACGTGTCTCTTTCAGATCTGGTTTCCTCAGTATATGTGCCTAGTAGTGGGGTTGCTGGGTCATATGGCAGTTCTATTTCCAGTTTTTTAAGGAATCTCCACACTGTTCTCCCTAGTGGCTGTACCAGTTTGCATTCCCACCAACAGTGTAAGAGGGTTCCTTTTTCTCCGCACCCTCTCCAGCATTTATTGTTTGTAGACTTGTTGATAGCAGCCATTCTGACTGGTGTGAGATGGTACCTCATTGTGGTTTTGATGTGCATTTCTCTGATAATGAGTGATGTTGAGCATCTTTTCTTGTGTTTGTTAGCCATCTGTATGTCTTCTTTGGAGAAATATCTGATTAGTTCTTTGGCCCATTTTTTTAATGGGTCACTTATTTTTCTGGAATTGAGCTACATGAGCTGCTTGTATATTTTGAGATTAATTCTTTGTCTGTTGCTTCATTTGCTATTATTTTCTCCCATTCTGAAGGCTGTCTTTTCACCTTTTGTATAGTTTCCAACATTGTGCAAAAGCCTTTAAGTTTAATTAGGTCCTATTTGTTTATTTTTGCTTTTATTTCCATTACTCTGAGAGGTGGGTCATAGAGGATCCTGCTGTGATTTATGTCAGAGAGTGTTTTGCCTATGTTTTCCTCTAGGAGTTTTATAGTTTCTAATCTTACATTTAGATTTTTAATCCATTTTGAGTTTTTGTGTATAGTGTTAGAAAGTGCTCTAGTTTCATTCCTTTACAAGTAGTTGACCAGTTTTCCCAGCACCACTTGTTAAAGAGATGGTCTTTTCTCCATTGTATAGTCTTGCCTCCTTTGTCAAAGATAAGGTGTCCATAGGTGCGTGGATTTATCTCTGGGCTTTCTATTTTGTTCCATTGATCTATATTTCTGTCTTTGTGCCAGTACCATACTGTCTTGATGACTGTAGCTTTGAAGTATAGCCTGAAGTCAGGCAGGTTGATTCCTCCAGTTCCATTCTTCTTTCTCAAGATTGCTTTGGCTATTTGAGGTTTTTTTTTGTATTTCCATACAAATTGTGAAATTGTTATAGCTCTCTGAAAAATACTGTTGGTAGCCTGATAGGGATTACATTGAATCTATAGATTGCTTTGGGTAGTATACTCATTTTCAGTATATTGATTCTTCCGATCCATGAACATGATATATTTCTCCATCTATTTGTGTCATCTTTGATTTCTTTCATCAGTGTTCTATAGTTTTCTATATATAGGTCTTTTGTTTCTTCAGGTAGTTTTATTCCTAAATATTTTATTCTTTTTGTTGCAATGGTGAATGGAATTGTTTCCTTAATTTCTCTTTCTGTTTTCTCATTGTTAGTGTATAGGAAAGCAAGGGATTTCTCTGTGTTAGTTTTATGTCCTGCAACTTTACTATATTCATTGATTAGCTCCAGTAATTTTCTGGTGGAATCTTTAGGGTTTTCTGTGTAGAGGATTGTGTTATCTGCAAACAGTGAGAGTTTTACTTTTTTTTTTCCAATCTGGACTCCTTTTATTTCTTTTTCTGCTCTGATTGCTGTGGCTAAAACTTCCAAAACTATGTTGAATAGTAGTGGTGAGAGTGGGCATCCTTGTATTGTTCCTGACTTTACGGGAAATGCTTTCAATTTTTCACCATTGAGGATGTTTCTGTGAGTTTATCATGTATGGCTTTTATTATATTGAGGTATGTTCCTTTTATGCCTGCTTTCTGGAGGGTTTTTATCATAAAGGGATGTTGAATTTTGTCAAAGGCTTCCTCTGCATCTGTTGAGATAAACATATGGTTTTTATCTTTCAATTTGTTAATGTGGTGTATTACATTGATTGATTTGGAAATATTGAAGAATCCTTGCATCCCTGGGATAAAGCCCACTTGGTCATGCTATATTATCTTTTTAATATGTTATTGGATTCTGTTTGCTAGAATTTTATTAAGGATTTTTGCATCTATGTTCATCCATAATATTGGCCTGTAGTTTTCTTTTTTGTGGCATCTTTGTCTGGTTTTGATATTAGAGTGATGGTGGCCTCATAGAATGAGTTTGGAAGTTTACTATCCTCTGAAATTTTCTGGAAGAATTTGAGTAGGATAGGTGTTAGCTCTTCTCTAAAGTTTTGGTAGAATTCAGCTGTGAAGCCATCTGGTTCTGGGGTTTTGTTTCCTGGAAGATTTCTGATTACAGTTTTGATTTCCTTGCTTGTGATGGGTCTGTTAAGATCTTCTATTTCTTCCTGGTTCAGTTTTGGAAAGTTGTAGTTTTCTAAGAATTTGTCCATTTCTTTCAAGTTGTCCATTTTATTGGCATATAGTTGCTGATAGTACTCTCTTATGATCCTTTGGATGCCTGTGTTGTCTGTTGTGATTTCTTCATTTTCATTTCTAATTTTTTGATTTGATTCTTCTCCCTTTTTTTCTTGATGAGTCTGGCTAATGGTTTGTCCATTTTATTTATCTTCTCAGAGAGTCAGCTTTTAGCTTCATTGATGTTTGCTATGGTCTCCTTTGTTTCTTTTGCATTTATTTCTGCCCTAATTTTTATGATTTCCTTCCTTCTACTAACCCTGGGGTTCTTCATTTCTTCTTTTTCCCATTGCTTTATGTGTAGAGTTAGGTTATTTATTTGATTTTTCTCCTGTTTCTTGAGGTAGGCTTGTATTGCTATGAACCTTCCCCTTAGCACCACTTTTACTGAATCCCGTAGGTTTTGGGTTGTTGTGTTTTCATTTTCAATCATTTCTATGCATATTTTGATTTCTTTTTTTATTTCTTCTGTGATTTCTTGGTTATTCAGAAGTGTGTTGTTTAGCCTCCATATGTTTGTATTTTTAATAGCTTTTTTCCTGTAGTTGGCATCTAATGTTACCACATTGTGATCAGAAAAGATGCTTGAAATTATTCCTTTTTTTTTTTAATATACCAAGGCTAGATTTATGGCCCAGGATGTGATCTATCCTGGAGAAGGTTCCATGTGCACTTGAGAAAAAGGTGAAATTCGTTGTTTTGGGGTGAAATGTCCTATAGATATCAACTAGATCTAACTGGTCCATTGTATCATTTAAAGTATGTGCTTCCTTGCTAATTTTCTGTTTAGTTGATCTATCCATAGTTGTGAGTGGGGTATTAAAGTCTCCCACTATTATTGTGTTACTGTTAATTTCCCCTTTCATACTTGTTAGCATTTGCCTTACATATTGTGGTGCTCCTATGTTGGGTGCATATATAATTATAACTGTTATATCTTCTCGGATTGATCCTTTGATCATTATGTAGTGTCCTTCTTTGTCTCTTTTCACAGCCTTTATTTCAAAGTCTATTTTATCTGATATGAGTATTGCTACTCCTGCTTTCTTTTGGTCTCCATTTGTGTGAAATATCTTTTTCCAGCCCTTCACTTTCAGTCAGTATATGTCCCTTGTTTTAAGGTGGGTCTCTTGTAGACAGCATATATAGGGGTCTTGTTTTTGTATCCATTCAGCCACTTTGTCTTTTGGTTGGGGCATTCAGCCCATTTACATTTAAGGTAATTATTGATAAGTTTGATCCCAATGCCATTTATTTTGTTGTTTTGGGTTTGAGTTTATACATCCTTTCTGTGTTTCCCGTCTAGAGAAGATCCTTTAGCATTTGTTCAAGAGCTGGTTTGGTGGTGCTGAATTCTCTGAGCTTTTTCTTGTCTGTAAGGCTTTTGATTTCTCCTTCATATTTGAATGAGATTCTTGCTGGGTACAGTAATCTGGTCTGTAGGTTATTCTCTTTCATCACTTTCAGTATGCCCTGCCATTCCCTTCTGGCCTGAAGAGTTTCTATTGAAAGATCAGCTGTTATCCTTATGGGAATCCCCTTGTGTGTTATTTGTTGTTTTTCCCTTTCTGCTTTTAATATTTGTTCTTTGTGTTTGATCTTTGTTAATTTGATTAATATGTGTCTTGGGGTGTTTTGTCTTGGGTTTATCCTTTTGGGGACTCTCTGGGTTTCTTGGACTTGGGTGGCTATTTCCTTCCCCATTTTAGGGAAGTTTTCAACTATTATCTCCTCAAGTATTTTCTCATGGCCTTTCTTTTTGTCTTCTTCTGGGACGCCTATGTTTCAAATATTGGGGCGTTTGACATTGTCCCAGAGGTCTCTGAGGTTGTCCTCATTTCTTTTCATTTTTTTTTTTTCTTTTTTCCTCTGTGCTTCATTTATTTCCACCATTCTATCTTCCACCTCACTTATCCTGTCTTCTGCCTCCATTATTCTACTGTTGGTTCCCACCAGGGTGTTTTTTATCTCAGTTATCGAATTGTTCATTATTGATTGTCTCTTTTTTATTTCTTCTAGGTCCTTGTTAAACATTTCTTGCATCTTCTCAATCCTTGTCTCCAGACTATTTATCTGTAACTCCATTTTGTTTTCAAGATTTTGGATCTTTTTTTACTATCATTAATCTGAATTCTTTTTCAGGTAGACTCCCCATCTCCTCTTCTGTTTGGTTTGGTGGGCATTTATCATGTTCCTTTACCTGCTGAATATTTTCCTGCCCTTTCATCTTGTTTAGATTGCTGTGTCTGGAGTGGCCTTTCAATATGCTGGAAGTTTGTGGTTCCTCTTCATTGTGGAGGTTCCTCCCTGTGGGTGGGGTTGGACAAGTGGCTTGTCAACATTTTCTGGTTAGGGAAGCTTGCATCAGTGATCTGGTGGGTGGAGCTGGATCTCTCCTCTCTGGAGTACAATGAAGTGTCCAGTAGTGAGTTTTGATGTGTCTATGGGCTTGGTGTGACTTTTGGCCGCCTGTATTTTAATGCTCAGGGTTATGTTCCTGCATTGTTGGAGAAGTAGCTTGGTATGTCTTGCTCTGAAACATTTGCCTCTTGGATAGAACTTGGTTTCAGTGTAGGTATGGAGGCTTTTGGATGAGCTCTTGTCAATTAATGTTCCCTGGAGTCAGGAGTTTTCTGATGTTCACAAGTTTTGGATTTAAGCCCCCTGCCTCTGGCTTTCAGTCTTATTCTTACAGTAGCCTCAAGACTTCTCCATCCATACAGCACCAATGATAAAACATCTAGGTTAATGGTGAAAAGATTCTCCACAGTGAGGGACACCCAGAGAGGTTCACAGAGTTACATGGAGAAGAGAAGAGGGAGGAGGGAGATAGAGGTGACCAGGAGAAGAGGGGGAATCAAAAGGGGAGAGAGCAATCTAGCCAATAATCAATTCCCTATTTTCTCTCCACAGTCTGGTACACTCAGAGAGGTTTACTCAGAGTTATATAGAGAAGAGAAGAGGGAGGGAGGAGGTAGAGGTGCCCAGGAGGAGAGAAGGAGGAATCAAAAGGAGAGAGACCAATCTAGTCAGTAATCAGTTCCCTAAGTGTTCTCCACAGCCCGGAACACCCAAAGAGATTCACAGGGTTAAGTAGAGAAGAGAAGGGGGAGGAAGGAGATAGAGGTGACCTGGGGGAGAGAAAGGAGAGTCAAAAGGGGAGGGAGCAATCAAGCCAGTAATCACACTTCTAAGTAAAAATGGGTACTGAAGATTGGTTCTTAAAGGTACAAAATTGATAACAAATACCAAAAAGCAAAGATTAAAAATCTAGAGTAGAGGTTAGACTCTCAAAAATACAGTATTAAAAAAAAACAAAAGAAAATCACAAAAATTATAAAATATATATATATGAAATTTGTGTTAAAAATAGGGTCTTTTTTTTTCCTCAAGGTAACAGTAGGTTTTAAAAATGAAAATTAAAGGGGTAATAAAGAACTTAAAAAAAAAATTAAAAATGATAATAGTAAAGTACATCTAGGAATTTCTCTGGAGCTGTTGAGGGCAGTGTGTGGTCATTTCAGTTTCAGATAGTCCCTTGTTCCAGCTTATACTTCTTCTCAGGGTCTATAGGCCCCTTCCAATGTAGCCAGTGCTAACTACAGGGTTTAATCTGGTGCACCTGTCACTTCCAGAGTGGTTCCCTCTTCTTTGTTTATTTTGGCTTCCTCTGTTTGCTGGTCTCTTCAGTATCTAACCTCCGCCCTGACACAAGGGGGCTAAGGTGATCACTTATCTAGGCTCACTTGTTCAGTCGCGCTGCGGGGAGGGAGAAGCGCTGCAAGCAAATGTCACTGGTGGGTGAGGGGACCGCTCGCAGTGTCTGGGCCACGCGGGGTCTGCCCCCGCTCACGGCGGGTGAGGAGAGCGCTCGCAGTGTCTGGGCCACACCGGGTCTGCCCCCGCTCACAGCGTGTGGGGGGAGCGCTCGCAGTGTCTGGGCCACACCGGGTCTGCCCCCGCTCACAGCGTGTGGGGGGAGCGCTCGCAGTGTCTGGGCCACGCGGGGTCTGCCCCCGCTCACGGCGGGTGAGGGGAGCGCTCGCAGTGCCTGGGCCACACCGGGTCTGCCCCCGCTCACGGCGGGTGGGGGGAGCGCTCGCAGTGTCTGGGCCACACCGGGTCTGCCCCCGCTCACGGCGTGTGGGGGGAGCGCTCGCAGTGTCTGGGCCACACCGGGTCTGCCCCCGCTCACGGCGGGTGGGGGGAGCGCTCGCAGTGTCTGGGTCACACCGGGTCTGCCCCCGCTCACGGCGGGTGAGGGGACCGCTCGCAGTGTCTGGGCCACACCGGGTCTGCCCCCGCTCACGGCGGGTGAGGGGACCGCTCGCAGTGTCTGGGCCACACCGGGTCTGCCCCCGCTCACGGCGGGTGAGGGGACCGCTCGCAGTGTCTGGGCCACACCGGGTCTGCCCCCGCTCACGGCGGGTGAGGGGAGCGCTCGCAGTGTCTGGGCCACACCGGGTCTGCCCCCGCTCACGGCGGGTGAGGGGAGCGCTCGCAGTGTCTGGGCCACACCGGGTCTGCCCCCGCTCACGGCGGGTGAGGGGAGCGCTCGCAGTGCCTGGGCCACACCGGGTCTGCCCCCGCTCACGGCGGGTGAGGGGACCGCTCGCAGTGCCTGGGCCACACCGGGTCTGCCCCCGCTCACGGAGGGTGAGGGGAGCGCTCGCAGTGCCTGGGCCACACCGGGTCTGCCCCCGCTCACGGCGGCTGAGGGGAGCGCTCGCAGTGTCTGGGCCACACCGGGTCTGCCCCCGCTCACGGCGGGTGAGGGGAGCGCTCGCAGTGCCTGGGCCACACCGGGTCTGCCCCCGCTCACGGCGTGTGAGGGGAGCACTCGCAGTGTCTGGGCCACGCCGGGTCTGCCCCCGCTCACGGCGGGTGAGGGGAGCGCTCGCAGTGCCTGGGCCACACCGGGTCTGCCCCCGCTCACGGCGGGTGTGCTTTCCTGGTCTACACTGTCGGGCTCCAGGTTGCTCTGCAGGGGACCTGTCTAAGGCGGGCCAGGGGTTGGTGCCCTTCCCAGGTCTACGCCGCTCAGGGTCAGGTTCTCGGGTGCTCCACAGAGGCGCGGACTCGGCTGGGCCTGCGTTTTGCGCCCTTCCCAGGCCCCAGCAGCTCAGGCGCCCAGGTGCTTGGCGCGCTCACTCTCCCAGGCGGGCGGTGCGTCTTGCCCCCTCCCCCGCCCCAGCCACCGGTTTCCCGGGTGCGCGGCGGGAGTGCGGTCTCAGGAGGGTGTGTCCTCTGGGGAGCTGGTCTCTGCGGCCCTCCTGACGGATGTCAACCGTCCAGAATCCCAGGAAGACTTGCTGAGCAACTGGGAGCCTGCTCGCAGTTTGGGAGTGGATGCCACCTCTGGGGCCAAGTTTGCCCCTTGCCTTCCGGCTCTGGCTGTCACCTGCCTGCCTCCTTGCCTCTGGCAGGGGATGGGCCGGTCCAGATTAATTTTAATAATATGTCTTATTTTGCTCACACTGCCCAGGATTTTGTAATTCAAACATGTGTACAGTGCATGTGTGCTCAGTCCTGTCTGACTCTGTGACCCCATGGACTACAGTCCGCCAGGCTCCTCTGTCTGGAATTCTCCAGGCAAGAATATTGGAGTGAGTTGCCATTTCCTCCTCTAGGGGATCTTCCCAACCCAGGAATTGAACCCACATCTCTTGTGCTTTCTGTGTTGGTGGGCAGATTCTTTACCACTGAGCCACATGGGAAGCCCAATTCTAACATTGAATTTGATATAAAAATTATGAATGAAATATATTACATTATTTTCAGACTGTCTTCAAATTTCAATACTCTTACAGTGCACAGCCATCCAGGTGAGCTGCATTTTCCAGTGCTCAACACCCACATGTGGCCAATGTCTCTACCATGTTAGGCAGTACAGGGCCATGTGGAATGTAGTAAGTTGGATAGTGGACCCCCAAATACAGCCACATCCTGATCCCCAGGGCCTGTGAATACCACTTTTAAGGCCAAAGGGGTTTTGCAGCTGTGACTAGCTAAGATTTTAAGATGCGGAGATTGTTCTGAATATCTGGAAGGAACTGATGGGACCATGGTGTCTTTATAGGAGGGAGGCAAGAGGGTCAGTCAGAGGAGAAGACAATGAGATGATGGATGTAGAGCCTGGAGAGATGTGCTCTGAAAATGCAGGGAGGGCTACCAGCCAAGGAATACAGACAGGTGGCCACTAACAGCTGGAAAAGGCAAGGAAACAGATCCTCTCCTCAAAGCATTCAGAAGGAAGCAATCCTGATGATATCTTGACACCTTGACTTAGCCCATGGAACCAATTTCAGACTTCTGAGCTTCAGAAATGTGAGAGAAATAAATCTGTGTTGTTGTAATTATGGTGGTAATTTGTTACCGCAGCCATAGGAAGCTTCTTCATTAGGAATGCTCAAATATTATTTCCCAGGCTCTTTTGAGGGGGTGTTCCCCTGGCCACAGCCTCTTAGATAATTTCAGCCGGCTTCCCCCAGCTTCCCCTGCCCATTTCTGGGGCTGCTGTGTGGGACCCCCTCCTCCGCAAGCCCTGCGGGCTGTGTCTTGGTCCGACTCAATTTGTGAGCTTTGATAACAAAACTCAGCTGGTGTCTCATCACCACCCTGGAGGATGCACAAAGGAAAAGTCCTTTCGCATTAGGGTAAGTGGTGGTGCTAGGGGTAAAGAACCCATCTGGCAGTGCAGAAGACGTAAGAGATGTGGGTTCAGTCCCTGGGTTGGGAAGATCCCCTGGAGGAAGGCAGGGCAACTCACTCCAGTAGTCTTGCCTGGAGAATCCCACGGACAGAAGAGCCTGGCAGGTTATGGTCCATAGGCTAACAAAGAGTCAGACACAAATGAAGTGACTTAGCACAGTACATGCTGGAGGAAAAAAAAATGGTTTAGAAAGAATTACTGGTTGTCTTTACTGATCTGTTCAATGTTGTAAATCTAAAAATGTGTTAAAAATAATGTTTTAATTAAAAAAGATGTACTGTTGTGTAGGTTTGATAGGGGTGAAATTTTGCTCTTGTACCTTTATCTAGGAATGTTTGTGAGAGTGTGATTAGATCAGTAAGGTTTAGTGTGCATGAGAGTCACCTGCAGGGCCTGATGCAACACTGCTGGATCCTGCTGCCAGAATTTCTAACTTAGTACATGGGGCCCCAAATTTGCATTTCTAATAATTTTCATGTGATGCCAATGCAGCAGGCAGGGAGGAAGGTGGATGGGCAGGTAGGTATTGTGAGAGTCTCTCTGAATACTAGCATGAAAGTAAGACTTCTAGGCCTCACCTCCTTAGGAAGGTGAAGCATCATTGCTGAGAAGACCCCTAGGCCAGACTGCCGTCCCCAACCAGGGAGCATACAACCTCCTCTTCCAAGGTAAGCTCTGCAGTCGTTGCCGTGAAACTGCAGAGTCACCCACTGCCCTTTCTTGGCTCTGTCTTCTGCCTCTCACCCTGAGGTCTAAAGTAGATATGAATCCTGAAATCCCCAAGTCTCAACTAAAAATACCTCCTTTGCCACAGGCCAGCTGACGTCTCAGATTTCCCAGCTGAAGTGAATCCCCAGACCTAGGGTTGCCCTAGTGGAAAGTCCATAAGCAGAAAATGCCAGGTTAAAAAAAGCTCTAGGGAGGCCCCTGAAATCTCTCACCCCAGCTGCCTACTTGGGGTGGCCAATTCCAGGCCCCAAGGGTGGACACGGGAGGATTAAGCCAGGAGCGGCTGTGTTTGTTCAGTTTCATTCTGTAGAAAAGTTCTGCCAAACTTGAGAGACCAGTTCCCTTTCTCCTCTGGTCTTAGTATGTTTTGTTTTTTTAAATGTAAATTATAGATTTGGTAACTATCATTCTAAACCTGGCCTATCCTGATTTTTATTCTGCCTTTTTCTGAGTAACAATTGAGCTCCCTGACCTTCCTGAAATTAAAATGGAGATGAACATTTCTGAAGGTGTCCTTGGTGAAAAATGAAGTGGTTCCTTGGAAGGAGCAGATTAGTATGTGCCCAGGTCTAAGGTCTGGGTCCATGGGGACAACCCCAGCTTGCCTGTTGACTCTCTCCCCATGGCACCAGCACTTTTGCTCGTTTTGTTTAATTTGTTTTGTTTTGTGTGTGTGCTAAGTTGCTCAGTCACGTTGGACTCTTGGCGACCCTGTGGACTGTAGCCTGACAGTCTCCTATGTCTGTGGGAATTCTCCAGGTGAGGACCTTGGATTCAGTTGCCATGCCCTCCTCCAGGGGATCTTCCCAGCCCCAGGGATCGAACCCAGGTCTTCCGTGTTGCAGTCAGATTCTTAACCGTCTGAGTCACGGGTTTTTAATTAAAGTGTGGTTCATTTGCTATGTTGTGTTAGTTTCTGGTGTGCAGCAAAGTGATCCAGCTATACATACGATACGCGTGTATCTATTGTTTTCAGATTATTTTCCCTTATAGGTTATTACAAAGTATTGAGTATAGTTCCTTGTGTTGTTACAGTAGGTCCTTGTTGGTTATCTGCTTTATGTATAGTAGTTTGTATATATTACTCCCAAACTCCTCATTTATCCTTCCCATTTTCCACTTTGGCGATAATTTTGTTTTCTATGTCTGGGGGTCTATTTCTGTTTCATAAATAAGTTTATTTGTATCATATTTTATATTTCACATAGGAGTGACATCATATGATAGCTTTCTGACTGACTTAGTGTGATAATCTCTTAGTGTGATAAACACTAAGACTTACTTAGTGTTTTACTTAGTGTGATAATCTCTAGGTCTATCCATGTTGCTGCAAATGTCTTTATTCCATTCCTTTTTATGGCTGAGTTCCATTGTATATATGTATCACATATTTATCCATTCTTTTTTTTTTTTTCCTGATGTGGCCTTATTTAAGGCCAACTCACTGCACCAGAAAGCAGCCTAATAAAAGCTGATTTGGACAGGAACCTTCCAACAATGTATATGATACAAAGTTGATTCACAAAATTTTGGCCAAAACTCAATGAACTTTCAATTCTAATATGCTGATGTTTAAAGAGGAGGACTCAGTATCGGAAAGATAAATTACAGTAGTTGAATCAAAGTTGCAATCAGCAAATGTTTGCTCTGGGAACCCAGCTGGTGGTTCTTGCATATTCCTGTCTTTGATAGACTCACCTGAGCTTTCCAAATCTATTTGTTTTTTTAGGAGTTTTAGTTTCTTCTTTCACAAAGATGTGTCCATTCATCTTTTAATGGGCATTTAGGTTGCTTCTGTGTCTCGGCAGCTGCAAATGAACAATGCTGCAATGAACATTGGCCACCAAGTTTTATTTATATTGTTTTAACATTACCTCTGTTAGCTGAATGTCGATAACAGGAACAAAAATGCTCTCTGGATAAGAAATAGATACTCCTAACAATATTCTTTAATCATTTTGGATCAGAAACTCCTAAAAACTGGCACCTCTCCCCTCCTTCCTTCCTTAAAGTTTTCTTAACAGATGAGAAATATCTTCTTTACAGAAAAAATTATTTTCCCTATGGGATGTAAGAAGAAGAAGGAAATGGCAACCACTCCAGTATTTTGCCTGGAGAATTCCATGGACAGAAGAGCCTGAAGGGCTACAGTCCATGGGATCCCTAAGAGTCGGACATGACTGAGTGATTCACACTTTCATCACTTTTCATGGGAAGTTAACAATAACTATTTTAAGTTTTTAATTAATTTTTTAGAAACTTTTAATTTGCAAAAACAGGCTTTTCTTTTTAAACGTTTGCTTCTCCACTCACATTTCTCCAAGGCAAAGGGAAAGTATAACAAATTATCCTACTTGGCCCTTTACCCCTTAATAGGCCTTATTTCCCCAAGACAAAGAGAAATACAACAAATTACCCAAATTGGCCTTTTCTAGATGCTCCCTGTGAAGTGGGGAAATAGGTCAACTCTGATGGGAAGGAATGAGTGCAGAGCTTTTGTCATGATCTGGCTGCTGCAGCAGAAAGCATTACATACATACAAAACACACGTCCTCACAAGGACTGAGTTAAAAGTAGCTGAGAAGCCTGCAAGAGCCAGATCTTGTCATTTTATTCCTCTTCTCTGGGTGTTGTAAGTGAGAAAAGAGTGAAAAAATAACATGGCTTGCTTTCTGTAGGCCTCAGACCTTTCTCTGGATTTTCCTTTTGCTGACTCTGTGCTGAGTTGCTGAGTCTGGAATCTGGTCGGTGGGCAGAGCAAGATGCCCTGAGGCGCAGCACGGTGGCTTAGAATCCACGGGTTAAGGACAGCATCACCGTGGAGGGTGGCCAGGGGGATGTTTGAGCCCAGGTAAGGTGAGGAGGGTGTGAGGGAGGGGGGCCTAGGTGGGGAGTGGTCAGAGTCGAGCAGGATGAGGCAGGCGTAGACACCGAGGAGCCAGGGAGGAAGTCAGAGCTCCCGGCAGGATGGGCATGGCACCCCACAGGTGATAAAGCTGAGGGGTTCTCTGCAGTCTGGGCGACTGAAAGAATCAGCCCAGAGCAAGCCAGGTGTCTTGTTGTTGGGGGAAAAAAATATAGAGAAGGGCAGAAAGCTAGACTCATAACCCTGATGGGATTGGAATTGGAGATATGGATGTAAATGTATACATTCAACATACAAAGGCAGAGATATAGAAATAAGTGTAGATGTGAGTGTCTATGCGTGTGTGCACACACAGTATAAATGCATTTTCCCTTCAAGTCTGTCCGCTGAGAGGAGACTGGCAATGGCCACAAGCTGAGAGCATCGAGCATGCCCTGTGAGAAGCAGGGGCCCCGGATCTTGGTTTCAAATAGCATTTTCTACTGAAAGAAACCAGGCTCCTCAGAGAAATGGCTAATTCCAAGAGCGAGACAAGGAAAGTACGAGATGAGTCCAAAACATCTTGTTCCAGAAAGCAAGAAAGTGCTCAAAGAACGATGTGGGCATGTTCAAAACACAGAAGCCAGCTTGAATTGGCTCCCACTGGCTAAACAGAGTGCAATTTGAGCATCAGAATAAATAATGATAGTACAGGTGACAAAGTGGTGAATAAAATAGAAAACCAAGAGCCCATGCATATGTCCATAAAAGAATGAACTGAAATATTTACATAATGAGAATCTCACTGCAAGATCCTTACTGATTACACGGATGGTAGAGGAGAGCCATATTACAGGGGGCATGGTAGTCACCATCTTTATCATGTGACTAATGGAATTATCATCAGCAAAGGGACAAATCAATAGGAAGCAATGAGAAGGATGTAGTATTTATTACTTTTGTGATATTTCGGCTAAAGGTATCATCAGCTCAGTTTAGTTGCTCAGTCGTGTCTGACTCTTTGCGACCCCATGAATCGCAGTATGCTAGGCCTCCCCTGTCCATCACCAGCTCCCGGGGTTTACTCAAACTCATGTCCATCGAGTCAGTGATGCCATCCAGCCATCTCATCCTCTGTCGTCCCCTTCTCCTCCTGCCCCCAATCGCTCCCAGCATCAGAGTCTTTTCCAATGAGTCAGCTCTTCACATCAGGTGGCCAAAGTATTGGAGTTTCAGCTTCAGCATCAGTCCTTCCAATGAACACCCAGGACTGATCTCCTTTAGGATGGACTGGTTGGATCTCCTTGCAGTCCAAGGGACTCTCAAGAGTCTTCTCCAACACCACATTTCAAAAGCATCAATTCTTTGATGTTTAGCCTTCTCGAGGAGATCTTCCTGACCCAGGATCGAACCTACATTTCCTGTGTCTCCTGCATTGCAGGCGGATTCTTTTCCCACTGAGCCATTGGAGAAGCCTCAAATAATAGCATAAATAATACTAACTCAGTTGTATCTCTCTATATGTAAGCAAATATTGCCCTTTCTCATTAGTGTATGCTCAGCATCTAGAACTCAGTCAGGAATGGAATGGATTAATACCTGTTGAATAAATAACTGAACTCAACCATCTCAGCTTTCTTTATAGTCCAGCTCTCACATCCATCGCACTGTTGGTGGGAATGTAAATTGATACAGCCATTATGGAAGACGGTATGGAGATTCTTTTAAAAATAGGAATAAAACCACCATATGAACTGGCAATCCCACTCCTGGGCATATACCCTAAGGCAACCAAAATTGAAAAAGACACAAGGGCTTCCCTTGTGGCTCAGCTGGTAAAGAATTTGCCAGCAATGTGGGAGACCTGGGTTTGATCCCTGGGTTGGGAAGATCCCCTGGAGAAGGGAAAGGCTACCCATTCCAGTATCCTGGAGTATCCTGGAGAGTTCCATAGACTATAAAGTTCATGGGATCGCAAAGAGTCGGACACGACTGAGCGAGTGACTTGCACTTCACTTCACATCCATACATGACTACCGGAAAAACCATAGTTTTGGCTATGTGGACCTTTGTTGGCAAAGTAATGTCTCTGCTTTTTAATATACTGTCTAGGTTGGTCCATAAGTCTATTCTCTATGTCTGTTTCTGTACTGTTGCCCTGAAAATAAATTCTTCAGTACCATTTTTCGAGATTCCATATATATGCATTAGAATACAGTATTTATCTTTCTCTTTCTGACTCACTTCACTCTGTATAATAGATTCTAGGTTCATCCACCTCATTAGAGCTGTCTCAAATGCATTCCTTTTTATGGATGAGTAATAGTCCATTGTGTATATGTACCACAACTTCTTTATGCATTCATCTGTTGATGGACATCTAGATTGCTTCCATGTTCTAGCTATTGTAAATAGTGCTGCAATGAACAGTGGGATACATGTGTCTCTTTCAGTTTTGGTTTCCTCAGGGCATATGCCTAGGAGAGAGATTGCTGGGTCATATGGTGGTTTTATTCCTAGTGTTATAAGGAGTCTCCATACCGTCTTCCATAGTGGCTGCATCAATTTACATTCTCACCAACGGTGCAAGAGCGTTCCCTTTTCTGCACACTCTGCCCAGCATTTATTGTTTGTAGACTTTTTGATGATGGCCATTCTGACCAGTGTGAGGTGACATCTCATTGTAGTTTTGATTCGCATTTCTTTAATAATGAGTGATGTTGAGCATCTTTTCATGTGTTTGTTGGCCATCTGTTTTCTTTGGAGAAATGTCTGTTTAGGACTTTTCCCCACTTTTTGATTGGGTTGTTTGTGTTTCTGGTATTGTGTTGTATGAGCTGTTTGTATATTTTGGAAATTAATCCTTTATCAGTTGTTTCATTTGCTATTTTTTTCTCCATTCTGAGGGTTGACTTTTCACCTTGCTTATAGTTTCCTTTGCTGTGTAAAAACTTTAAAATTTAATCAGGTTCCACTTGTTTACTTTTATTTTTATTTCTGTTACTCTAGGAGGTGAGTCATAGAGGATCTCACATTGATTTATGTCATTGAGTCCTTCCTCTGCAGTTTTTGGAAAGAGTTTTGGAAGGATAGGCATTAGCTCTTCTCTAAATGTTTGATAGAATTCTCCTGTGAAGCCATCTGGTCCTTGGCTTTTGTTTTTTGAGAGATTTTTGATCCCAGCTTCAATTTCAGTGCTTGTAGTTTGGTTGTTAATAATTTCTATTTCTTCCTGGTTCCGTCTTGGAAGATTGAACTTTTCTAAGAATCTGTGCATTTCTTCCAGGTTATCTATTTTATTGCCATATAGTTGTTCATAATAGTCTCTTACAATCCTTTGTATTTCTGCATTGTCTGTTGTAACTGTTCCATTTTCATTTCTAATTTTGTTGATTTGATTCTTCTCTCTTTCCCTTGATGAGTCTGGCTGAAGGTTTCTCAATTTTCTTTATTTTCTCAAAGAGCCAGCTTTTAGTTTTATTAATCTTTACTATTGTTTATTTAATTTCTTTTTCATTTATTTCTGCTTGGATCTTTATGATTTCTTTTCTTCTACTAATTTTGGGGTTTTTTTCTCCTTTTTCCAGTTATTTTAGGTATAAAGTTAGGTTGTCTATTTGATGTTTTTCTTGCTTCTTGAGGTAGCATTGTATTGCTATAAACTTCCCTATTAGAACTGCTTTTGCTGCATCCCATACGTTCTGAGTTGTCATGTGTTCATTGTCATTTGTTTCTAGAAATTTTTTTATTTCCCTTTTGATTTCTCCAGTAATCTGTTGCTTATTTAGAAACGTGTTGTTTAATCTCCATGTGTTTGTGTTTCTTGTACTTTTTTTCTTGTAATTGGTATCTAGTCTCATAGCATTGTGATCAGAAGAGATGCTTGATGCAATTTCAATTTTCTTAAATTTACTGGGGTTTGATTTGTGACCCAAGATGCAGTCTATCCTGGAGAATGTTCCATGTGCACTTGAGAAGAAGGTGTATTCTTCTGCATTTGGATGAAATGTAGATCCATCTCATCTAATGTATCATTTAAAACTTGTGTTTCCTTATTAATTTTCTGTTTTGATGATCTGTCCATTGGTGTGAGTGGGGTGTTAAAGTCTCCTACTATTATTGTGTTCCTGTCGGTTTCTCCTTCTGTGTCTGTTAGTGTTTGTCTTATGTATTGCGGTGCTCCTATGTTGGGTGCATAGATATTTACAATTGTCATGTCTTCCTCTTGGATTGATCCCTTGATCATTATGTAGTGGTCTTCCTTATCTCTTGTAATCTTCATTAGTTTAAGATCTTTTTTGTCTGATATGAGGATTGCCACTCCAGCTTTCTTTTGCTTCCCATTTGCATGGAATATATCTTTCCATCCTCTCACTTTCAGTCTGTATGTGTCTTGAGGTCTGAAGTGGATTTCTTATAGACAGCATATATATGGGTCTTGTTTTTGTATCCATTCAGCAAGTCTGTATTTTTTGATTGGAGCATGTAATTCATTTACATTTAAATTTTTGATATATATGTTCCTGTTGCCATTTTGTTAATTGTTTGGGGTTGATTTCGTAGATCTTTTTTCTTCTCTTGTATTTCTTGACTATACAAATCCATTTAACATCTGTTGTGAAGCTGGTTTGGTGGTACTGAATTCTCTTAACTTTTGCTTGTCTGAAAAGCTTTATTTTTCCATCAACTCTGAATGAGATCCTTGCTGGGTATAGTAATCTTGGTTGTAGATTTTTCCCTTTCAGTACTTTAAATATATCCCGCCATTCCCTTCTGGCCTGCAGAGTTTCTGCTGAAAGATCAGCCGTTAAGTGTATGGGTCTCCCTTGTATGTTGCTGTTGCTTCTCCCTTGCTGCGGTTAGTGTTCTTTCTTTGTGTTCAGTCTTTGTTAGCTTGACTGGTATGTGTCTTGGCATGCTTCCCCTTGGGTTGACCCTGTATGGGACTCTCTATGCTTCTTGGACTTGATTGACTATTTTCTTTTCCATGTTGGGGAAGTTTTCAACTATAATCTCTTCAAAAGTTTTCTCATACCCTTTCTTTTTCTCTTCTTCTTCTGGGACCCCTATAATTCAAATGTTGGTGCATTCAATATGGTCCCTGACATCTCTGAGACTGTCCTCAGTTCTTTTCATTCTTTTTACTTTATTCCGCTCTTCAGAAGTTATTTCCACCATTTTATCATCCAAATCACTGATTCGTTCTTCTGCTTCAGATATTCTGCTATTAATTCCTTCTATTTTTAATTTCAGTAATTATGTTGTTTGTCTCTGTATGTTTATTCTTTAATTCATCTAGATCTTTGTTAATTGATTCTTGCATTTCCTCCATTTTGTTTTCAAGGTTTTTGATCATCTTTACTATCATTATTCTGAATTCTTTTTCAGGTCATTTGCCTATTTCCTCTTCATTTATTTGGACTTCTGTGTTTCTAGTTTGTTTCATCATTTGTGCAGTATTTCTCTGCCTTTTCATTAATTTTTTTAACTTATTGTGTTTGAGGTCCTCTTTTGCCAGGCTTCAAGGAAAGTTGAATTCTTTCCTTGAAGAAGGTTGAATTCTTTCTTCCTTTTGGTTTCTGCTCTCCTAAGATTGGTCCAGTGGTTTGTGTGAGCTTCCTATAGGGTGAGATTTGTGCTGAGTTTTTGTTTGTTTGTTTTCCCTCTGATTGGCAAGGCTGAGTGAAGTGGTACTCCTGTCTGCTGATGACTGGGTTTGTATTTTTGTTTCGTTTGTTGTTTAGATGAGGCGTCCTGCACAGGGTGCTACTGGTGGTTGGGTGATGATGGGTCTTGTATTCAAGTGGTTTCCTTTCTGTTAGTTCTCACTATTTGATGCACCCTAGGGTTAGCTCTCTGGTAGTCTAGGGTCTTGGAGTCATTGCTCCCACTCCAGATGCTCAGAGCTTGATCTTTTTCTGAAGCAATATTCTGGAGCAACACCCCATTATGTGCAGCCAATGGCAGTCAGGACACGACGCTTTGTTCCCTTTCATCAAGAGGCTCTTTAATTCTTCTTTGCTTTCTGCCTAAGGGTGGTGTCACCTGTGTATCTGAGATTTTTGATATTTCCCCTGGCAATCTTGATATATTGTCTAATATATATAATCAATCTTGATATAGTGTTTAAATGTTTAATAATCATCTAATCTTGATGATATATTGATTTTTATCCTTTCCATAAAAAAATCAATGTATCACGATTAGGTGATTATTAAACATTTAAAGGTAAATAATCTGCTTGCAATGCAGGAGACTCTGGTTCGATCCCTGGGTCAGGAGGATCCCTGAAATAGGAAACGACAACCTGCTCCAGTATTCTTGCCTGGAAAATTCCACGGAGAGAGGAGCCTGGTAGGCTACACTCCATGGGCCAGAAAGAGTCTGAGATGGCTGAGCACACACAAACATTTAAGACATCTCTGCATTAGTTTAGACTGCCTTTATTGGGATCCAGAGGTTTGCTTCTTCATGAGCAAATTAGATATACCCACAGTGTGTGCTAAGTCACATCAGTTGTGTCCAACTCTTTATGACCCTATAGACTGTAGCCCGCCAGGCTCCTCTGACCATGGGATTCTCCAGGCAAGAATAGTGGAGTGGGTTGCCATGACCTCCTCCAAGGGATATTCCTGATCCAGGGATTGAACCCATGTGTCTTATGTCTCCTGCATTGGCAGGCAGGTTCTTTACCGCTATGACACCTGGGAAGCCCATATCCACAATATTGTACATTTTTAAAAAATTGTCAATTATATGTTTTCTTTTGTTTCAAAGTACAGATGACTTTAGCATTGGAAAGTAATTCAAGAGAATTTACAGATGTTATTGTTCGTGAAATACTGCATTTTGATTTTTAAACTGCTTTTTTACTTGGGAATACTAACTGTGGAAAGATGTCAAAACAAAATTTAAAAGTATGGATATACAATGAAATCTGTACTCTCAAAAGTCTTTTTAAAATAACAACTTACAATTGTAGGAAATGCTAAGTAATTCTTAATCTTTGGGACTCTCATGATAAATATTAAACATTTTGCACAGTTTATAATGTATGTATTAACATATTAAAAGCATTGAATGAGAGGGAGAAGTGAGTGGGACGAATGGAGAGTAACATGGAAGCATACACACGACCATATGAGAAACAGATAACCAATGGGAATTCGCTGTATGACCTAAGGACCCCAAACCGGGCTCTGAAACAACCCAGAGATGAGGGAGGAGATGGGAGGCGGGACGGAGTTTCAAGAGGGTGGGAACACATGCAACCCTATGTCCTGACTGACGGAGTTACGCTGACGTATAGAAGAGTCCAACACAATATTGTGAAGCAACTGTCATTCAATTGAAAATAAGTAAAGTTATTTAAAAACACATTGGGAAACATGTGGAAAGAAGCTGAGAAGGTAAATTACTATGAATGAAATCATAATTCTAGTAATTCAGTTTTGAATGTCTCTATGTAAGCATTCATTAACATTCCTTGTCGTTGAAATATTTTCATCATTAGACTGCTCCCTCTTGTAGTTAAGTTGAACGTGTGTTTCGGTTTTGTCTTTTCTGAGGTGTAATTGATGTGCTGTATTGTATGTGTTACAGATGTACAGTATAGTACACCTGTAGAGTCTATGCGGTATGTAGATTCAGTTTTAAAGGTTATACTGCACTTTTAAATGTCCTTGTGTCTTGTTTTATACATAGTAATCTGTACCTCTCAATTCCCCACCCCTACGCTGCCCCTCCTCCCTTCCCTGTCCCCGTGATAACCACTAGCTTGTTTGCTGTATCTGTAAGTCAGCTTCATTAGTGTTAATATTCACTAGTTTGTTGCATTTTTTAGATTCTACATATAAGTGATATCATACAGTATTTGTCTTCCTCTCTGACTTATTTCACTTAGCATTATACCCTCCAAGTCCATCCATCTTGCTGCAAATGGCATTATTTCATTCTTTTTTATGGGTGAGTAATATTCCTATATACATATACCACTTTATCCATTCATCTGCTGCTGGATGCTTGCTTAGGTTATTTCTGTATCTTGGCATTCATAAGTACTGCTGCTATGAACATTGGGATGCTTGTATCTTTTAGCATTAGTGTTTTTGTTTCTGTCAGATATATACCCAGAAGTGGAATTGCTGGGTCATATGGTAGTTCTATTTTTAGTTTTTTGAGAAATTTTCATGCTATTCTCCACAGTGGCTGCACCAATTTATATTTCTACCAACAGTGTACGAGGGTATCTTTTTCTCCTCGTCCTTGCCAACATTTGTTATTTTTGATGATAATCATTCTGACAGGCATGAGGTGATATTGCACTGTGTGGGTGTTTTTTTTCACTGAGGTTTTGATTTGCATTTCCCTGATGATTAACAATGTGGAGCATCATTTCATGGGCGTGTTGGCCATCACCATGTCCTCTTTGGAAAAAAATGTCTCTTCAGGTCTTTCTGCCCATTTTTAAATCGGGTTGCTTGTTATTTTGATGTTAAGCTGTTTATATATTTTAAATATTGACTCCTTTATCAGTCATGTCATTTACAAAAAACATATTACATTTTCACAAAAAAGACAAGTTTTGGGATTTTGTTTTTTATTACCACAAATTCTGTACCTAGTGTTTTGTCTATATAGCACTTATCACAGTTGGAATTAGGTGAATATTTGTATATTTACTGTTTCTTCTTTACAGTAAATATTACTATTTACTGTTTCTTCTCTGGTTGAGTGTGTGTTCCATGAGGACAGGAGCTATTTGCTTTCCCATTTCTCTACCTTCACAGCATAACACAATTTGGCAGATCACTTTCTCATGTGCTAGTCATTTTTTTTTTTTAATGAGTTCATTTTGCAGGATGGGGAAGGGTTACATGGATATGAAGAGTGGTTTTAGTTTTCTTCTGACAGGCACCTGGTAGAATCTCCAGTCTAACTAATATATTTTTATATTAGTTTCATAGCTTCAGAATTGTACGCCTTGACTATCATATAAATTTGGTGCCGAGCCCTGCTCATGAGACCGGCTAGAAATTTTTTTATATTTTCATAAGAGCTTTTAACTTGTTTCACTTTTATAGATATATTTCTTTTGATCCTTTTCTTGGGCTAACCAAGAGGAAACTTTTCTAGACACTTTCTCACTGAGAATGTGTTCCTCTGAGCATCCTGGCTTGAGTCAAGGCTCTCAGCTCCAACTCTCAGCCTAGACCTTTTCTCAAGTTCCTTCCTTAGCATGCAAACCCAAGACCCAAGCGAATTGGGCCTATTTTGAGGTCCATAACCCATTTCTCCCCGCACTCCTAATTGCCAGAACTCTCAGCCTCAATTTTCACACTTCATGCCCTGGATTTCAGTTTCCTTGTCTTTTCTTGCCCTGAAGGTTTTCACTCTTTTTTGTCAGAGCAGCTATATATTTAACTTGGCCTAATTTTGGCCTAAACAATAGTTGAAGAAACCATTGGTGGTTAGATTTGGGAAAGAGGGCATGTCGAGAGCAGGGAAGTGACACTTCTGGGAGTCCACACTCTTGGTTCCACTTTTGCACTTTGTGACCCAGAAAACATCCTGAGAGAGGCTACTTTTCTAGCCTTGGGGTAGTCATGGCAGTTGGAATCTCTTGAACTGTGTGTAAAATTTTGGGGAGGTATTCTATATTTGATAGGACTCCGTTGCTTGTAAGTTGTGGAAAACTTAGAACTGGCTAAACAAAAGAGGGCATGGCTATCTTGGGTTTCTTGGTGTTTCAAAGATGCTAAGGGCAGGAAAGCAGGCCAGAATGATGAACTAGATGCTGGTGGGATCTTACAAAAAAGAACACGCTCAGTTGTGGGTATTCAGTGTCCACAGAGAGCATGTGCTGTGCCTCTGGTCTCTGCTTCTGTATCAGGACCATGTGAAACCTTCATCGGGGTAAGGTTGATGGGATCATTTCTCCTCTCCCGTCATCTTTCACATTTTTTAAGGACTCTGATTCCCTCCTTATTCCTCCCTTATCATTGTACTGCTTGCTGGGAATGGTCATTTCCTCATGTTAGAGTCTATGTTACTAATTAGAAAGATATTTTCTTTCCTAGACTGTTTTTGTCTCTGCTTGTTCCCTCCTCTTCTAGGGAGACCTCACTGAGTTCGAAAGCCTTCAACCTGTGTGAGTTTGGTTGTTTCCATTTGTATTTCGTGTGGGTCCTGTACTCCTTGCTGAGCTTGTGTTTAGTTTCCTTTTGCTTTTTCTGGCCAGCACTTTCTCCCTTTCTTACTCTTCTAAACTTTCCCCTACAAGGACTCCCATAGCCAGAGATAGGCTCAGTGGATTCAGGGTCTGCCAAAACCTTCCACTTCAAATAAACCTCCCCAGCTCGTTAATTTCTACCCAAGAGGTGTTCTTCTATAAGGTCTTCTTCTAACCTAGGCTTGGACTCAGTCTGTTATGGACTGCCCAGCTCCCTGTTAAAGTGTTTCATCTTTGTTGTGTTTTCTCTTATTTCTATCAATTTTCTATAACATTCAGTAAGTTTATACACAATACTTATGTACTCACCTATAATAACTGTGTCAGACTGAAACATGATGCTAAAGACTTCTGGAAGGATATATGTTATCTTGATTTTCTAGATCTTACCCCATCCAGTATATCTAGATTTTCAATAGCTGCTTGACATAGCTGTCCAGTCTTGAAGGCTTGGTTCTGTAATTATTCTTTATTAAAAAATAATTTTATTTTTGACTGTGCTGGGTCATGACTGCTGCACGGGCTTTTCTCTAGTTGCAAAGAGCAGGGTGGGGGTGAGGGGCTGCTCTCTAGTTGCAGTACGCAGGCTTCTCATTGCAGTGGCTTCTCTTTTGGTGGAGCATGGGCTCTAGGGCATGTGGACGTCAATAGTTGTGGCATGTGGGCTTAGTTGCTCTGGAACACGTGGGATCTTCCCTGATCAAGGATCAAGTCCATGTCTCCTGCATTGGCAGGCAGTTTCTTTACTACTGAGCCACTGGGAAAGACCCCTAATTATCCTTGTAATGAACTATCTGCAACTTTAAGAAAGTGTGAAAGTGTTAGTTACTCAGTCATATCCAACTCTTTCCGACCCCATGGACTATTGCCCACCAGGCTCCTCTGTTTATGGAATTCTTCAGGCAAGAATACTGGGGTGAGTTGCCAGTCCCTTCTCTACGGGATCTTCCTGATCCAGGAATTGAACCCAGGTCTCCTGCATTGCAGGTAGCTTCTTTATCTTCTGAGCCACGAGGGAAGCTTTAAGAGGCTTTCAGTAATTTCTCAGGCCCTTGCCTCCTTGGGGGCAGTCAATTCATTTATTCTTTGAGAGCCTGCCTTTCCTCCTCTGTTTGATTTCTTCAGGCTCCAGCCATATATGATCATCTAGTAACCACTAAGAACATCTCTTTCTAACAGTCTAAGGGTATTAGACTGGTTATACCTCTTTGTCTTTCTATATCGATATGTTTAGATCTTTAGAATCACATTTTCTCCTTCCTATCTGCTCGGCCTATCTGCTCAAACCTCAGTCTTTCTCTTAAGGAAATCTCTTCCTTCAGCTTCATCAATTCATTGGTCTGAAGGTAAGACTGAAGTGTGTTTTTCAAATCATGCCACATTGACTTCCTGAGTTAAACTGCTTCTGTAGATTAGGACATTCAATTTCACAGGCCTTTTGAATTGCTCTTTTAGCTTTGCATTTGCAAAAGTTTTGTTGAATTGTGTTCTTACTACACCTCAAGAAGATGGAATACATGAAGATAAAGGCTTGCATTCTTTTCGTTTGTTTCGTAGCAAAACCAACTACCATTCTCTGATGAAATTGATGAATTAGGTCTTTAAGATTTAGAACCAGTGTCAGAGGTTAATTAACACATTTAGAGTGAATTAGAATCATGAGATGGAGGACAATAGAATGGGAAAAACTAGAGATCTCTTCAAGAAAATTAGAGATACCAAGGGAGCATTTCATGCAAAGATGGGCTCAATAAAGGACAGAAATGGTATGGACCTAACAGAAGTAGAAGATATTAAGAAGAGGTGCCAAGAATACACAGAAGAACTACACAAAAAAGATCTTCATGACCCAGATAATCACACCAGTGTGATCACTTACCTAGAGCCAGACATCCTGGAATGTGAAGTAAGTGGGCTTTAGGAAGCATCACTATGAACAAAGCCAGTGGAGGTGATGGAATTCCAGTTAAGCTATTTCAAATCCTAAAAGATGATGCTGTGAAAGTGCTGCACTATTTAGTATGCCAGCAAATTTGGAAAACACATCAGTGGCCAAAGGACTGGAAAAGATCAGTTTTTATTCCAATTCCAAAGAAAGGCAATGCCAAAGAATGCTCAAACTACCACACAATTGCACTCATCTCACACACTAGCAAAGTAACAATCAAAATTCTCCAAGTCAGGCTTCAACAGTATGTGAACCATGAAATTCCAGATGTTCAAACTGGATTTAGAAAAGGCAGAGGAACCAGAGATCAAATTGACAACATCTGTTAGATCATTGAAAAGGCAAGAGAGCTCCAAAAAAACATCTACTTCTGCTTTATTGACTATGCCAAAGTCTTTGACTGTGTGGATCACAATAAACTGTGGAAAATTCTGAAAGAGATGGGAATACCAGACCACCTGACCTGCCTCTTCAGAAACCTGTATGCAGGTCAGGAAGCAACAGTTAGAACTGGACATGGAACAACAGACTGGTTCCAGATCAGGAAAGGAGTACGTCAAGCCTGTATATTGTCAACCTGTTTATTTAACTTATATACAGAGTATATCATGAGAAACGCTGGGCTGGATGAAGTAAAAGCTGGAATCAAGATTGTCAGGAGAAATATCAATAACCTCAGATATGAAGATGACACCATCCTTATGGTAGAAAGCAAAGAAGAACTAAAGAGCCTCTTGATGAAAGTGAAAGAGGAGAGTGAAAAAGTTGGCTTAAAGCTCAACATTCAGAAAACTAAGATCATGGCATCTGGTCCCATCACTTCATGGCAAATAGATGGGGAAACAATGGGAACAGTGAGAGACTTTATTTTGGGGGGCTCCAAAATCATTGCAGATGGTGATTGCAGCCATGAAATTAAAAGACGCTTGATCCTTGGAAGAAAAGTTATAACCAACCTAGATAACATTTTAAAAAGCAGAGACATTACTCTGCCAACAAAGGTTCATCTAGTCAAAGCTATCGTTTTTCCAATAGTCATATATGGACATGAGAGTTCAACTATAAAGAAAGCTGAGCGCTAAATAATTGATGCTTTTGAACTGTAGTGTTGGAGAAGACTCTTGAGAGTCCCTTGGACTGCAAGGAGATGCAACCAGTTCATCCTAAAGGAGATCAGTACTGACTATTCATTGGAAGGACTGATGTTGAAGCTGAAACCCCAATACTTTGGCTGCCTGATGTGAAGAGCTGACTCATTTGAAAAGACCCTGATGGTGGGAAAGATGGAATGTGGGAGAAGAAGGGGCAGATAGAGGATGAGATGGTTGGATGGCATCACAGACTCCTTGGACATGAATTTGAGTAAACTCCAAGAGTTGGTGATGGACAGGGAGGCCTGGTGTGCTGCAGTCCATGGGATCTCAAAGTCGGACACGACTGGGCAACTGAACTGAACTGAACTAATGGAGGACTGCAACACTTGTAAACAAGTTCTGTGCATCTGAGGAATTGGCACCACCTCTTGTTGATTTCTTTCCATGGACCTGAATGCAACTTATAACAACATGGACTAAGTGTGCCCTGGTTCCCTCCGCCCCATGGTTAACTCGTAGTCCTTTCTGCAAACCACGTGACTGTCCTGCCATACAGTCTTGAGGTTACCCATGGTGCTGTATATGGTGGAAGTGGGCTGTCACCTCCCAGAGGGCAAGGACTATCTTTCCTGTCTTCCTATGCTTATGGCGTGGCTGAGCACAAAAGAGGTGCTCAGTAAGTGTGAATGGGAGAACCCAAATTAATGAGATTTCTACATGAAACAGACTTTTTTTTTTTTTTTTTGGTAATGGAAATCTCAACAGATACCATCTCTATATATTCCAACTAGATCTTCTTGAAATACACCAAAATGTATAATGAATGTTGAGTTTGAAATCCACTCTTTTGCTCCGGGTATTCAGAAAGAAATTGCTAATGCATTAAAACCTTACTTGTACCTTTTTTTTTCTTTACTACAAGATTCGGCAGGTAGGTTCCGTAGGTTGTCTTCAACATCTGTTTATGTTTTATTTGCATTGAAATGAATTGTTGTAGAGTATAAAATCTATTTTGTCTTGTATGCATTCCCCGATTGTTTTCAGCTGTAGAAAGTTAAGTTTGTAGTTCTTTACTCTGCCAATCAGTTTCAATTTTTGAAAGTCACAAGATTTCCATCATTATTAGATCAGTGAGTCAATCAGGTGTCTGCAATGGGCACAAATTCAACAGCTTCCTTCATGCTACACAAAAGATAGATTTGGCTTCATTTGGAAATCTGAGGTTCCTCTGAATTATGCCACAGCTTCCTTAGAAACAAAGTAACTTGTAATCAGGATTTGAAATTCAAAATATTTTAATTAGTAAATGTCAAATGTTTAATTTCCTGAAGGATGGAGAGCACAACCCTCCTTTTTCCCCCACTCTGTAGTCTTCACTGTTTCCAAAGATACGTACTGAAAAAAAGGAGGGGCCTTTAAGACTCTGCAATGTATGCAGAAAGAGTTCTGATATTGTATCTGTCTTAAAAGGAATCATTTATTACTTCAAGATTTGTATCTGCTGTAAAATGATATCATTGACATATTTGAGATTGGGGGCAAAGCCATCTCAGAGAAGGACACGGGGTCTCATTTATCTGCCTCATCTAGGTGGGGGCTTGCCTGCTTTTCTTTCCAAGATCATCTTCAGGAACTGTCGCAGGCATGTGACCCTCCCACCGAGCTTTAAAGAAAATGGGGTTTACCTTAAAAGTTCTCACGTTGCCTTTGAAGATATCTCCTCACTTGAACAAAGGTTATAGCTTTCCTCCAGGGAGACTGATTTGAGCAAATTTCATGCTGTATGTTCAAGAAAAATCAAGACTCTTACAACTTTCTAAAGTTGAAAGAAACATTGTTATTTTCACTATTTCCTTACTTTTCTCTTGCTTTGTCAATTTCATTTTATTGTTGGAATATTTGTGGTTGGAGCAAGGCATTTGGTTTTTATCCTTTATTTACAGATATGAATATATGGTTGGAACAGGGCAATGACTTTATAAGCTCACCTGAATTTTCAGTGGTGGTATCATAGAAATTGCTTCTGAAGCATTCCACTCTTTTCTATCATGTTTCAAACCTCAGCTAAATAGCACTACCCTCCAAACAAACACTGAATTGATATGCTGTCTGGATATTGGATTATTATTACCAGGTCTTCTTGACAGGAAAAATATCGTGTTGATGTTTAGTCTCCACATTGAACAACTGTTCTGGGATGTGCGAGCAGGAACCTCGAGGGAGGACTAGCTGATGCTGTTAATTTTCAAAGGAGAAAACGTGGGCAAGATTGGCTTGCAGGACCATGTGTTCTGGTGTGAATTGAGTAACTTCATTTTGAAAGAGTGCATGAGTTATTTGAACTTTATATGCTTCAATTAAATGCCAGAAAATGGGATGAAAAGACTTACTGAAAACCAGAAACCAGATGCTTGTTCTTCAGGCCTCTTGAGGCATTTAAAACAAACATCACAACAAGAGACATTTGGGTTTGGTATAATTCACTGATGGATGGTTTGCGAAACCTTTTGCGTCTTGATAGAGTGGAAGCTAGTATGAGCGAGGACTGAGAGATGCCTGGTTTGAGAAATAGCTAGATGATTGATCTTATATTCAATAAATCCACTCTTGATTCATGTAAGGAGTGGTTTCAGTTTATTGAGGACAGAGGAAAGCATCTAGCAGTGGCAGATTTTCCTTTCTGAAACACTGGCTCGTTTTTACTCGGCATACAGAAAGTGGAGGTAGGTTGGAGAAGCTCCATCTCTGATGCTGAAACAACAGTTCGCATCACAGTTTGGACTGATGGTTGTGTGCAGCATGCTGTTCCAGGCTGACCATCAGCTGGTGGAGTCTCAGCGTCTGCCTCTTCTCAGGACCATGGACCATGAGGCCCGTGGTGTGACAGTGCAGCATCTCCACAGAGTTTAGAGGGCGCTCCCGTGGCCGGTGCAGGCTACACCAGCTAGCGTGACCTTGTGCTCACGGCAGGCTGGTCTCTGGTAAGGATGGCAAGGATGAGAGCCTGCGCAGTTCACTACCTTCCTGTCTAAAGCCAGGGTGCTCAATGAGCCCCAAACCAAGTCCATGGTATTGCCTTTGGATGCGCTGTTCTTAATTGTTTTTAACATTGTAAGCAAATTTTTTGTGTAGGACAGATGGTCACAGAATTGTACCTTAATTTTACATACAACCCCATCCACTAAAATGTGCACCTTCATTTTGGTTTAAGAATATTTTCTTATTTTGACTTGACCATATCATAAAGTTGAGAGCTATGAATAGCATTTTACTAAATCCAGATTGACGTATGGATTAGGATAAACTTTGTGTAGTAATATTTGTGCACCTGAAGTTCAGACTGTGTTACTTAATCATCCTGTATTAACCAAGTATTCATACTTTCACAATTGGATTTAAGAATATAATCATTTCTTTATTTCATAAAATCCATAATATAGCATCACCTTATAAAGGTAGAATTACCCTTACATTTTTAAGTATTCTTTTGATGAGAAACAGTTTATATACCACTTCGTTTGTCTGATCTTTGTAATTTAAACATGTCCTATTTGAAATAAAAATATTAGCATACCTCTTATATTTGATGCTATACCTTAAAAGTAGTAAACTGATGTTAGTCTCTTTGTGGATGGTATCATTGGTGAATATTATAAATTCTAGAGCTCTTGTAGGCCAAAATGACATATGTTTAGCAAAACTTTGGAATTTTTGTTGTTGTTGTTAATTGTTGTTGATATTATTAAATATACGCTTGAACCTCTTTTCTGTTTCAATCTTTGCTGTTGAAAATGATTTTTCTTGCACTGTCTTACAGCATACAACATCTTTGGGAACTGATGATCAAGGCCAATACTTACATGTCATTCTCAGGGCAAAACATATGAAGCTATGGAAGTTGTAGGAGATTTCACATTTTCTGGAATTCCATTTCATTCTCTGGCAGTATTTTATAAATTTTTTATAATTTGCTTATTTTCTTATCATTTTCCATGTCTGCAAAAGGAGAATAGTAAACTTCTGTAAAGATTCCACATAATTAAGGCTTTATTAGATAATTAGGTTAAAGTTTTAAAAATAATTTTGTAATGTGAGCTCTAGAAATACCACCACAGAGAGGCCGTTTCTAAGACGTAGTTCTCATTGTCCAGCTGCCGTGAGTGGTCATCCTCCGTTAGGCTGTGTCTGACTTGCAAGGGAGGGGCAGAAGCATGGAGACCCAGAAGAAGCCTGTTGCTCACCCTGCAATGGCTATATCATGAGATCTGGTCCTGCATATGTTTGGGGTCACCTGAGGTCAGCTCTGCGTGGCTCAGTGGGGGAAACCTTAGTCTGTCTTTGGAGACAGATCTGGAGAGTAGATGGTGTGTTCCAGGAAGCTCCGAAAGCTGTGATCTAGAATTCAAGCCAAATTAAAAACCATGGATCTCTAGTCACCTTCAGAATTTCAGAAAAGGGAATCAGTTTAGAGTCTGCCTTTTTTTGTTGATTAGCTTGAATTATTTTAATTAAATTACTCACAAAGACCCTCACACTTCTCTTCTGTAAGTGGGTATGGTGATAGCACCCACTTAATAGAGCTGTCCTGAGTATTTCTGTATCTGACACATTTAGCAGAACGCAGCTGACAGGAAAAGGTCAATGGGTTTCTGGCTATACTATTACTATTATAATGACTGTAATAATTATTCACACATGGAGCAGCAGCATTCAATTCCTTATATTTTTAAGACTCTTCTGACAATGGGAGGATGTAGTAGAAGAGTTTATCCATTATTTTTGGTATTTTTATGAAGTGTGTGCTACAAGCCAGGCCCTTTAAAAATACTGGGGCTTCAATGAGAAGCAAAACCCAGCTTGGTCCCTGACCTCATAGAGTCTACAGTCTAGCAGGAATAATCAACATAATCTAATACTCAAATATATGTAAACGATAACTGGGATGTAGGATAGAAAGACCAGAACCAGGCATGGGTCATGAGTTGATGTGTAAGGGTGAATGCCGAGTGACCCCCACAGGTCGGGGATGGAGGGAGGCCAGTCCAGGCAAAGAATGATAATGCGGAACTGGGAGGAACCAGGGGGCTGGTGTGGAGAGAAGGGGATGGGCTTGAGTGGAGTAAAGTAATGAACTCCTATCATGAACTTGGTATAGGCAGGGCACACCTAGAGAGTCTCCAGATCCTGCTACTCAAAGTGTGGTCCTCATACCACCCTCATCAGCATCATCTGGGAGCTGGTAAGAAATGCAGAATCCCAAGCCCCACCCCACCACCCCAAAGCTGCTGGATCAGACTCTCTGCATGTGATTCGTGTGCACATTGAAGTCTGAGAAGCACTGTCTTCTAGAACATGTTAGGAAAACTGGTTTTTGTCTTTCAAGCCTCTGGAGGGTTTTATGTAGGCAGGTGACACGTCCACATGAGCATTTTGAAAAGGTCACTTGGGTTAGGATGGCATTTTGAAGGGGAAAGGTGAGGATGTGGGGAAAGGAAGTAGGACCAACCTTATTTTGTGTGGTTTGCTGTCTACTAATCCCTATTTGAAACATTTTGGCTGTCACACTTTACTTAGTAAATTACAAATTAGCAATTTTCAATTACAAATCACTAAGTTGTAAATTTTTCTTCTGAACCTATCCTGATTGATGACATAGGTGCTGTGCTTAGTCGCTTAGTCGTGTCCGACTCTTTGCCACCCCATGGACTGTAGCCCGTCAGGCTCCTCTGTCCATGGGGATTCTCCAGGCAAGAATACTGGAGTGGGTTGCCATGCCCTCCTCCAGGGGATCTTCCCAACCAAGAGATCAAACCCAGGTCGCCCACATTGCTGGTGGATTCTTTACCATCTGAGCCACTGGGGAAGCCCTTTCTTGGGCTGGAGTGGGTAGCTTGTCTTATTCCAGCCAACAAGAAAGAGAAAAGACAATACCCTTGTCTTGGAAAATACTTCCTGGAAGTCACATTGACCATTTTGAAATTCATCCCATGGTCCAGAGCTTGACCACATGGCCTCACACAGCTCTAGAAGAGAATGGGAAATGCTGTCTTTATTCTAAATGCAGGGTTCTGTTTCTAAGATCAAAGGAAAGAATAGATTCTGGGAGTCAATTAGGTTCTTTCTCATACCAGAAACTCAGATGAGGCAGAGTGAGATTGCTTCTGTCTGGGTAGTCAAGGAAGGCTTCCTGAACGAGATGGAGTTCGAGTTACTTCTTTAAGGATTGGAATTTATGCAGGTTGATGTGGGAGAAATAGTCTAGAACCATGATTTTGAAACTCTGTGCTTTAGTACCGCTTGACCCTGCAGTGATTCACAGAAGCTGCTGGTTAGTTTCAAATTTTGAGGGAAATCTAGTGACGCTCGACATTTGTTGGTTACCAGATGAAATACTAGCTTGACATAGTTCACACTTTCAACATGGGATTGTGCTCTATTCCTTTTGAAGTAATTTGTCTTCATAAATCTGGGTTCTTGGTGGTTGCTGTGTAGAAAGTTGTACCAGGCAAGAATCTACTTGGAACAGGCAATGTGTGGAGTGGTTTTCATTCTGATTCTGAGGTTAGGGTGTTGAGCACTGCTCAACAGATGCATATATCCCATGATGGTGAGTAATTGTGGTTACAAATGGCATGAAAATATTTAAAATTTTTAACTTATGTGTAGTAGTTTTTCAAATGTTTACCAAATTTTTAGGATATAAGTACTTACAAAATTGTTGGATGAGGCTACTTAATAAATGGAACCCCTAGGCACTTCTTTTGACCTAGGTCCACTGAAAATATTACCTAGACACTGATGGTACCATGAACCTAGAATGTCTGGGGATCACTGATGTGTGGGGTTAACAGAGTTACAAGGCTACTTCTTTTTATGTTCTTAACATAGGTGGTGTTGAAAAATATTTTTCTATAATAAAATCCATGACAATTTACTTTTTGAAACAATATTTTCTAACTGACTTCAAAGTTCATGATAGGAAATTTGAGTATGGAGTAGTACTAATAGTCCTACTAAAAACTGATGTTATAAATTTTAGTATATTTTCCCTGAAAGGAAATATTTTTTATTATTTTATCAAATATATTTTCTCCCCTAAAGTGTTTTTGGATGATTTAAGAATAGGCCTTATAAGGCATATATCATTTTTTAAAAAGGAATTATTTACATAGTTATGTACAAAGAATTTTTGTTTATGAAGTTTAGTTCAGTTATTTATTCATCAGGTATTAATCTATTCCTGACTGTGTTCTAGATGCTGGGCATACACTAATGAGAAAGGGCAATATTTGCTTATGTATGGAGAAGGAAATGGCAACCCACTCCAGTGTTCTTGCCTGGGAAATCCCAGGGACAGGGGAGCCTGGTGGGCTGCCAGCTGTGGGGTCGCACAGAGTCGGACACGACTGAAGCGACTTAGCAGCAGCAGCAGCAGAGAGATACAAATGAGTTAGTATTATTTATGCTATTATTTGAGGCTTCTCCAGTGGCTCAGTGGGAAAAGAATCTGCCTCAATGCAGAAGACACAGGAGATGCGGGTTCGATCCTGGGTCAGGAAGATCCCCTGGAGAAGGAGATGGTAACCCACTCCAGTATTCTTGCCTGAAAAATCCCATGGACAGAGGAGCCTGGCGGGCTACAGTCCAAAGGGTGGCAAAGAGTCCGACATGACTGAGCGACTAAGCACATTAAGCACATTTGTATGCTGTTATTTTTACCTCTTTTTGCAGAAGCAGGAATAAATTTGCACTTTGTCCGTTGTAAACTTATGAGGCTTTGTTGGTCCTTAGAGTGTACAATGCATGTTGCAGTCCTGTTTAAGTTTAAGCATCCCTGAAACTCAGTACTTTCCTGTCTTCTTCAAGTGTAATGCATTAAAAGTCTGGATAATTTTTTTAAAAAATCAACTTTATCTTTGAATGTTTTTATGAAGTATCCATGTATTACAGCAATAATTAGGCAATTTCTTTTTTTTGCCAGTTGGCCACCAGTACAATTATATCAGGTTTTACTAAGGGCCCTAGTAAGGGGTAATGTGATTTTCTTAAAAGAATTTATAATTTGATTTGGCTATCATATTAAGATTTATAGCAATTAAAATAGCCATGGATGCAGTGATACTGTGTATCAGGAGTTGCAAACTCTCTGTGAAGGGCCTGGTAGTGAATGTTTTTGACCTTGGGCCCCACGGCGCGGTCGCAACCACTCACTGCTGTCGCTGTGGTGGGAAAGCAGTTGTAACAGCGTACACGTGCGTGAACGGGGCTGTCTGCTGATAGAACTTCACGGTACAAACAGGCCGTGTTGAGGCGATTCCCATTTAATGGTTTTTATTTTCTCCATTTGGTGGGAATTGGGGTGGATCCTTTTCTGAAAGTGAGGGCAGAAGGCAGAAGAGTAGGGAAAGATAGTTTGAGGAGAATAGAGAAGACTTTAAACTAGCAATCAATTAGTCCTGTTGAGTAACTTTTTATAACCACACATTCAGTTGTCCAAGTGTAGATGTATAGAGAAGATTGTTGGATTCATCTCATGTTGACCTTTATAAGATGAGGAAGAAGAAAATATAGAGGGGCAAAGTGGTTCAGGGCATTAGCAAGAGTATCATTGAAATAATGATCCAAAGATTTTAAAGAAGGTATGTAGGGAAATGAAGACAGGAGATAATTGATAGAGTGGGAGAAGTGAGAGGGATCAATGGACAAAGTCCTGCAAGTATCAGAGAATGGCTGTTGTGATGAATGGATAAAGAAGATGTGATATCTATCTCTCAACATGCACACACAATGGGATATTACTCAGATATAAAGAATGAAATAATGCCATATGCAGCAAGCATATGTACCTAGAAATTATCATATCAAGTATAATAAGTAAGTCAAAGACAAATATCATATGATATTGCTCCTAAGTGGAAGCTAAAATAATACAAATGAACTTATTTACAACACAGAAATAAACTCACAGACATAGAAAACACGCTTATGGTTACCAAAGGGGAGAGGGGTGGGTAGGGATAAATCAGGAGTTTGGGATTAACATAGCCAAACTACTATATATGAAATAGATAACCAACAACTAGGTCCTTGTTTGTTATCTATTTTATAGATAACACAGATATCTATACTCAATATTTAGTAATAATGATAAGGGAAAAGAATCTGAAAAAGAATATGTATGTGTGTATATGCACACAATTAACTGAGTCATTGTGTTATACACATGAAGCAAACTACATGCTTTAAAAAAGAGACAGAATGGCTGTTGTGAAAATAGTTTAATCGGTATGCCAGGAGGCAAGCATAATAGAATTAAAAATGTAAAAGAGATGAATGAGAAGATATCCCAATGGAACCAGAGACTCAAGGAGCTATTCTAGTTAGGTTGATTGTATTCAGCATATGTAAGCTAGCATGACACCTTTTAAAATAAATGTAGTCTTTAAGACATAAGAAATGAATCTACCAACAGGATTAGTAAAACATAAGAACTACATATTTGAAATATGTGCAGGTCAACCAGTTGCACTGCTCTCTGCTTGCACTATTGGAATGCTCAGCTTACAGTTTCAAGTATGTGGAGGGTAGATTCTGGAGAGAGGGTTGTTGAGTCCAGCTAAATAAAACTTAGGAATTGTCTTAGTGGTTTAGCTCATCTGGCCTCATTCACCCAACAATAAAGTCAGAGTTGCATTATATTCAGAGGAATCTCAATGGCTTCCCCAGTGGCTCAGATGGTAAAGAATGTGCCGGCAGTGCAGGAGACTTGGGTTTAATCCCTGGGCTGGGAAGAGCCCCTGGAGAAGGGAATGGCGACCCACTCCAGTCTTCTTGCCTGGAGAGTCCCATGGACAGAGGACCCTGGTGGGCTACAGTCCAGGGGATCACAAGAGTCGGACACGGCTGAGGAACGAGCACTTTCACCTTTCAAAGGGCCTCTGACTAATGCAGCATTTACAGCAATAGTCTTACGTGGCTATGAATGCTAGAGAAAAGTTAAACACTTGAGGAAAGGGCTGAGGTTTCCTCTAAGTATTTCTTCCTCTTCTCTCCTTCATAGCAGGAATCAGTTTCCGAGTCACTGGAGAAAGCACTTGCCCTACTCATGAACATGGTCTCTGGAGACCCAGCACTTGTTGGTTTGCTTACATAAGACATTAAAGCGAGCCGCTGGCGCTTTCCCTACTGGTTCTTCACTTACGAATACTGACTGGGTGTATTTGGCCACAGGATTCCAGACAGCCCTGAGGCCTCTGTATATTTGCCACCCAAGAGGATCGTTCCTACAACGCTCTTGTGACCTCCTTAAACAAAGAAATCTTTTCCATCGCTGTGGAAGCCAAAGAAAGTTAATAACTCCTTACCTCTCTGGGTGTGTTTTATCACTCTTTTAAATTATGACAGGACTTTTCAGAGATACTTTTCTGAGAATCATGGCTAGGTCAAGTGCTGGTTCTCTACAATGTCTTCTTTTTCTTTCCTCAGTAAACGTTGCCCTTTTCTCTCCTTTATTGTTTTGGAAGGTATACATTCTTTTTCTAGTATTTTAGCTCTTACATTTTTAAAAAATATAAGTTTACTTATTTTAATTGTAGGCTAATTACTTTACAATATTGCATTGGTTTTGCCATACATTGACATGAATCTGCCACGGGTGTACGTGTGTTCCCCATCCTGAACCCCCTCCTACCTCCCTCCCCATCCCATCCCTCTGGGTCATCCCAGCGCACCCTGTCTCACGCATCGAACCTGGACTGGCCATCCGTTTCACATATGATAATTTACATGTTTCAATGCCATTCTCCCAAATCGTCCCACCCTCGCCTTCTCCCACAGAGTCCAAAAGACTGTTCTGTACATCTGTGTCTCTTTCACTGTCTCACATACAGGGTTATCGTTACCATCTTTCTAAATTCCATATATATGTGTTAGTATACTGTATTGGTCTTTATCTTTCTGGCTTACCCACTCTGTATAATGGACTCCAGTTTCATCCATCTCATTAGAATTGATTCAAATGAATTCTTTTTAACGGCTGAGTAATATTCCATGGTGTATATGTACCACAGCTTCCTTATCCACTCGTCTGCTGATGGACATCTAGGTTGCTTCCATGTCCTGGCTATTATAAACAGTGCTGCGATGAACATTGCGGTGCACGTGTCTCTTTCAGATCTGGTTTCCTCGCTGTGTATGCCCAGCAGTGGGGTTGCTGGGTCATATAGCAGTTCTATTTCCAGTTTTTGAGGAATCTCCACACTGTTCTCCATAGCGGCTGTACTAGTTTCATTCCCACCAGCAGTGTTAGAGGCTCCCTCTTCTCCACACTCATTTCACGAGTCGAAATGTCTGCTGTCCAAAAGTCCACAGTGTCTTAAGTGATCTTCTAGCAAGAAATCATATTCCTATCTTTTCAATTCCTATAAGCCTCACAGTGCTGATCATTTGCTATCTCGAAATGTATTTATGTCCATATCTTACCTCTCCAATAAAACTGTGAGCTTTGGAGGAACAGTTGGTTTTAGATTATTGTTAAATTCATCACTGTGCTTATTATAATTAGTAGATGTATCAATAACCACTTCTTGAGTAAATGAAGCAAAAAAGTCAGTTCTGCTATGGTCTCTGAGCTGTAGTTCCACACTGGCTTTTTACAGATAAGTGTTATGTCCAAGCCTCAAAGAATACTGCCCATCACTGTTGTAATCAGGGTGTTATAAAGATATTATATTGTGTCAGTCTGTTAATTCACATTTAGTGAAATCTGAAACTGGCTTCCATATATGGAGGACAAGAAGAGACTGAAGAAAGAGGTAGATCATTCCAGATTGCTGGGCGGCAGTTTTAATAACCAAGGTAACTTACTTGCAAGGTTTGTCTTGGCTGACTGCAAGGTCATTAGATCTCCACACCTGCCAGAATCATATAATGGGATTCAGTCATGTGTACCATCTGGATGGCCTCAGCAGCACACTGCTTGCTCAAGGCTGCATCCTTGAAAACAGCTTTGGCTGTGGGAACAGTGAATGTAACATACATTCCAAGGACAGAATAGGGGGTGAGGAGCCTCTGATTGCCTGAGTCCAGCTCACGGGTCAATGTGGTGGGTCACATCCTTTCCATGACCTCCTCCAAAATGGTGCCACTTAATTGTATATTAAGTCTGAGGGATCTCACATTGGTGGATTGATTAAACCAGGTTCAAAAAGTTCAGTGGATCAGTAAAGGTGTTAATCTAGGAAATCAAGCCATCCTTAAGCTAACATCCTATGTTCATTCGAGTAATGTCTCCCACAGGGAATTCTTAAAATTATAGAGTGTCATGACATCAGCGTATTTAGTGAACACTGTTTGCAATGTTTGTCAGTGAACAAGAGTTGGTTTCGATGTAGGAGAAACAGAGCAGAAATAGAGAACCGCACATCCCCTGCGTTGCATCAGAGTTGCCTTTTTATGCATGGGAATCTATCAGATATTAGTTCCATGCCAGAAAGGATCAAGTGTAAGATCATCGGTTTGGACGTCTCAATTGTGAAATGGCTTTCTCAAAGGTCATTTGGTTTTTAAAATTAGATACTTCATACAGGGGAAGAATCAACAAAACCTGATAATAAATGGCATGGGGGAGATCATAGAAAAGTCTGGAGTCTTGGGATTATAGGAATAGTGGAATTTGTTTTAGCACATATATGAAAGTCAGGAGAAGAACTAGCTTGGAAGTGAAAAGGTGAAAGTGAAAGTCGCTCAGTCATGTCCGACTCTTTGGGAACCCATGGACTATACACTCCACGGAATTCTCCAGGCCAGAGTACTGGAGTGGGTAGCCTTTCCCTTCTGCAGGGGATCTTCCCAACCCAGGGATCGAACCCAGGTCTCCCGCATTGCAGGTGGATTCTTTACCAGCTGAGCCACAAGGTAGGGATAAAGAAGGAAATTAGTTTGGTTGTGGACATGCTGAGAAGAGATGACACTATGCATTAGGCATGAGAAATTTATGATCTGACTTGAAAGGAAGTTCAGGACTCAAGAGATTCAAGAGTTGGGTATACCAAGGCTATAGCTCAGAAATGGCATGGAGAGTCAGAAGTCAGAGAGAGAGCCATAAGAAACATTTTAATTAATGGGATCAGAAGTGTTGCTCGTTGTGACTCAAATCACTTTTAAGTCCATCTCTGTTGAACAAGTTACTGCACTAAGCCAGTTGCAATACATGAATTTCCAAACATTGTTTCTGACAAGAGATTGAGCTAGCAAAATTTCAAGTTTGAGGATAAGAGTTCCATTTTGTTGAATCATCACTGTTGTGCCTCGTCATTCTCTCTCAAATGGATGGGCTGAAGGAGTGGTACGGTCAGCGGAGAGATTGTCAGTGGCCAACAAGACAGGCTCTCTTTCATCACTCAGCTTACCACTTAATACATGGTCAGTAATGTTCAACCTTGCTGAATTATTAATGGTTAAAATTTTATTTTATTTTATCCAGACTCATCCACATTTGGGTTAGGACTAATGAGACAAACAAGAATGAAATCTGGACGATGCCCTCTCCATGCTACTCACCAGCATTTTATCACTGCATTAGGCAATTTGCTCAGAGCTCTAGGTCAAGGTGACTTCTACTGTGGAATAATACCAAATTAGCAGATAAGTTTAAACAAATTTAAGATGGAATATGGTTATAAGTCCATATACTCCTGAAAAACATTTCAGAAATAGATGGTTTGCTCTGTCCTGGATATGGTTTGTACAATTATTTGTTTATTTATTCGTGGGATTTGGTGACCAAACTCATTTCATGCTATGTAGGACCCAGAGGAAAATGTAGGCAAGCTACTGCTCTAAATGGACAGCTGTCCTCTAAAATGTCCTACTGCCTATTGAATTGCGTTGCAGTATTAAAGCTGTGTCTCGCTTTCCTCTTCTACTTTAGGTCTTGGGAGCTGAAGGTGATAACAGGGGTGATGGCTGCTTGCGGAGACTGCCGCCTGTGAATGCGCTTCGTTTGCTCTTGCTGGTCCTGATTCCATGCGTCTGTGCCCTCATTGTCCTGCTGGTGACCCTGCTCTTCTTTGTTGGTGAGTGATGCCATTATTAAAGAAAAATGAAGTTAAAATTAACATTAGTATGATTTGTAAGAGTGGTTTCTGCTACTCTGGGTGGTGGTTTACTACTGGAGGATCTTCCTGGGCAAGGAGAAATCTGATTGCTTTTGCATCTGTAAAAGACAAAAGACCTGGATACATTATAGGGAATTGATGGTAGAAAGAAATGAAGTCAAGGAAACCAATTTGGTGACTGGCTGTCATCTGAGTAAAAGAGAGCAAGAGCTTGAATTAAAGCATTTGGTGCATGAGAATCAGTGGAAATCAAGACTGATTAGGATTTTGGCATGAAGGAGAAAGAGGAGTCAAGGTTGACTCTCAGGTTTCTAGCTTAGGCAACCAGCTTGGCTTTGGTGCCATCTTTTAATGTGGGAAGAAAAGGCAGAGGAGTGAGATGCAGGTATATGGAGGTCAGGTTGGGAGTTCAGTTAGGACATGTTAAGTTGGAGATTCTTATGGGACAGCTAAATACAGTAGAACCATAGTTTAAGTGCATTTATCGTAAGCAAATTCAACAGTGCAGGCTGGGCCAAGAAATGGAGGACTGTCGAATTTCTTACCTTCCTAAGAAAATTTCAAGGGAAATTGTGAGTCTGTGTGAGTTTTGGCTTCTGCACAGACTTTAGAATTTCCCGCTCATCCTGCTGTTACTGGTCTGAAGCTGGAACCATCAGGAAGGGAGACCGAGACGGGAGCCTAGCCGGCCTGTGTTTGTGAAGGTGGGAGTCTCAGCGGCAGTAGCAGGAGTAGCTGAACTGTGAGGAGAAAGTGCAGCGATTCAAAGCTGAGGACAAAGCCAGCACCCTCCAAGGATGCTGGTGTTTAGGGGAGATGCGGAAAGATCAAGAGAAACCAGAGCTGCTGGACAAGAAGGAAAGGACCCCAGAGACGCTGGGCTTCATAGACGCCTAGGACAGAGATGGCCCGAGGCCGCAGGGTGACGGGTAAGAGGACGGGATAACTGCAGGCTTTCCGTCGGGGTTCCAGGCGCCCTGCCCCGGGCTGTGCCCGCTGAGCTCTGCTCTGGGCTAGAGGCAGGGCAGACCCTGAAGCTCAACTCTCCCCCTCTCCTCTGCCAGGACCGCCTCCCCTCCAGACGCGGCCTGCTTTCGTTTCCTTTCCTGTGCCTTCCAGGAGCTGCTTTCTCCTATTTCGTCCAGAGTGTGTAGTTGTTGCCTCTGGGAGAATCTGTGGTCATACCCCCGGCACTTGGAACGCTCTCCTTGTCATAGCGCTGTGCGGAGCGGCTCACACGCTGTGAGGAGTACTTCCTTTCATTCTCAGGGTGGGATGCTAATATAAGCTTAAAACCCATTTTTAAGTGCTTCGACACTTAGAGGCCTCTGAGCAGAGGCAGGGTGCTATTAAAACAGTGCTTCACTTGGGTTTATTGATTGATTACATTTAAACATTTTATAACTTTTTTGAAATATAATTTACATACCATGCAATTCTCCCATTAAAAAGTGTGTAATTCAGTAATTTTTAATATATTTACAGGTAAGTTCAGTCATCACCATAGTCAATTTTCGAACATTTTCCTTGCCTCAAGAAGAAACTTTCTTCTCTCTTAGCCATCTGTCACCCTTCCATCTTTCTGTGTCCCCTCTGCCCCAGCTCTAAGCAACCACAAATCTACTATATGTCTCTGTAGATTTCCCCTTTCTGGACATTTCATATGACCGCGTGTGGTTTTTGTGACTGACTTCTTTCATCCCACATAATATCTTCAGAGTTCATCCATGTTATTGTATGTGTAAGTATTTCATTCCTTATGGCCAAATAATACTCTGTTGTATGGATTTACCACATTTAAAAAATCTATCAATTGATGGACATGTTAGTTGTTTTCACCTTTTGACTATTATGAATAATGTTGCTCTGAACCTTCATGTACAAGTTTTTATGTATACATGTTTTCGTTTCTCTTAGGCTTATACCTAGGGGTACAATTTTTTAAAAAATCACTTGTATGACATTAGGAAACTCAGCAATTTGTAACCATTTCTTAGTACTCTTTTGACTGTTATGTAGGTAACCTTTAGAAAGTGGGTATTTTCTGGCACTGTCTTCAAAAGCATTCTTTTCATGTTCTGAACCAGATGATTTCATATAGATACATTAAGTAATCTCTGCCCAGATAAACATTTCCTGTTTTATAACTGAGATGTTTACTTTTGTAGTGAGCAATAAAATCATTTTATATCTTTGTTTAAAAAAGTCTCACTAGATTCTGCTTGCTTTTAAGAATGTTCTGTTTGATTTGAGCTTATGATTCGTGCTCTTTCAAAGTTTTGCAGATATTTCCGCATCTCTAAGAGATACTGTACAAATAGCAGGAGCTTTGGCTCCAAAAGGCGAAGAGACGGTAGAGAGAGGGTTGTTGCCCAGGAAAAGGTGGTGAAAGCCTTATGCTACAAACACAGGTGCATTGTCTCTCTAACTTTTTCTGTTTGGGCTTCTGGCATGCATAAAGTCAAGATGGCAAGGGGATTTCTAAAGATAAGAGAGTTAGACTTTCTGAATAATTATTTCTGCAGCAGGCTATGGAAAAGAGCAATAGCAAATTGCTTTTCTTCTCAACCCTTAAACTGAAATTGGGGCTATAAAGGTTTTGTTCAGTTTAATTTAGTCTAGTTTGGACTCTGATAAAAAGATTCACTTTTTTTTAAAGGATTTGAAAATTGAAGAAAAGGTCTAATATTATACTTGGGTTTCTATTTCTTCATTTATAATCTAATACTAAAAGGGCTATATGACCTAGAAGAAAGAATCTAGAAAAAGTGGAATCCTAGAAGAACTCAGTACTAGAAGATTTGTGTTTAGCATCTTTCACTTACTACTTGTGTGACTTTTATATGCTTTACTTTCTCTGTGAGATGGAGAATATAATTATTCATTTCATAGGATTGTTATGGAACTCAAATGAAATCACTTCTGGTGAAAGTGTTTTTATATGTTACAGTATTGATTATGAGCATAAAAATTGTTTTTTGCTTATGAATATTATTGTTATTAAATAATTAGTTAATAGTTCTACTACACTCAATGGATGCCAACATCTGCTGGATCATAGAAAAAGCAAGAGAACTCCAGAAAAACATCTACTTCTGCTTCATTGATTACTAAGGCCTTTGACAGTGTGGATCACAACAAACTGGAAAATTCTTAGAGAGATGGGAATACCAGACCACCTTACCTGCCTCCTGAGAAATCTGTATGTGGGTCAAGAAGCAACAGTTAGAACCAGACATGGAACAATGGACTGGTTCCAAATTGAGAAATGAGTACATCAAGGCTGTATATTGTCACCCTGCTTATTAACTTATTTGCAGAGTACATTATGAGAAACTCTGGGCTGGATGAAGCACAAGCTGGAATCAAGATTGCCGGGAGAAATATCAATAGCCTCAGATATGCAGATGACACCACCCTTATGGCAGAAAATGAAGAGGAACTAAAGAGCCTCTTGATATGGTGAAAGAGGAGAGTCAAAAAGCTGACTTAGAACTCAACATTCAGAAAACTAAGATCATGGCATCTGGTCCCATCACTTCATGACCAGTAGATGGGTAAACAATGGAAACAGTGACAGTCTTTATTTTTTGGGCTCCAAAATCACTGCAGATGGTGACTACAGCCATGAAATTAAAAGATGCTTGCTCCTTAGAAGAAAAGCTATGAACCAACCTAGTGGCATATTAAAACGCTGAGACATTAATTTGCCAACAAAGGTCTGTTTAGTCAAAGCTATGGTTTTTCCAGTAGTCATGTATAGATGTGGGAGTTGGACCATAAAGAAGGATGAGTGCCAAAGAACTGGTGCTTTTGAACTGTGGTGTTGGAGAAGACTCTTGAGAGTCCCTGGGACTGCAAGGAGATCAAACCAGTCAATCCTGAAGGAAATCTATCTTGAATATTCATTGGAAGGACTGATGCTGAAGCTGCAACTCCAATACTTTGGCAACCTGATGCAAAGAGTCAACTCATTAGAAAAGACCCTAATGCTGGGAAAAATTGACAGCGGGGGGGGGGGGGGGGGCAACAGAGGACGAAATGGTTGGATGGCATCACTGACTCAATGGACATGAGTTTGAGCAAGCTCTGGGAGATGGTAATTGTCAGGGAAGCCTGGTGTGCCGCAGTCCATGGGGTGGCAAAGAGTCAGACACGACTGGGTGACTGAACAATGCTCAAAAATTGGCCAAAATTGTTCTTATCTCATTGTAATTCTATAAGAACTGATATCTGTGTATTACAGCCATCATTTTAGTAATCTCATATTCCATAACCCCATAACCCTATAAGCAAGCCACTGATATAGTTTAATTGCCAGTAAAGTACCTAGGAAGAAATAAAGTTTATAGGCTGTTGAATTTATGATATGATGCCAAGTTTCACTTGACTCTTCTGCATAGGCCTGAGAGCTACTTTCATTCCTCTCATAAGAGCTTAAACTGGCAGTGGGCTGTGCTGCCATCACATAACTGCAGGAGTCGGCTTGCGCCATGATAAAACATCTCATATGTTACATATGCAACATTTTAAGTAAAATTATATTGACATGTTGAGCATCACTGAACAAGCATAAAATTGTAGGTATAAACTGATACCATTCATTCCTTGAAGAGGCATTTATTGAGTGCCTGTTAAGTGCAAAGCAGGCTTCCCTGGTGACTCAACCAGTAAAAAATCCTCCTGCAATGTGGGAGACCTGGGTTTGACCCCAGGTTTGGGAAGATCCTCTGGAGAAGGGTGCCCACTCCAATATTCTGGCCTGGAGAATTCCATGGACTATATAGTCCATGGGGTTGCAAAGAATCGGATATGACTGAGCAACTTTCACTTTTGCTAAGTGCAAAGCCGTGACCTATGGATTTTGGGCACAGTCCTGAATCAAGCTACCTCCATGGGGTTCACAGTTGGAAATTCAGTGAGGTAGGGGCACATAGAAAATCATCGCACATTTGATTAATTATCACAGAGGTAGCTCCTATGTGGGAAGAGACAGCTTCTTTGAGACAGGGTATGAACCCAGCCTGAGAAGCCTTCCTTGATGGGGAAGCACTTTACCCATGACCTCAACCATGGGGATATTGGAGTAGGGGAGTGGAGTAATTGATCTGGTTGGGGCTGTTAAAAGGTCCCTTTGACACTTGTCTGGAGAAAAGGTTGAAGTGGGTAGAGTATGTGGCAGGGAGAAGAAATATAGTTATTGCAAGAGTCCTGCAAATGTGGTGCTTTAGAATATGATCTACACTGATTTTTGCAAAATTTATTCATCTCAATTATGTCACTAAAATTAAGGTCCAAAAAAATCTCCTTAAAATGCTCTTAACTTTTTTTTGCTAACAGTTGAAGACTTGGTTTCAAAGGTTTATACATTCATCCACATCTAAAATAAACTGTTTTAGCCTTACGCTTAAGAAGAATAGCCTAAGGTTACCATCCTACTTTTCTCAAAACTACAAAAAACCTATGTGGGGCCTATTAATTTTTAATTTTTGTCACTCAGTGAAGAAGAGAGAAATTATCATGGTGGGAAGTATAAGAAATATAAGTAGTCTGTTTTTCTTGAATTCAAGTGACTATTCCTCTACAAGATTGCCTTTTCCTCTTCAAAAATTCTAGATGAACTAGAGATCTTTGGATTTAAATATAGTTTTTCTCTTACCAAATTTCTGAGCAGCTGTGGTTGTTACAGGAATTTGGAGTGATGAGAATCTGAACTTCGTAATGTACAATGTTGTGTTTTGAATATCATTTTAAAAGGGCAAAACTCTAAGATCGTTAGTTTTGTTTTTTTTGCTTTTTTCCCACCAGAACCTTAAGATTTTCAATGCAGTTCTCAAACTTGAGAATATTTTTTCTTTAATTCCTCAGGTCTGAGGTTATGCATAATGTGTGATGTTTTGGAAAAGGCAGTCTAAAGTCTTGTATTCAGAGTGTAGTCAATGGACCAGCAGCATCAGCCTCGCTTGGGAGTTTGTGTGAAATGCAAAATCTGGAATCCTGGGCCCCTCTCCAGACCTGTCAAATTTATTTTCAAACAAGCGCCCCAGGTCATTTCTGTGCTTCACCCAGTCCTTAATCCACTGTAGTCTTTTCCTCTTTCTCTTTTCATACTACTGTATCTGTTCTGCCCCAGTGTCCTCCTGTTGAAAACCAGCATTTGGAACCTGCGTGTGGTTGAGCAGGACTGTGGCGAGCCTCCGCCTTCTGTGTGTGTTTGCATCCGCTCACGATGAGCATGCTCAGTTTTGACGACTCAGTTCTTCTTGAAATGCTCTTCTGCTTTGCCTGGATATTATCATTTCTGATTTTCTATTTCTGTCTGCTCTTTCTCTGTGTCCTTAAGCTCATCTTTCTCTATGTGCTAAGTTGCTTCAGTTATGTCCAAATCTTTGCAACCTGTAGCCCACCAGGCTCGTCTGTCAGTAGGATGCTCCAGGCAAGAATACTGGGTTCTTCCCAGCCTGGGGATCGAACCCTCATCTCCGATGCCTCCTGCACTGGAAGGAGGGTTCTTTAGCACTAGCACAACCTTTCTGTACCTAGCCAGTAAATTGGGGAGTGTCTACCCTAGCTCTCTTCTCACTCTGCACCCATAATTCTCTAGACAGTATCATGCTCTCCCATGACTTCTTTCATCATTCATGCATTCAACAAGTGTTTATTGAGGCCTACACTGGTGCCAAGCATTCTACTGTGTGCTTGAAATGTGGTCATGCATACTTCAAGGAGGCAAACAAGAAACAGCCAATTTCACTTGATTGTCTTGGTAATAAAAGCAGAATGTGATCAGGGAACAGAAAGAAGATGAACATTTGTGGGGAAGTCTAGTAAGACCTTCTGGAGGAAATGTTTAGATTGCTTTGGATTTAGATTTCTTTCCCCTGGTGTGTTTCATAGCATTTTACACTCAATGTATTCATAATAATTACAGTAAACTTCTACAATGTCTATGTTTCATTCTCTATTATCTATTGTGTCAGTCAGGGCAGGCTACTCTATGCTGTGTAACAAAAATAATCATGATACTTTAGTGGTTTAACAACACTGAAAGTCAGTTTCCAGCACATGCTTTACTCATTCAGGTCACTCAGGGACTAAATTGATGGACTAGCCATCATCTTGAACCCTGTGGTTGTTGTGTCAGAGAGAGAGAGAAAGAGCCCTAGAGGTTCTTTTTAAAAAGTATGTAATGTGGCATCATTAATTATAGTCATAATGCAGTACATTAAACCCCCAGAATATACTCATCTTGTAACTGGAGGTCTGTACACTTTGACTGGCATCAAAGATGTCAAGAGACAGAGAATGAGGCCAGAGAATGTAACCCCAGCATGTGTCCTAGTAGAATGGGAGAGAGTTGAAAATATTTGATAAATAACTCGAATGACAAGCATCCCACCTCAGTAAATATCTTCATTTACCCATAACTCAAATTGGAAACCTTGAAGGGACCTCTGACGCTTTTTGTTAAGTTCCTATAATTTTAGCTCTGAAAGCTCTCTCTTAAATGTTCCCCTTGCCCTCACTGCCTTTGCCTCGGCTCAGCCCATCTTTTTCCCTTGGACTGTTGCAGTGGCCTTCCAGCTGTCTGCTGGACTTAGCCCCTTTCAAGTATCACTCTGTTGTCTGAGTGGTCATTTTAACACTCTACCCCATTTAAAACCCTTCAGAAGTTCTCTGTCATGACAAGACCAACTCCAAAGTTTTAACAGGAATACCCTTCACAGTCTGGCTCCATTTCCTTTGCTCTTGCCAGTTCCCTCTGTGCTTGCCATGTTTAGTTACTTGCTCCTCAGCTTTTGTGTATTTTTCCCCTTGCTCTATCTAGAAAGTTCTCTGTTCCTTAATGCGGGGAATAGTTTCCCCATAAATGCTTGGCTCAAATCTAGAAAATCCCTAGTTATCTTTTAAGATTCACATGGAGGATCATTATCACCTAAGATATCTTTCCTAATTTTCTCTAATGGAATCTCAGCTTCTTCTCTAATTTTTGTCAACAGATTGTCATATGCATATCCTTCTCAAAGCATTTGTATCATGGTCTGTATTTTTACATACATACCTGTCTTCCTTAGCTAATCTGTAAACATCTTGATGAAAACCTCTAACTAAATTTTGTAATTTGCTCTCAGCAGAGAGTAAATACATAGCTCCTGGAACATAGAAAATGCATGCTTGTGCTCAGTCCTTAAGTCCTGTCTGACTCCTAAAGACCCCATGAACTGTAGCCCACCAGGCTTCTCTGTCTATAGGATTTCCCAGGCAAGAATCCTGGAGTGAGTTGTCATTTCCTCCTCCAGGGGATCTTCCCAATCCAGGGATCGAACCTGCATCTCCTACATTGGCAGGCGGATTCTTCACTGCTGAGCCATAAATGTATTACCACATGTCTAGAAGTGTTAAAGCTGAAGCTCTGATACTTTGGCCACTTGATGTGAAGAGCTGACTCTTTAGAAAAGACCCTGATGCTGGGAAAGATTGAAGGCAGGAGGAGAAAGGGACAACAGAGGATGAGACGGTTGGATGGCATCACCAACACAATGGAGATGAGTTTGAGAAAACTCTGGGAGATGATAGATAGGGAAGCCTGACATGCTGCAGTTCATGGGGTCACAAAGAGTTGGACATGACTGGGTGACTGAACAATAAGAGATATAAAGATAAGGAGTTTATTTCAAACTCATAGGAAGATAAATTTCTTACATGCCTATGATGGTTGAGTTTTTTAACTTGTATACCTTGTCCAAAGTGAAAAGCATGTGTGACAGTCTGAGTATGGGTATATATCTTATCCCAACTCAATTTTTGGGCCAAGTTAATGTAAGCTTCAGTTTCCTTCTCTCTGAAACTTCATCAAGAAGGGTTAATTATAGCATCTGCATCATAGGATTGTTGGAAGACTAACTCGGCAGATTCTTACAGTAAAAACACTTAGTCTAGTGCCTGTGTTACTCTTGTATTGCTGCTGTAATGTTAATGCTATAACGAAGCTTAAAATAGCACAAATGTAGTAGTTTAGAGTTATAGTGACCAGAAGTCCAAAATAGGCCTCATGGGGTTAAAATTAAGGTGTTGGTAGGCGACTCTGGGGACCAGGCTGTTTTCTGCCTTTTCCAGCTTCTAGAGTCTTCCTACATCCCTTGGTTTGTGTCCCATCTTCAAGATGACAATGGCTCACTGAGCCTTTCTCACACTGTTACATAGCGCTGACATGCGCTTTCTTACCTTCTTCTGTTTATAAGGACCCAGTGAGCACCTTGGGTTCACCCAGATAGCCTAGGGTAATTTCTCCATCTCAGACTCCATAACTTACACTTGCAACCCCCTTTGCCATATAAGGAGTGCGAAGTAACCTATGCCCAGGTTCTGGGGCTTGGGATGTGGACATCCCTGGGGGAGCATTAATTTGGCTGCCACAGTGCTCAATCTGCTAGCTGTATTGATAAGTGATCAGTAGTGCCTGGATTTTATTATTGAAATTGCAGACCATTTCTTAAACTTCGTGCTTCCCAGGTGGCTTCGTGGTAAAGAATCCACTGCCAGTGCCGGAGACGCAGGTTTGATCCCTGAGTTCTAAAGATCCCCTGGAGGAGGAAATGGCAATCCACTCCCTTATTCTTGCCTGGAGAATCCCACGGACAGAGGAGCATAGCAGACTATAGTCCATGGGGTTGCAACGATTCAGACATGACTAAGTGCCTGAACACTCATAAGCACTGTTAAATAGAACTGTGTTGCAGCTGAAACACTTTGGAAACATACAACCCTGATACCGTGTGGCCTTCTGTTAATAACTTAGCATGAAACGGCCACAGTTATTTTACTCTAAAGTAGGGTTAAGTGATTCACTTTTGAAAATTTTCTTAGCCATTTTATTATGCAGGGTTACATTTAGAGTAAAAGGAAATTGGCATTTATTTATAAGTACCTTAAATAGATGGGGAAACAGTGGAAACAGTGTCAGACTTTATTTTTTGGGGCTCCAAAATCACTACAGATGGTGATTGCAGCCATGAAATTAAAAGACGCTTACTCCTTGGAAGGAAAGTTATGACCAACCTAGACAGCATATTAAAAAGCAGAGACATTGCTTTGCCCACAAAGGTCCGTCTAGTCAAGGCTATGGTTTTTCCAGTGGTCATGTTTGGATGTGAGAGTTGGACTGTGAAGAAAGCTGAGTGCCGAAGAATTGATGCTTTTGAAGTGTGGTGTTGGAGAAGACATTTGATAGTCCCTTGGACTGCAAGGAGATCCAACCAGTCCATCCTAAAAGAGATCAGTCCTGGGTGTTCATTGGAAGGACTGATGCTGAAGCTGAAACTCCAATACTTTGGCCACCTGGTGTGAAGAGCTGACTCATTGGAAAAGACCCTGATGCTGGGAGGCATTGGGGGCAGGAGAAGAAGGGGTCAACAAGGGATGAGATGGCTGGATGGCATCACTGACTCAATGGACGTGAGTTTGAGTAAACTCCGGGAACTGGTGATGGACAGGGAGGCCTGGCGTGCTGGGATTCATGGGGTTGCAGAGTTGGACACACTGACTGACTGACCTTATAGCCCTAAGGGGGCTTCCCTAATATGTCAGTTGGTTGAGAATCCACCTGCAATGCAGGAGTCTCTGGTTCGATTCCTTGGTCGGGAAGATCTGCTGGAGAAGGGATCGGCTAGCCACTCCAGTACACTTGGGCTTCCCTTGTGGCTCAGTTGGTAAAGAATCCACCTGCAACGCAAGAGACCTGGGTTTGATCCCTAGATTGGGCAGATCCCCTGAAGGGAAGGCTTACCCACTCCAGTATCCTGGACTAGAGAATTGCATGGACTGTATAGTCCATGGGGTTGCAAAGAGTCGGACTCAACTGAGCACCTTTCACTTATAATAAGCCCTAAAAAAGACTATTTTGCTTTTATTACTATCACTGTGCAGTAATGACTAAGAGTTGCTGAGGACTTACTGTGCGCCAGGAACTGTTCCAAGTGTTTAAGTGTATATTGACTAACACAGCCCACTGTGGGGAGGCACTTTTACTTTCCTTATTTTGAGTCAGTTGAGAGTTTGCCCAGAGTTTCAGGGCTGGTGAGTACTAGCGATGGGATTTAAACTCAGGTGGTCAGGCTGTAGAACCTATACTTTTAAACAGAGCACTATAAAAATAGGACTGTGGAGAAGGATGTGGCAACACTTGAAGAATGAACACTGTACTCTGGGCTAATAACTCATAGCATTTTTATAGCTCATCGTGGTGTAGCTTAAGAGTGTTTAGTCTTATTGAATTCTATTTTTTGTGCTTTGAAAAAAATGCATAATAGAGGGCCAACTGTGAGTTGAGAGTTAGTCAGTTTCCAGAGATGCTTGGAAATATTGTCTGGTGAGTTCAGGCTTTTAAAGACAGGTCCTTTAAGTTTGTTGTTTCTGTCTGTTGTCTTTTTCTCAAAAATATAGTTTAAGGACATTAGGTGCGGCAACTATCAAATATCATGTGTTATCTTTTTTTTTTTTTTTTTTCTGCCAACTTGCTTTGATGTGGAGAGTTTAAGAGCCAAGAATCTGCCTTTTTGTTTTCCTTTAGAAAGTTGTTATTCAAGTCAGTGTTTTTTGAAAAAGTCAGTGTTTACAGGATATTTTAGAGCAAACATGCTATTAACACTTTCAATACTGTGGCTAAGTAAAATCTTAAAGAAGATTAATAAGGCCAGTCATTACAAACAAAACGGTAAGAACAACGGTTGAAGCATTTCACATGATGAGGAGCCTGACTTAAATGCATCACACAAGGACATGACTGAGGAACTGGCATGTGTTCAAAGCGTGCTAACAAAGATGGATACTGATCATAGGGTTAGTGCCATAAGTAAATTAACTTTATGTACCTTACATATTCATTATAGCCACATTAGTGGAAATGACATGTGCAAGAACATCCCTTTATGCCAAAATTAGCAAAGAAGAGAGTAAACTAGTAAATTAAAAATAAAATTGTATCTAATTAATTAGTAATTTTTTTGCATGAATGTAATACGTATTTTATAGTGATCAAGTCTATTGTATACACTTTGATTTATAATAAATTCTAAATCACTTTGAAAATCAAACTCATTTAAATGAAGTCTTTTCTTTCACCCACTGCATTTAGTGTTTACTTGTAATCACAGCCAGTCTGGGGAGTGTGTTACCTGCCCCACATGGTCATGATTCAGCTTTTCACTCCACAGTTTTATTTAGAGTCCTCTGGCAGATGAAACTGTTGACCTTAGTTAGCTAGAAAACAGCTGCTTTTCTATTTTGATTTGTAGTTAATGTTTTCCAAGTGTCAAGCACATGTAGAGAAATTTTTTCCATAGAATGATATTAAACATTTTATTTATATTTCCTTTATTTTTAATGGTCCATGAGCTGTTTAGAAAAGTGAGAGCCAATTAGAGCATTCACTGTAAATGCTTTTAGGGAGGGAAAAAACCTCCCTTGGGTGTTTGTATAATGGATCAATATCACATTCATTTATTTTAGTGGTATACTCAATCAGAGTGCTGTATTCTGGAAACACTCTGTTGTCTATTTTGACTATGTTAAAAATACATGATCTCTTTCAAAGTTTTCAGATTCTCTGCCTAAAGCCAATGCTAGAGGATTCCCAACAATCTTAGGTTGGGCTCTTTGTTTTGTTCATGAATAAATACCTTGAGAAAGTGACCAGTTGATAATCTTACTTTAATGCCTGTTTCTTATAATCATGTTTTGTAGCTTCTGGTCAAAGACAAAGATGACTTAGTTTCTTTTAGTTTTGTTGGAATTACAGTTATTGTTTGGATTTCTATAAGTCTTGGTAAATTTGGAGCCCTCTTATTTTTACTATCTACTGTGTGTAGTTCACGGAAAGCTAGCGTCAAAGGTGGAGAAATAGAAGGCTGGAGGTACACGGGCGCTCCTGTCCCCTGTGGCAGGTAAAGATGGAGAGCTGTGTCCTGGGCACAGAGGAGCATAAAATGATGTGTGACACTGAGGCACCATGAGAGCGGGGGGAAGCACTGAGACTCCCCACATCTTATTCGCGGCGAGTCCCAGGTGAGGTGGGCACCAGGAAGCCTCGGTAGAGACTCTAGTTTCTAAACCTTTAGCCCTTGAGAAGCGATAGTCTCCTCACAGGGTTATGTGGTTGATGGTAGAAGAGATTGTGGTCGTCCCAGTGATGTGGGTGGATTTGCTGGCCATCATCATCTTTCGCTTTGCTTGCCCAGGAGGGCAGCTCTAGAGTTTTCCTAATATGTATATTTTTTAAATAAATACTTCTAATAATGCCTTAAAATATCTTTTTTTGATCTTTCAGGAACACTAAAAAAGGCCAATTTTAAATCAAATGGGAGTGAACCTTTGGTCACTGATAATAAAGTCCACACGTCTGATGTTATTCTTCTGAATACAGTTCATAACGAGAGCACTGTGACATCTGCTGTCCATCCCACCCAACACATTCCAGCCTGGACCAGGGATGCTTCTCTCCCAGCAGACCATAATCACAGCAACACAGGTAAATCTGAAGGTGTTGATGCCTGGGCCCTTTAATGTCTGCGGAATCCACAGGTAGATTTTTTAAGCTTGGCGACTGATGCTCTTAATTCACAGTGCCTTACTGGTCACACAGGAAAAGCTCTGCACCCTTGTCTGGGAAGCATAGCTGAGTGTCCTGTTTCTAAACATGAAATACCATCAGTTCAGCCATCCAGACAGGGGACAGAAGTAAGAAATAAAAATGTACCAGTGCCATTCAATGTTTTTGAAGCATAAAAATTTATGCTGCTTACATTAGTATAATGGTATTGATTTTGTGGTGGTTCACCTCTGAATGTTTGTGCCTCTGCTTTAAAGTTTTAGGTTACTTATTTTAAGATGGTTAAATTAATAAGTAAATTAAGTTACTTATTTTGTTATTGGTACCTTGTGGCAAGGTAGCCCAGTTGTATGGTTCAAGGTATTTTCACTGTCAGCATCTTTGACTTAGACATCTTTGCTACAAACATTTCTGCCTCCAAATTAACTGGTTGTAAGTTAATTTTGTCATAAAAGATAAAACAATGAAAAATAAAGAACATTTTAAAGGATTTAATGAAACAAGAAATTAACAAAATTTTAAAAAATATATGGCTAAATACAAAATTTTTGAATACGTTTGAAATATGTGTAGATTCATGGTGACACAGCACAAATAACTGATTTTGTGAGTTGTACCTGGTCTTCAAAGTCTTCTGTTTATAGTATTTTTACACACTAATTTTTTTTGGCGTGATCATTTCTCCTCACTTGGCACTGGGCTTTTCCTTTTTTGCTAGAATTTGTCCCTTCATTAACAGAGGTATCAGTCTCCAAATCCTAGGACGCATATTTGTAACTGAGTTCTGTATTGCATTGTGAAAGTCTTCTACACTGTTGTGTGTTCTTGGCATATTGCCACATGTTTGTTGATAGATTTTCTGAAGTTCTATGGAGAATGTGCGTTCAACTCTGCACCACTGAGGTCCTCAGCCTCCTTCTCCTCCAGTGTAGTATGTTTCAAAATAAGAAACCATCTTGAAGCAAATCATTGTCATCTCTCAGCTCAATAAAGCTATCAATATCATCTCTAGCTGAAAGAGATGCTAACATATTTCACCTCATTGAAAGCAAATTGTCAGGCCCCAAATTGTCAACCATTAGTTTATCTTTCATTGCAAAATTGCCACACAGACGGTTAGTTACATGGTGAAAATGTCTGTGACGGAGATGCTCACAGTGAGAATACCAGGCACACAGTTTTGTAATTGAATGCCGAGGAATTTGAGGGTTATCCCCTCATTTGTTTTCCAGGTGTCTATATATTCTTTCTTGTTTTCCTGTTTTCTCGGCTGTGAGATTTGTTTTACTTATTGACTGATGAATAATCACACCTTGAGGAAAATGGCATGTGCAAAACTTATTTGAGGGCAAATGGAGGTATTTTTCAACCATTCCAGAAAAAGAGCTGGGAGAGAGAGGAAAACAAAGTGTAGAGTTGGGTCTTAGATGGTGGCAGATGATATGCTCTGGAATGTAACTCTGTCCCTCTCTAGTTCTTTCAGGAAAGTTACTATCCTTCTAGAATGCTAGTGGGGGTGGATTAGTGTGGAAATGACCCAGTCAGTACTCATACATCATAATCAGAGCTCAGTCACTGGTAAAAGGTTTCTCTGCAGTGCTCTTGATTCTTACTTTCTGCCTCCTAAAACAATGTTGTGTGATTGAAAGTTCCACAAAACCCATTCATCCCTTATCACTTTCCTGTTTGTTCCTCCCTCTTTCATCAAAACCTCCAGGGGAGAATCACATCTTAGGTCTAGGAAAGAGTATTTATTTTCATTCTGAGCCAGGAAGGGAAGGATTAAGCTGACTCTTAAGCTATCACAGTATAAATCTGCAGGCATCTGAAGAAAAGCAGGATTATTCTGTTTCTCTAACACCAAAGAGTCAGAATGTTTGGATTCTACAGAGCACCAATAGATGTTAACTGTTTCCTATGCTTAGTGTTCACCAGTGATTCCTACAGATTCATACTTATTACCTGACAGTAATACTGCAAACCCAAATTATGCCAGGTAAATTGTATTTTCCTCCTGAGTTTAATTTTGAAGTTTTTAATATTTTGGTCGTGTCTTAAACACTTCATTATTCTTCAGGACTGTGTTTTTCAACAGAAGGACAGAAATAATTTAAGCAAAAATTCAGTCCAGTTAATGTGGTTGCAATTATAGTAATTGGTATTTTGAAAGTTCCATCATTGTTAAGATTCAAATAGAGGTGACAAACACATACCCCAAAGAGTAGAGAAATATATGGTCTTGTCCTTGTTGCTCAGTTGGGAAGTTTGATGGGAGTCTGTTTGTTTCATTTTGTTTTCCTGTGGCTGGAACATTGCTTGAGAATATGAACATAATTTGACATGTAAAGGAAATTCAGGTGGGATTAAAATGCTTAATTGGATAAAGGTGAAAACCTTTGACTATGTGTCATTCTGTGTTCTTAATGTATTTGACTGTTAGCCTTGAGCTTTACTGTCTGATCATATAGACTCTTAATAAACTGTCTATATTAACTAAAGTTATTTACTGTAAGGGATTTGATAGTTTATCATACATTTCAATAATATTGCTAGCCTGTGAGTATCGAACTTTGGATAGTTTACAGGGCATGTTTGAATATTTTCTCTGTGGTTCTTTTTAAAAAAAAAATTTTATAGAAGTATAGTTGATTTACAATGTGTTAATTTCTGCTGTACAGAAAGTAATTCAGTTATACATATATATACATACTTTTCCATATTCTTTTCTATTATGGTTTATCACACGGATATTGAACGTAATTCCCCGTGCTATACAATAGGACCTTGTTTATCTCTCTGTAGCCCTTATAATCAATAAGGTATACAGGACAGATATAGACACCATTTTTCAAGGTATGAAATTGAGGCTTCGGGAAATCAAGTTGACGTATCCAGTGTCACTTGTTTATTAGTCAGTAACCATGGAATTGGGATTCAGATCCTGGGGCTCCTGGACCAGTGTTCTTTCGAGTATATCATGCTTCCTTATTTAATTTTACTGCTTTCTTTGCAACAGCAGGAGCATTTCTGAGCAAATTTTAAGCTCTAGATGAGTAGAGAAAGTAATTTGTTTTGCTTACTGCTTTATTGCCAGTGCTCAATAAAATATTTTTGAATGAATAAATAGATGAACTACAGTTACTTCAAAAATATAATACCTGATAACTTTTATTGGTAATGCGTAATCACACTTCTGTATTTGGTATCTGTTTAGTCAATTTTACTTAAAGCATCATTTAATGCTGTATATCTCTATTAACACATAGCAGAGAATTTGCTTTTATTCCTTTAAAAAACTATCCTCTAATTAAAAGTGCTTTTAAACTTCTGGCATATGTAAAAGCTATTTGAGTCCACATCAGTCCAAAAATACAGTGGTGAGACATTCTGTCCTATCCAATATCCTAGGTAGAAAAACAAGGGGAGAACTCCTGGCAAAAAGTACCAGGAAATAGCCTTTCCTAAAGACATTTTCTTTTGAGGGTCCTTAATATTATACCATTGCATAGAATACTGCAGTTTGTAAAATTTAACCAGAACATTTCCTATGTTATACTATGTGGCAGAGTTGGGCTTTGTAAATGTGAAATAGGTTTGTGTGACATCTGTTATGTTTGGAGTTTCATTAGTTGCATTTTGAAAATCAGTTGTACTATAGAAAGGTACAAGGCCCACAGTTGTCTTTCATGCTATATTTCAGCAAGGGATTTTTCTAGATTGCATTCTGTGTGTGGATTTTTATTTTCATCTTTCCTTCTTATATATATTATAAATATTTAAGCAGGATATATTCAGTTTTAGGGAAAGGGAAAACTCTTTTACCAACCAAGAGCATTTGGGTTGAAAGTAACATGGCACAAAATAAAATAGCCCACAAGCTCCGCCCAGGAATCAGTGACAAGCGTGGGCTCCTGTGCTGAAAGCGCGTTTCGTTCTCAGGGCGCTTTTGTGTGCGCTGTCACTTCAGTCGTGTCTGACTCTTTGCAATCCCATGGACTGCAGCCCGCTAGGCTCCTCTGTCCCTGGGATGCTCCAGGCAAAGATACTGGAGTGGTTGCTGTTTCCTCCTCCAGGGGATCTTCCCAGCCCAGAGATCGAACCTGTGTCTCTTATGTCTCCTGCATTGGCAGGCGGGTTCTTTACCCTAGCACCACCATGGAAGCCCACTCTTACCTGCTCCTAAATCTTCTATATCAGGTGAAAAATCAGCACTTCTCATTCACTTAGAAAAAAAGCTTGTTTGAGACATAATCCACAAACCATAAAATTTGGCCTCTAATATATGTAATTCAGTTTTGTTTTTTGTTTTTTTTTTTGCTGTGTCAGTTGGCTTATGGGATCTTGCTTCTTCAATGAAGGATTGAATCCAAGCCATGGCAGTGAAAGTACTGAGTCCTAACCACTGGACTGCCAGGGAATTCCTAGTAATTGCATATTTTTAAAATGTACTCACAGAATTGTGCAACTATCACCACCACCTAATTTTAGAATATTTTCATCACTGCAAAAAGAGATGCTGTATCCATTATTGCCCATTTCTCCTCTACCTCAGCCTGTATCCAAAATTAATCTACTTTTTGTCTCTGTAGATGTGCCTGTTTTGAATATTTCATATAAAGGGCATCATGAAATAAATACGTGGCTTTTGTGACTGATTTCTTGTATTTTTCTTGGATATGGGCATATAGCCCTGGCCTTCTAGTTTCCCAGGGAATATGTCAGAGCTTTTCAAAGGCCGTTTCAAACATCTCATTCCCTACATTTTCCTTGTAAGTGTTTTTATCAATCTCTTATTTCCAACAGGTATCCTTGCCTAAAGTACCTGTGATGTTAAACAATTACTATAGATTGTTTTCAACAAGTACCCTGGGGACAGAAATTTTTGTTAAGAGAAAGCTCTGAGTTAAATCAAGTAAAGTGCTGAGGACTAATCCTTTTCAGGGAGCTTCTAGACAAGTTGAATGCTGACAGTTCCCTGGAGACAGCTTTTTGATGAGCTTCAAACTCATTCTTCCCTTTCCATTGCCTTCTAGGTTTCTGGTTTTCACAGTTACCAAGGCTGTGAAGCCATTGGTTTTCAAGGCTTCTGTGGAATGGAGGAGAAGGTGATGTGAATAAGGCAAAGTGAAATGCTGCGAAGTTCTTAGTTCTCACTGTGATTCCACCATTTTTCTGGGAACAAATGTTCCTCTAATTAATGCAGACCTTTAGTTACATTCCAAAGTTATTAAAAATATGATTTTTGACATTTCTTCCCAGTGTTTTTATTGCTTTTATAGAGAAACAGATTTTTGGAGGATCTTACTGTGCCGTTCTGGAAGTGTTTCCTAACCCTGCTTTTATCTTCTTTATCTAGTCTATTGCTTCTTTTGCATTTCCTCCAACACTGACAGTTGATTTTCCTTCTTTTTGTGATGAATAAGTATGATCACATTATACATAATTTTCAAATGGAAGACTTTCTTCTCCCCCTTTTTTGAGTAAATCACTTCGTTTTTCTTCCTTTGGCATCATATTACCCTATTTCCGTCCACAGGTCGCCCATGTTGCCCTAGTGTGTATGATTTGTAGTTTTCCCTTGCTCATACAGTCGTATACACATATGCCCAAATGTGTATGCAGAGTAACATATACTGGAGTGTCCCTGTCTTGAGAAATGGAATATTTCCTGCCGTATCGGTAAACACAGGATGTCACTGTCCTCAGTGATTGCAGCGCCGCCCGCGGGGAGCGGGGAGCCTGAAGGAGCTCAGGATGGAGCGAGTGCCTGCCGCCCAGCGACTCCGAGAGGTGGCCGCTCCGCACAGCGAGCCCGAGGTCCCAGAGAACGTGGGGCGCGGGCACGGCCAGGGGGGCGAGGTGCACGGGAGGGCGATTCCAGTGACCCCGAGGTCCCAGAGAACGTGGGGCGCCGGGCACAGCCAGGGGGGGCGAGGTGCACGGGAGGCTGATTCCAGTGAGCCCGAGGTCCCAGGGAACGTGGGGCGCGGGCACGGCCAGGGGGGCGAGGTGCGCGGGAGGGCGATTCCAGTGACCCCGAGGTCCCAGAGAACGTGGGGCGCCGGGCACAGCCAGGGGGGCGAGGTGCACGGGAGGCTGATTCCAGTGACCCCGAGGTCCCAGAGAACGTGGGGCGCCGGGCACAGCCAGGGGGGCGAGGTGCACGGGAGGCTGATTCCAGTGAGCCCCGAGGTCCCAGGGAACGTGGGGCGCGGACACGGCCAGGGGGGCGAGGTGCACGGGAGGGCGATTCCAGTGACCCCGAGGTCCCAGGGGACGTGGGGCGCGGACACGGCCAGGGGGGCGAGGTGCATGGGAGGCTGATTCCAGTGACCCCGAGGTCCCAGGGGACGTGGGGCGCGGGCACGGCCAGGGGGGCGAGGTGCACGGGAGGGCGATTCCAGTGACCCCGAGGTCCCAGAGAACGTGGGGCGCGGACACGGCCAGGGGGGCGAGGTGCACGGGAGGGCGATTCCAGTGAGCCCGAGGTCCCAGGGAACGTGGGGCGCGGGCACGGCCAGGGGGGCGAGGTGCACGGGAGGGCGATTCCAGTGAGCCCGAGGTCCCAGGGAACGTGGGGCGCGGGCACGGCCAGGGGGGCGAGGTGCACGGGAGGGCGATTCCAGTGAGCCCGAGGTCCCAGGGAACGTGGGGCGCCGGGCACAGCCAGGGGGGGCGAGGTGCACGGGAGGCTGATTCCAGTGACCCCGAGGTCCCAGAGAACGTGGGGCGCGGGGCACAGCCAGGGGGGGCGAGGTGCACGGGAGGGCGATTCCAGTGAGCCCGAGGTCCCAGAGAACGTGGGGCGCGGACACGGCCGGGGGGCGAGGTGCACGGGAGGGCGATTCCAGTGAGCCCGAGGTCCCAGGGAACGTGGGGCGCGGGCACAGCCAGGGGGGCGAGGTGCACGGGAGGGCGATTCCAGTGAGCCCGAGGTCCCAGGGAACGTGGGGCGCGGGGCACAGCCAGGGGGGCGAGGTGCACGGGAGGCTGATTCCAGTGAGCCCGAGGTCCCAGGGAACGTGGGGCGCGGGCACAGCCAGGGGGGCGAGGTGCACGGGAGGGCGATTCCAGTGAGCCCGAGGTCCCAGAGAACGTGGGGCGCGGGCAGGGCCAGGGGGGCGAGGTGCACGGGAGGGCGATTCCAGTGAGCCCGAGGTCCCAGGGAACGTGGGGCGCGGGCAGGGCCGGGGGGGCGAGGTGCACGGGAGGGCGATTCCAGTGAGCCCGAGGTCCCAGGGAACGTGGGGCGCGGGCACAGCCAGGGGGGCGAGGTGCACGGGAGGGCGATTCCAGTGAGCCCGAGGTCCCAGAGAACGTGGGGCGCGGGCACGGCCGGGGGGGCGAGGTGCACGGGAGGGCGATTCCAGTGAGCCCGCGCTCGCACTTTCTCATACATAGAGAAGCACTAACTTCCTTAGCTAGACGTCTGGTTTTCTTTAGTCAGCAATAGTCTTTTGACATTCAGATTACCTGCTCTTTGTTGGAAAACTCCTACACAATGCTGAGTCGGACATGATTGAGCACCTAGCACTTTCATGCTTCTTCACCTCCTCACCTCATCAGAGCATTTCTATTAGAGTTACTTGAGATGCTACCTCCTGGGCTTGAAGTCCTAAAAATTCCTGCCAAGTAAAACATAGCTTTCAACTTCTAGGTTGTGAATATTTTTTAAGTCAAACTCATTTTTGTTTTTCAGAAAATGAGATCGCATTTATTACATACAATTTTCTATATAATGTTTTTCTCACTTCCCTAGTGGTCCAGGGGTTAAGAATCTCTCGGCCAATGCACAGGACACAGTTTGATCCCTGGTCTGGAAAGACCCCACATGCCACCGTGGCGCCAAGCCGGTGCTCGGCAGCTTCTGAGCCCGGGCGAGAGCCCGTCCTTCAGGCCGCCACGATGGGAAGCCTGTGCGCCACGGCTAGGGCGTAGCCCAGGGCAGCCACAAAGACCCAGCACCGCCAAATAAAACACGTTTTCAAAACAGAATACTTGATGTAAATATCTCTAAGACAGTGATTTAGCTCTAATTCATTATTACAATGAATGAATGACATTCTGTACTGGCATTACACCATAATTTATTTCAACCATTCTCCTAACAATGACATTCACCTTATATACATATTTTTCCCCTCAATGAACTATATAGTCTCTCTTCTAAAGATAAAATGACTTGGATCATGGGAGTGAAACAACAATGATTTATTAGTACTGATAATTCTGTACCAAAGCACCCTAAACACACACTCTGAATTTGCTGAGTGTAGATAGTTTATACACCAATCAAAAACCTTAAGCTTATTCTTTCTTCCTAGTTTTCTATTTTTAACACAGTATTAGCTTGAAAGCAAGTTCTGCAAGAATATGAAGCTAAGAGAATCAGAGCAAGATCTGAAATTATACTTTGATGACTCTGCATCAGGAACCTATCCAAGTGGGTTATGTGGGGAGAGGGGGTCCAATTAGATCTGAAATCACATGAAGTCCCTTCTCCTTTTCCTCTGACGTTTTCTAATCCTGCCAGAGTAGAATCCTGGATATCTTTTTTATATTCTTTGGAGGTCACTTCTGCTGTCCTTAGAGTCATCTCTGTAGATTACTCACTGTAGGTTATTGTGCAGTTTGGAGGGGGAATCTGTGCTTATATGTAAATGTGGATGGGTCAATGGCTTATCATTCTTCTGTTGTTTTTTGGACAGTATTTCTCTATCTGGGGCCTGAGTAACCTCACTTGTTTTCTGGGGGATCCAAGAATTCTCTATAAATATTTCTTAAATGTACCCTTTTATTTCAATGATAAAAAGTAGTTAATGTACACCTATTCTTGATAACCTGGATAACTGTCTTATAACAAGTACTGATATGAAATTTTGGTGCCTGTTGAGCTTCTTTTTTTTAAATTATTTATTTATTTTACTTTACAACATTGTATTGGTTTTTCCATACATTGACTTGAATCCACCATGGGTGTACATGTGTTCCCCATCCTGAACCCCACCTCAGGTTCATCCCAGTGCACCAGCCCCGAGCACCCTGTATCACGCATCAAACCTGGACTGGCGATTCGTTTCACATGTGATAATTTACATGTTTCAGTGCCATTCTCCCATATCATCCTGCCCTTACCCTCTCCCACAGAGTCCAAAAGACTGTTCTATACATCTGTCTCTCTCTTGTTGTCTCGCATACAGGGCTATTGTTACCATCTTTCTAAATTCCATATATATGCGTTAGTATACTGCATTGGTGTTTTTCTTTCTGGCTTACTTCACTCTGTATGATAGACTCCAGTTTCATCCATCTCATTAGAACTGATTCAGATGAATTCTTTTTAATGGCTAAGTAATATTCCATGGTGTATATGTACCACCGCTTCCTTATCCATTCGTCTGCTGTTGGGCATCTAGGTTGCTTCCATGTCCTGGCTATTATAAACAGTGCTGCAATGAACATTGGGGTGCATGTGTCTCTTTCAGATCTGGTTTCCTCGGTGTGTATGCCCAGGAGTGGGATTGCTGGGTCATATGGCAGTTCTATTTCCAGTTTTTTAAGGAATCTCCACACTGTTTTCCATAGTGGCTGTACTAGTTTGCATTCCCAACAACAGTGTAAGAGGGTTCCCTTTTCTCCACACCCTCTCCAGCATTTATTGCTTGTAGACTTTTGGATAGCAGCCATCCTGACTGGCATGTAATGGTAGCTCATTGTGGTTTTGATTTGCATTTCTCTGATAATGAGTGATGTTGAGCATCTTTTCATGTGTTTGTTAGCCATCTGTATGTCTTCTTTGGAGAAATGTCTGTTTAGTTCTTTGGCCCACTTTTTGATTTGGTCTTTTATTTTTCTGGAATTGAGCTGCAGGAGTTGTTTGTATATTTTTGAGGTTAATTCTTTGTCCGCTGCTTCATTTGCTGTTATTTTCTCCCAATCTGAAGGCTGTCTTTTCACTTTGCTTATAGTTTCCTTTGTTGTGCAGAAGCTTTTAATTTTAATTAGGCCCCATTTATTTATTTTTGCTTTTATTTTCAAGATTCTGGGAGGTGGGTCATAGAGAATCCTGCTGTGGTTTATATCAGAGAGTGTTTTGCCTATGTTTTCCTCTAGGAGTTTTATAGTTTCTGGTCTTATATTTAGATCTTTAATCCATTTTGAGTTTATTTTTGTGTATGGTGTTAGAAAGTGTTCCAGTTTCATTCTTTTACAAGTGGTTGACCAGTTTTCCCAGCACCACTTGTTAAAGAGATGGTCTTTTCTCCATTGTATAGTCTTGCCTCCTTTGTCAAAGATAAGGTGTCCATAGGTGCGTGCATTTATCTCTGGGCTTTCTATTTTGTTCCATTGATCTATATTTCTGTCTTTGTGCCAGTGGTGACTGTCTTGGTGACTGTGGCTTTGTAGTAGAGACTGAAGTCAGGCAGGTTGATTCCTCCAATTCCATTCTTCTTTCTCAAGATTGCTTTGGCTATTCAAGGTTTTGTTTATTTGAGCTTCTATTTATGATAAAGTTGCTGCTAAGCTTTATTTCTTAGACATTTGTCCAGCTATTAAGAAAGAAACAGAGGCGGGTTTAAGAGTCTTCTCAATTGCAGAGCTAAAGTGTATACTGGCATGTTGTACAAAGGATGACTTTGTGGCAGTTAAAACAGAGGAAAACTGATTTACTCAGTGGGGATACATGGTAGAATAAGCTTCCTAAATACCGGAGAACTCCTGCTTTAGGAGTTAGCACCATATTCATAGTGTTTTAGCAGAGCACTGTTAACATTAATTCATTAATATAATTAACTTACATCTTACTAGTTTTGTAGTTTCATTTCTATTTAATTTATATATATTGACTTTATTGCATGTTAGATCTATAGGTATAAAGGGGTTTATATTTAATTTTTATGTATACCTGCATAACTTTCTCTCTGTGAAAAAGCCTGTACAGTTCTTAAACTTGTGAGATACTGTTCTAGGGAACCTGAATTTTGCTGTTCATGACATATTCTCTGGAAAAGCAGTGATACTCTACAACAAAGCTTCTTAATATTTTTGTGCCAGGGGCTCCTTTGATGATCTGGTCGAGCTTATAATTGCTTTCTCAGATAACTCTTTGATGCTTAAAGCACACCACACAGAATCATAAAGAAAAGCAATTTTATGAAAATCTAGTTATCAAAATATAAATTTATGTTATAGTAATACATGTGTTTATTTTTTAACACATTAAATAATGATATCTAGCCTAGGTCAATAACTATAACTTTATAATATGGATGAACATACATAATATTTTGAAATGTCTATAATAAGTCTATGTTGATATGAAAACAGCTATGATGTCTAATATGTTTTTCTGATTGTTGTCTACATTGATAATTTAAGTAAGCTAAATTTCATTTGAAGCTTATTGGAAATAGAGATAATATTTTTCTCCTGTCCAATTTCTTCATAGACAGCAATTTTCTTCTAACTGAAACATAGTTGTTTTTTAATATTGTTTTAGGTGTACAGCAAAGTGACTCGGTTACATATATATGTATGTGAATACGTACATATCCTTTTTGACCCTTTTCTATCATGAGTCATTGTGTTTTAGAATATAGGTGCCTGTGTTATACAGTAGCCCTTGTCTGTGTGATGTGTGAGAGTGTGCACCTGCTAACCCCACACTTCCAGTTTTTCCCCCTACCCCTTCCCCTTTGGTAACCGTATGCGTCTTTTCTATGTCTGTGGGCCTGTTCCTGTTTTGTAAATAAGTTCACTTGTAATAATTATTAGATTGTACATATAAGTGATATATAATATTATCTTTGTCTGACTTGCATTACTTAGTATGATATTCTCTAGGTCCATTCATGTTGCTTCATATAATATTCAGCTCAGTCTCTCAGTCGTGTCTGACTCTGAGGCCCATGAGCCGCAGCACGCCAGGCCTCCCTGTCCATCACCAGTTCCCGGAGTTTACTCAAACCATGTGCATCGTGTCAGTAATGCCATTCAACCATCTCATCCTCTGTCATCCCCTTCTCCTCCTGCCCCCAATCGCTCCCAGCATCAGGGTCTTTTCCAATGAGTCAACTCTTCATATCAGGTGTCCAAAGTATTGGAGTTTCAGCTTCAGCATCAGTCCTGCCAGTGAACACCCAGGACTGATCTTCTTTAGGATGGACTGGTTGAATCTCCTTGCAGTCCAAGGGACTCTCAAGAGTCTTCTCCAACACCACAGTTCAAAAGCATCAATCCTTCAGCACTCAGCTTTCTTCACAGTCCAACTCTCACATCCATACATGACCACTGGAAAAACCATAGCCTTGACTAGACAGACCTTTGTTGGCAAAGTAATGTCTCCGCTTTTTAATATGCTGTCTAGGTTGGTCATAACTTTCCTTCCAAGGACAAAGCGTCTTTTAATTTCATGACTGCAATCACCATCTGCAGTGATTTTGGAGCCCAAAAAACTAAAGTCTGACACTGTTTCCACTGTTTCCCCATCTATTTGCCATGTAGTGATGGGACCAGATGCCATGATCTTAGTTTTCTGAATGTTAAGCTTTAAGCCAACTTTTTCACTCTCCTCTTTCACTTTCATCAAGAGGCTCTTTAGTTCCTCTTCACTTTCTGCCATAAGGGTGGTGTCATCTGCATATCTGAGGTTATTGATATTTCTCCCGGCAATCTTGATTCCAGCTTGTGCTTCATCCAGCCCAGTGTTTCTCATGGTGTACTCTGCATATAAGTTAAATAAGCAGGGTGACAATATACAGCCTTGACGTACTCCTTTTCCTGTTTGGAACCAGTCTGTTGTTCCATGTCCAGTTCTAACTGTTGCTTCCTGACCTGCATACAGGTTTCTGAAGAGGCAGGTCAGGTGGTCTGGTATTCCCATCTCTTTCAGAATTTTCCACAGTTTATTGTGATCCACACAGTCAAAGGCTTGTCATGTCAATAAAGCAGAAATAGATGTTTTTCTGGAACTCCCTTGCTTTTTCAATGATCTAGCGGATGTTGGCAATTTTATCTCTGGTTCCTCTGCCTTTTCTAAATCCAGTTTGAACATCTGGAAGTTCATGGTTCACGTATTGCTGAAGCCTGGCTTGAGAATTTTGAGCATTACTTTACTAACGTGTGAGATGAGAGCAAGTGTGCAGTAGTTTGAGCATTCTTTGGCATTGCCTTTCTTTGGGATTGGAATGAAAACTGACCTTTTCCAGCCCTGTGGCCATTGCTGAGTTTTCCAAATTTGCTGGCATATTGAGTGCAGCACTTTCACAGCATCATCTTTCAAGATTTGAAGTCGCCCAACTGGAATTCCATCACCTCCACTAGCTTTGTTTGTAGTGATGCTTCCTAAGGCACGCTTGACTTCACATTCCAGGATGTCTGGCTCTAGGTGAGTGATCACACCATCATGGTTATCTGGGTCATGAGGATCTTTTTTGTACAGTTCTTCTGTGTATTCTTGCCACCTCTTCTTAATATCTTCTGCTTCTGTTAGGTCCATACCATTTCTGTCCTTTATCAAACCCATCTTTGCATGAATTGTTCCCTTGGTATCTCTAATTTTCTTGAAGAGATCTCTAGTCTTTCCCATTCTGTTGTTTTCCTCTATTTCTTTGCATCGATCCCTAAGGAAGGCTTTCTTATCTCTCCTTGCTATTCTTTGGAACTCTGCATTCAAATGGGAATATCTTTCCTTTTCTCCTTTGCTTTTCGCTTCTCTTCTTTTTACAGCTATTTGTAAGGCCTCCTCAGGCAGCCATTTTGCTCTTTTGCATTTCTTTTCCATGGGGATGGTCTTGATCCCTGTCTCCTGTACAGTGTCACAAACCTCTGTCCATAGTTCATCAGGCACTCTGTCTATCAAATCTAGTCCCTTAAATCTATTTCTCACTTCCACTGTGTAATCATAAGGGATTTGATATAGGTCATACCTGAATGGTCAAGTGGTTTTCCCTACTTTCTTCAATTTAAATCTGAATTTGGCAATAAGGAGTTCATGATATGAGCCAGCAGCTCCCGGTCTTGTTTTTGCTGACTGTATAGAGCTTTTCCATCTTTGGCTGCAAAGAATATAATCAATCTGATTTCAGTATTGACCATCTGGTGTTGTCCATGTGTAGAGCCTTCTCTTGTGTTGTTGGAAGTGGGTGTTTGCTATGACCAGTGCATTCTCTTGGCAAAACTCTATTAGTCTTTGCCCTGCTTCATTCAGTACTCCAAGTCCAAATTTGCCTGTTACCCCAGGTGTTTCTTGACTTCCTACTTTTGCATCCCATTACCCTATAATGAAAAGGACATCTTTTTTGGGTGTTAGTTCTAAAAGGCTTGTAGGTCTTCACAGAACGGTTCAACTTCAGCTTATTTAGTGTCACTGGTTGGGGCATTGGCTTGGATTACTGTGGTATTGAATGGTTTGCCTTGGAAACGAGATTGCATTCAAGTACTGCATTTCAGACTCTTTTGTTGACCATGATGGCTACTCCATTTCTTCTAAGGGATTACTGCCCACAGTAGTAGATATAATGGTCATCTGAGTTAAATTCACCCATTCCAGTCCTTGTTAGTTTGCTGATTCCTAGAATGTCGACATTCACTCTTGCCATCTCCTGTTTGACCACTTCCAATTTGCCTTGATTCATGGACCTAACATTCCAGGTTCCTATGCAGTATTGCTCTTTACAGCATTGGACCTTGCTTCTATCAATAGTCACATCCACAACTGGGTGTTGTTTTTGCTTTGGGTCCATCCCTTCATTCCTTCTGGAGTTATTTCTCCATTCATCTTCAGTAGCATATTGGGCACCTACCGACCTGGGGAGCTCATCTTTCAGTGTCCTGTCTTTTTGCCGTTTCATACTGTTCATGGGGTTCTCAAGGCAAGAACACTGAAGTGGTTTGCCATTCCCTTCTCCAGTGGACCACATTCTGTCAGACCTCTCCACCATGACCCGTCCGTCTTGGGTGGCCCCACACGGCATGGCTCAGTGTCACTGAGTTAGACAAGGCTGTGATCCTGTGATCAGATTGGCTAGTTTTCTGTGATTATGGCTTCAGTATGTCTGCCCTCTGATGCCCTCTTGCAACACCTACCGTCTTACTTGGGTTTCTCTTACCCTGGACGTGGGGCATCTCTTCATGGCTGCTCCAGCAAAGTGCAGCCGCTGCTCCTTACGTTGGAGGAGGGGTGTCTCCTCACGGCCGCCCCTCCTGACCTTGGACGTGGAGTAGCTCCTCTCGGCCCTCCTGAGCCTGCGCAGCTGCTGCTCCTTGGAAGTGGGGATAATATTATATATCAAATAACATTGCGTCATTCTTTTTTATGTCTGAATAATATTCCACTGTATGTATGTGTGTGTGTGTGTGTGTATATATATATATAGCATCTTCTTTATCCATTCCTCCGTTGATGTACACTGAGATTGCTTCCATGTCTTGGCTATTGTAAATACTGCTGCTATGAACATTGGGGTGCACTTATCTTTTTGTATTAGAGCTTTCATCTTTTCCAGATATATGCTTTGGAGGGGGATTGACAGCAAAAATTTTATGTATGAACCCATTGGGGTCTTTGAATTATAATTAAGAACATATGCTTTAGAGGAAATTTGTGGATTTTTTTTTTTTTTTTTTTTTTTTAGTACTTGAGAAAGTCTGAGATCTGCCTAAGCTACTTCACTAGGAATTTGCTACTTTCAAAATTTTCTGTAGTCATGACCCTGGACCCCATCGCTTATGTGCTCTACTGGTCACCAATGTTAAACTCCAAGCTTCAAGTATAGTTGATTGCCCTCTCCATATACTGAATTATATTCTTTAGGCTTAAAGAACAGTAATGAGATTCAGGCATGGGTTCTGGCTAATATCAACATCTAAACAAGAACAACTGAAGCATTTAAATAACTTTTGCCTGCTTATCTGGTTGGCATGGTAGTGTTCTAATAAAGATCTCCTTAATTCTTGGGAGAGGGAGAAAGAAAATTTGAATGTAGGGATGGACTCCTTTTTTCCCCCTCCTGCTCCTCTTTCCTTCTTCCTCATTCCATCTGTAGAGGACTGTGTCCCTGGGATGTATTGGGTTCCTCCCAGAGAGAGCAAACTCAGTCTTTGCAGAACTATGGTTTTGAAAGGGATGATGGAACAGTGCCTGGTTCATTCTCCTTCGGCTCCAGTCCTTGGTTCACTCTCCTTTGGCCACAGTCCCATTCCTCCCGTTGCAAAGATTTCTGGGCAAGACGTCCAGACCCCTTCTCCAAAATGAATCCTGCAGTCACAGTGACATCCACCCCCAAAGGTAATGTGCCTATAATACATTATTACAGCAAGCAAGAGTTGGAGTTAAATTGCCGTGTCAAAAAGGCTTCTGGTTCCTCTTCAGGAACAACGGCCCCATACATTTGATCCATGTAGAGGAAAAAAAAAGTAGCATACTGATAACAGCATTACAAAAACAGTCCTGATCAAATCCAAGGACAAAAATGATCTTTTAAAAGCCAAATTCGCATGTAAAAGTTTTATTTCAAAGTGTGTAGTTTAATGTACTCCATGGTTCTGAAAGCAAATCGGCACTGTATATATTCTTCTGCTTGAATCGCTCAGTTTGCTATCTCAGGTTTCTAGTCTTTGTACAGCTGTGTGTTCAGAGCAAGAAACCCATCAGCAGGCATCTGTTTGCTGTTACTGTGTCTTCGGAGAATATGCCTTTTCACTTACTTGTAGTTGAAATGAATATGGTAATGGCTTTTCCAAGCCAAAAGCTTTGCATCAATTTACATGTGATGCAAACCATTCCTTGTCTGTTAGTGTTAACATATTTTTTTCTTTTTTGCTGCTGTGCATCATTAATACTTGCAGGAGGTGTTTAACTGATAAAACTTACAGTACTTGTTTGTGATTATTTTAATTGGTATAAATTCATTCTGATACCAGTATACCCTTACAAGCTTTGTGAGACATCTCAATTTCTGAGAGGCTATGTTAATACTAGGATCACCATTGGTTCTTAAACAGTTATTTTTGGGTGCCAAGCTCTGAGGTTTGGCTCTGTAGACTATAATGGTGGATCAGATAGAAATCCTGTTCTCAAGTAGCCAATTTTCTAGTAACTGCCTTGAGACATGAACATTTTATTTATAACCTGAGAAATTCATAAGGGAGGTTAAGAAAACAAAGAAGACATAATTCATTTCAGCTGTCTATTCTTTAAAAGACAAGATTGCTAATTCATACCACTTTTTTCTATAATAAATCTTTCTTCTAAACATCATCAAGTTTTATTTACAGTTATAAAAGTTTTATTTTGAGGGTCTTTCATGGATTTTCCATTTTTAATCAGATTATACTGTTTCATTCTTAGATTTAAAACCTTATTCATAACATAATTCTTAGATACATTGAATAGAGTCTTTTGTTTTCAATTTTATGGATGATCCACTATGCTTTTACAGGTACTAATGAGAAAATTTTGCATGCTAAGTCGCTTCAGTCGTGTCTGACTCTGTGTGGCCCCACGGACGGCAGCTCAACAGGCTCCTCTGTCCACAGGATTCTCCAGGCAAGAATACTGAAGTGGGTTGCCATTTCCTTCTTCAAAATGAGAATTTCACCATTTCAGAAAATGGGAGATCTGGAATTCTATAATTCTCTCCTTGAAATTACTTTCCAATCCTTCCATTGTTTATTAAAGACAGAGAATTAGTTTCTTCTGTGGTTATATGTTCATAAATATGCACTAGACAAAGGCCTCTAGGATATACATTTCAGAAGACTGATGATGATCGGTCTTACGGTTATTAAGCCAGAGACCATGTTACCATATTATGTGTCCTTGAAAGCCAACAAAAATGGAAAATATAATATGGGAGGGTTGGTTATGGGAGGGAAAAGAAGATCTTAAATCAAAAGTCTTTGCTTGTTCTAGAGTTTGGGGGTTTGCCAAGTGGTCATATTGTAGCTGATCATAAGAGGCCGTGAGACAGGTGAGGCAGTGAGACATGGGGACACCATCAGTATTCAGTAGGGACCTGTCACCCCTTCCTTATCTATTATTCCTCCTTTTGGGAATGGAAATGCCACCCCCGCCTCTCCCCCCATTTTGTTTTAGAATCACATAATTTGTCTAGTTCCACACATTGACAGCTGAAGAGGAATTTTGTCTGAGGATCAATCATATCTTGAGTCTCATCCATATTTAGATGGTTTAGATGGCATTTAGATGAGACTTTAGACTTCTGTGTGTGTGTGTTTTCTCTTCCTTATGATTTTCTTTTTATAAAAAGATTATTTTTTAATTGGAGGACAATTGCCTTGGTTTCTACCATGCGTCAGCATGAATCAGCCATAGGTGTACATACGTCCCCTCTGTCTTGAATCTCCCTGTCACCTCCCACCCCGACCCACCCCTCTAGGTCATCCCAGAGCACCAGCTTGAGTTTCCTGTGTTATCCAGCAACTTCCCATTAGCTATCTACTTTGCATATGGTAATGTATATATTTCAGTGCTACTCTGTCAGTTCATCCCATCCTCTCCTGCCCTTGCTGTGCCAACAGTCTGAGTAAGCCTTCATGTCTGAGTAAATCATAAGTCTCTCTTTCAGTAAGACTTTAGATTTTGGTGCTGAAATGACTTAAGACTTTTGAGCTGTTGGGGTGAAGTGAATACATTTACTTGTGGGAAGGACAATGAGTTTTGTGGAGCCAGGGTTAGAATATTATCAATTGAATGCATGACAAACCTAAACAGTGTATTAAAAAAGCAGAGACATCACTTTGCTGACAAAGATCTGTGTAGTCAAAGCTATGGCTTTTCTAGTAGTCATGTACAGATGTGAGACTTGGACCATAAAGAAGGCTGAGCACTGAAGAATTAATGCTTTTGAATTGTGGTGCTGGAGAAGACTCTTGAGAGTCCCTTGGACTGCAAGGAGATCAAACCAGTCAATCCTAAAGGAAATCAATCCTGAATATTCGTTGGAAGGACTGGTGCTGAAGCTCTAATACTTTGACCACCTGATGCAAAGAGTCAACTTGTTGGAAAAGATCCTGATGCTGGGAAAGATTGAGGGCAGTGAAGAGGGTGACAGAGGATGTGATGGTTGAATGGTATCGCCGACTCAATGGGCACGAGTTTGCGCAAACTCCAGGAGATAGTGAAGGACAGAGAAGCCTAGTGTGCTGCAGTTCATGGAGCCTCAAAGAGCTGGACATGACTTAGTGACTGAACAACAACATTCATCCAATATTTCATATATTGAGGCCCTGGCCCCTGATATACTTGTGGTCATTTGTATGTCTTCCCTGGAAAAATATTTATTCAGGTCCTCTGCCTATTTTGAAACTGGATTATTAAAGATTTTTGGGGGCTGAGTTGAATGATTTCTTTATGTATTTTGATTATTAATCCCTTTACCAGATATATGATTTGCAAATATGTTCTCCTATTCCATCCATTATCTTTTCAAACTTTTTAGTTTGATGTAGTTCCATTTGTTTTTTTAGCTGTTGTTGCCTGTATTTTGGCATCTTATAAAAAAAATCATTGCCAAGACCAATGTCAAGAAACTTTTTTCATATGTTTTTTCTGAGATGTTTCATGGTTTCAGGTCTTAAATTTACACCTTTAATCCATTTCAAGATTCCATTAGGTAGTCTTATTATTGTATTGGAGTGAATATTTTGAAACTATTGTTTGTACATTTTAGGAGAAAACAAGTAAGTATTTATATTCATGATTTTAGGAACCAGCATTTTCAACATAAAAGAGGTATAAATATAAAAACAAATTAAAAGCCTATAACCTTAATTTTGAGTTGGTAATGTCAGTATAAATTCAGTATTTTTTTCCTCTAAAAATATACACTAAAATAAAAATATACGCTAGTTTATCTCAGTTCACCACAAAAAGCCTCTAAAAAGTGGCAGTCCATGAACAGTGAGCACATCTGATGGCTGGCTCCTGAAGAACTGTGTTTTTTTCCAAAAATTAATATTTATTGACCAAATGTTACTAAAGTGTTTTTTTTTAATTTTTACATCTTATGTTCAACATTCAGTCTTACAATGAAAAGTCATTTTGACATTTTTTTAACTATTAAACTTAGTTTATATTTTGATGTTCATGATTCTGATGTCATAATGAAATATGGTTGCCCTTTTCATATACAAACTAACTTCATTTCAGGAAAAAAATTGTAACATCTTTCAAGTCTTTTCTCTTCCACTTTTGGGTTCTTGAATTCAGAATTTTTTGTTGTTGTTGAATTGCTATCTTCCTTATGTTTATCTTCTTAATTATGGTCATAATGATTATTATTAGTTTCTTCAATTTTTACATACTATTTCTAAATATACTTACTATTAAATTAATTTTTTAGTATTACAGTCCCATTTTCTTTTATTCCAGTCTTTTTTGCTTGTTTCTTTAAGTTCCTGTTTTGATAAACTCCTTGTAACACATGGCAGTTTTTATTTTTTATTTTTTTTTTAGTGGTTTTTGGCAAACATTGACATGAATCAGCCATGGATTTACATGTGTTCCCCATCCTGAACCCCCCTCCCACCTCCCTCTCTACCCAATCCCTCTGGGTCATCCCAGTGCACCAGCCCCGAGCACTTGTCTCATTCATCCAACCTGGGCTGGTGATCTGTTTCACTATAGATAATATACATGTTTCGATGCTGTTCTCTCGAAACATCCCACCCTCACCTTCTCCCACAGAGTCCAAAAGTCTATTCTGTACATCTGTGTCTCTTTTTCTATTTTGCATATAAGGTTATCGTTACCATCTTTTTAAATTCCATATGTATGTGTTAATATACTGTATTGGTCTTTATCTTTCTGACTTACTTCACTCTGTATAATGGGCTCCAGTTTCATCCATCTCATTAGAACTGATTCAAATGAATTCTTTTTAACGGCTGAGTAATATTCCATGGTGTATATGTACCACAGCTTCCTTATCCATTCGTCTGCTGTTGGGCATCTAGGTTGCTTCCATGTCCTGGCTATTATAAACAGTGCTGCGATGAACATTGGGGTGCATGTGTCTCTTTCAGATCTGGTTTCCTTGGTGTGTATGCCCAGAAGTGGGATTGCTGGGTCATATGGCAGTCCTATTTCCAGTTTTTTAAGGAATCTCCACACTGTTCTCCATAGTGGCTGTACTAGTTTGCATTCCCACCAACAGTGTAAGAGGGTTCCCTTTTCTCCACAACCTCTCCAGCATTTATTGCTTATAGACTTTTGCATAGCAGCCATCCTGACTGGCATGTAATGGTAGCTCATTGTGGTTTTGATTTGCATTTCTCTGATAATGAGTGATGTTGAGCATCTTTTCATGTATTTGTTAGCCATATGTATGTCTTCTTTGGAGAAATGTCTGTTTAGTTCTTTGGTGCATTCTTTGATTGGGTCATTTATTTTTCTGGAATTGAGCCACAGGAGTTTCTTGTGTATTTTTGAGATTAATTCTTCGTCTGTTTCTTCATTTGCTATTATTTTCTCCCAATCTGAGGGCTGTCTTTTCACCTTGCTTATAGTTTCCTTTGCTGTGCAAAAGCTTTAAGGTCCCATTTGTTTATTTGTGCTTTTATTTTCAATATTCTGGAAGGTGGGTCATAGAGGATCCTGCTGTGATTTATGTCAGAGAGTGTTTTACCTATGTTCTCCTCTAGGAGTTTTATAGTTTCTGCTCTTACATTTAGATCTTTAATCCATTTTGAGTTTATTTTTGTGTATGGTGTTAGAAAGTGTTCTAGTTTCATTCTTTTACAAGTGGTTGATCAGTTTTCCCAGCACCACTTGTTAAAGAGGTTGTCTTTTTTCCATTGTATATCCTTGCCTCCTTTGTTGAAGATCACATAGCAGTTTTTAAAGGTCTTTCTTTCTTTTTTTTTTCCAATTTCAAATTTGGGGGTATTTTTATTTTTCTCTATTGTTAAGCAAGTAAGACAGTAAGCCCTAGGTTTCTGGTTTCTATAGGAACAAATACTGTAGCCAATGGTGCTCGACTTCCAAAATTTTGAGGTTACTTAAAGAAATCTTTAAACAAGGAAGGCTCTTATACTCTTTTCCAATATTACAAGAGATTTCAAATATGCATAATATAATAATCACCATAACTTCTTACATCCTGCTATTAATAACTTCTTTCTGAGTACTTTTCTTTCTGCTACTTCTTTCTGGGCCTCTCCTTAATTAGATATAGGCCTTGGAAGTTCTTTCAGTGAAATCTTTCTAGTTTTTGTCTAAAATTACTTTTATTTAACCCTCAATATTATGGTTTAGGTACAGAATTCTAGATCAACATTTTTTTTCACCCATCAACTTAAAAAAATTTATTTTACATTTTTCTATACTCTTGTGATGCCATCAGAAGCTTTAATGCAAATTTAATTCTTATTTCCTTGTAGGCAACTTGTGTTTTGTCTTTGGATGCTTTAATTTTTTTTTTTTTTTTTTTTGCATTTTCTGGTTTCACTAAAGTGGATATATTGTAGATTTCTTTTTTTAGTTGACGTATAGCTAATTTATAATGTATTAATTTCAGGTATACAGCAAAGTGATTCAGTTCTGTCTCTGTCTCTCGGTCAGCTTCCCTTCTCTCTATAATATGTATGTTCTTCTCCATTGCAAGTTACTGTTGTTGTTCAGTCACCCAGTCGTGTTTGAGTCTCTGTGACCCCGTGGACTGCAGCACGCCAGGCCTCCCTGTCCCTCACCACCTCCCGGAGTTTGTCCACGTTCACATTCATTCCATCAGTGATGCCGTCCAGCTGTCTCATCCTCAGATGCCCTCTTCTCCTGCTGCTCTCAACCTTTCCCAGCATCAGGGGCTTTTGAAATTAGTCATCTGTTCACCTCAGGTGACCAAAATACTGGAGCTTCAGCTTATGGGTTATTAGATGACCTATAAGCTAACCTATTAGATAACCTATAAGCTAACCTATTAGATAACCTATAAGCTAACCTATTAGATAACCTATAAGCTAACCTATTAGATAACCTATAAGCTAACCTATTAGATAACCTATTACATAACTATTAGATAACCTATAAGCTAACCTATTAGATAACCTATAAGCTAACCTATTAGATAACCTATAAGCTAACCTATTAGATAACCTATTACATAACTATTAGATAACCTATAAGATAACCTTTTAGACAACCTATTAGGTAACCTATTAGGTAACCTATAAGCTATTAGACATTAGATAGCTCCCTGTGCTCTACAGTGAATCCTTGTTTATCTGTTTTATAGACAGCAGTGTGTATATCCCTGTTTTATAGATAGCAGTGTGTATATGTTAATCCCAAACTCCTAATTTATCTCTCTTTCCTCTATTCCAACTATCCCTTTTGGTAATCATACATTTATTTTTTGTGTCTGTGAGTCTCTTTCTGTTTTTATAAATAAGCTCATTTATATCATTTTTTAAGATTTCATGTGTAAATGATATCACATATTATTAAAATTTGGATTTCTTTGTCTGACTTACTTCACTTAATATGATAACTCTAGGTCTATCCATATTGCTGCAAATGGCATTATTTCATTCATTTTAATGGCTGAATAATATTCCATTGTATATATACCACATCTCCTTTTACTGTTCAACTGTCGATGGACACTTAGGTTGTTCCCATGTCTTGGTTATTGTAAATAGCTGTACTATGGACACTGGGGTACGTTTATCTTTTTGAATTAGTTTTCTCTGGGTATATGCCCAGGAGTGGGTTTTCTGAATCATATGGCAACTCATCTTTATCAATAGTTTTTTAGGTAACCTCCATGCTGTTCTATATATGACTTCACCAATTTACATTCCCACCAGAAATATAGAAGGGTTCCCTTTTCTTCATGCTCTTTCCAGTGTTTATTATTGTATATTTCTTTTTGTATGTCTTGTTTACAAGGTGTGCTTCTTGAATCTGGGGATTCAGGTCTTCAGTTTGGGAGCGTTCTCAGCTGTTAATCCTGTGACTGTACCCTCACTCCTGACTTTTCTGTTCTTTCTTTCTGGAACTCTAATTACTCTTATGTAGGACATTCTCATCCATCCTCTATAAATCTTTGTGCTGAATTTTTTTGTATTTTCTCGGATTTATTTTTAATTCTCAAGTTCTCTCTTCAGCAGTATCTAATATTTTATTTTAATCTGTTCTCTGAGTTTTTAAAGATTTTTTTTTTAGTTGAAGAATAATTGCTTTCTAGAATGTCATTATTTTATATAAAACCTCAGCATGAATCAGCCATAGGTATACATATGTCCCCTCCCTCTTGAATCCCTTTCCCATATACCTCCCCATCCCACCCCTCTAGGGTGATACTGAGTCCCCGTCTAAGTTTCCTGAGATATATGGCAAATTCCCATTGGTTATCTATTTTACATATGGTGATGTAAGTTTCCATGTTACTGTCTCCATACATCTCACTCTCCCCTTCCCTTTCCCCATGTCCATAAGTCTGTTTTCTCTATGTCTGTTTCTCCATTGCTGCCTTGCAAATAAATTCTTTGGTACCATCTTTCTAGATTCCATATATATGCATTAGTATATGATACTTATCTTTCTCTTTCTGAATTACTTCATCCTGTATAATAGGCTCTAGGTTCATCCACCTCATTAGAACTGACTCAAATGCATTCCATTTTTATGGCTGAGTAATATTTCATTGTGTGTATGTACCACAACTTCTTTATCCATTCATCTGTCGATGGACATCTAGATTGCTTCCATGTTCTAGCTATTGTAAAGAATTCTGCAATGAACATTGGGATACATGTGTCTTTTTCAATTTTGATTTCCTCAGGATAGATGCCTAGGAGTAGGATTGCTGGGTCATATGGTGGTTTTATTCCTAGTTTTTAAAGGAATCTCCATACCGTCTTCCATAGTGGCTGTATCAATTTACATTCCCACCGACAGTGCAAGAGCATTCCTTTTTTCTTCCCACCCTCTCCAGCATTTATTGTTTGTAGACTTTTTAATGATGGCCATTCTGACCAGTCTGAGGTCATATCTCATTGTAGTTTTGATTTGCATTTCTTTAATAATGAGCAATATTGAGCATCTTTTTCATGTGTGCCTTCTTTGGAGAAATGTCTTGTGAGGTTTTTTCCCACTTTTTGGTGGGTTGTTTTTCTGGTTTTGAGTTGTATGTGCTGCTTGTCAGTTCAGTTCAGTTCAGTCGCTCAGTCGTGTCCGACTCTTTGCGATCCCATGGACTGCAGCACAGCAGGCCTCCCTGTCCATCATCAACTCCCAGAGTCCACCCAAACCCATGTCCATCAAGTCAGTTATGCCATCCAACCGTCTCATCCTCTGTCGTCCCCTTCTCCTCCTGCCCCCAATCCCTCCCAGTATCAGGTTCTTTTCAAATGAGTCAACTCTTTACATGAGGTGGCCAAAGTATTGGAGTTTCAGCTTCAACATCAGTCCTTCCAATGAACACCCAGGACCGATCTCCTTTAAGATGGACTGGTTGGATCTCCTTGCCATCCAAGCGACTCTCAAGAGTCTTCTCCAACACCACAGTTCAAAAGCATCAATTCTTTGGTGCTCAGCT